>NC_081180.1:100371407-100691585 GCF_029867415.1 Vicia villosa | reverse complement strand
AAACATCATATCCTGAAATACCTTTTCCAATTGCAGCTGATTCGGCTACTGATCTACAACAATATTTGATATCCTAGAAAAAGGATGCATATGCACATCAAAGTTCGGCTAATGCATCTACAACACTATTCGTAGCAGTCCAGGCAGTGGTTTCATCTGTGGAATAAAGTTGGTTTTATTTTTCTAGTAAGAGTGCCCAACTGCGCAAACATTGCAGTTCCGGAATGGTCATCAATAGCTTGCACTTCTGCTGGACCATTATGTACTTCTGGGATCATCAAAAGTGCGCAGTGAGCAAAGAAAAAACATTTGCTGGTGTTAGGGAAATCGGCCGGGACAGACTGAAATTCTGCACATAAGTTACTAAGTGCATCACATTTTCAGGGTTAATTGCAGACTACTAATAAGGCATTGTGAAGTAATACATCACATTCCAGAGGGTTGGTTGAGTCACATGCAAACAAACATGACAGAAGTGTGGAAAGTCCTACAAAGTACAAACTGATCCAATCTCTCCAATACCACAAAAAAAAAAAAAAAAAACAGAATTTGATCTAATCATTACAAATGTATAGAATCGTCTAAATATATGTAGTCAAACAAATAACCGTAACAGCAAGCAAATCACTAATCCAGATTTCGCAGGCAAGAATACACAAAGCCAGTAATTCTGGGATCTAACCCGAAATCAGTGAAATTTACAAGAACCGGACAAAAATGCTTTCACTTGAATCAGAACAAAGAATGCAAA
Organism: Vicia villosa; assembly: GCF_029867415.1. Taxonomy (NCBI): domain Eukaryota; kingdom Viridiplantae; phylum Streptophyta; class Magnoliopsida; order Fabales; family Fabaceae; genus Vicia; species Vicia villosa. The sequence continues at coordinate 100,690,834 of NC_081180.1, read as the reverse complement.
AAAAAAAAGGAAAAATCATGGAGCTATGAACCGTGGCAGATTAAGCAGTTAGGGTTCTAGTGTTGATCATCATACTGTATTGGAATGGAGTTCAGGGTAGTGAACCATTGTAACTAATAATTAACCCTGTTCAGTTTGCAAATCGGTTTTAAAAGTGTAGTTATTTAAAGATTAGTGCAGTTCTGTTATACGTGCAGTATGAATGTATGGTTTACTTCAGTATTTAGAACAATAAAAAAAAGTCCAGTTAAGTTTGAACAGCCACTTATTCAAGCTTCTGCCTGCTAGTTATAGCTCAGTCCAAGCACCTGAGACTTTTATTAGTAAAAATAAAACTAGGAGCTGAATCAACAAGCTAAACAAATTTCAATTTCAACGTGAACGCAGATCTCATATATGGAATGACAATTAGAATCTCTACTTATGTATACAATTTTACATTTCGAGCACGCATAAGAATCCTAATAATGATAGTTAATTCTATAAACCAGCAAAATAACACAAATGCATATGGAGGCAAAAGGTGAAATTGTCACCATAGTTGAAAAAACTAACTAAATATTATATTGGAAAATCAAAACTTGCATGACATCATTGGTGCTGTCACAACATTGTTTTTACATCATGATACAACATCATGGACAATAAAAATCCAAATACCAAAATACATACCGAGACAATCTATTGTGTAATTCTTATCTGGAAGCCTTTGATATACTTTTCCGCCTCTTCAATAGCCCATCCATTAGCTTGATATATGTATATTTATTTAAACAAACTCCTTTCTGCTCTGCCTGTTGAAACAGTTTCATTGCTTCCTTGTACTTCCCCTGAGTACACAAACTACTTATTTGCTCCGAGTACATCATATCACTTGTATCAACCTCCGGAGAATTGTCTTGAGCTTTCACATCCTGCCCTTTCTCTGCAAGTTTCGAAACCAAGCTTGCTGCTTCCTCGGTTCTACCAGCTTTAGTAAGCGCACTCACAATAGCATTATAGGTATATCGATCAGGCTCCATATTTTTCCTCTCCATTTCTACCATAAGATCAAATGCATCCTCAAGTCGTCCTTCTTGGCAAAAAGAGGATATTACTATGTTATATGTGACTATGTCAATGGGCTTCCCTTTAGAGATCCATGTGTTAAATAGGGTAAGACCTTTCTCCAATTTACCCCCTCTGCAAAGTCCCCGGAGAAGAATATTACACGTGAAAATGTCTGGTTTGAATGAGTGCTCTACCATTTTGTTATGGAACTGAAATGCTTTCTCTACCACTCCTTCCCAGCAGTAACCGTGAATAATTATGTTACAAGTAGCTTCATCGGGAACCAAACCCTTCTCCAAAAGCTCATTCAGTCTATCAACAGCTTGATCAGTTTTTCCAGACAGACACAATCCCCTGATTATAGTGTTATAAGTGACAACAGTGGGAACAATCCCTTTTTCCTTCATCTCATCCCAAAGCTTCAACGCCCTGTCTGCTTGTTCATCTTTGAAATACCCCATGATTAGAGTTCCATATGTTACTTCATCAAGAATATAACCTCGTTTCCTGGCATTTATAGTTAAGTTGTATGCATCCTCTAGCTTCTTCTCCGAGCACAAAATGTGCAATATGGTGTTTAGAGTAAAAGTATCTGTTTTCAATCCCTTCCTCCCCATTTCATCCATCATCTTAAACGCCTCTCCCATCTTTCCAGCCTTACAATAACTATTAATCATAGTGTTATAAGTAAAACAATCCGGAGAGAACCCACTTTCCGCCATCTTAGCCATTACATTACTCGCCTCATCAATTTTACCTTCCTTACAAAGCCACTTAACCATTATATTATGAGTCACGGCATTTTCCTTAACCTCCCTCAACTTCATTTCCTGTACCAACTTATGTGCTTCAACGCTACCCCGATGCTCAAAACACCCGTCAATCAAAGTATTATACGTAACAACATCAGGCACCAGTCTCAAATTCTCCATCTCGTCTCTAAGCCTAATAGCCTCGTCAATCTTACCCTCGTCACACAAACCTCTAACCATAGTATTATAAGTCCAAACATCCGGCAACATATCATTCCCAGTCATCAATTCAATAACCTCAGCAGCTTCCTTCAACCATTTCACCTTACAATACCCATGAACCAAAATATTATAAGTATTCCTATTCGGAACAAGACCACTACTCTTCATCTGTTGCAACAAATCCCTCACTTTACTCAACTGACTCCTCTTACACAAAGCATTCAAAACAGTATTATAAGTAACATTATCAGGACAACAACCAAACTCCCCCATTTGATTAATCAACCGAAACGCCTCGTTGAAATTATTATTCGAACAATAACCATGAATCAAAATGTTGAAGGTATTAGTGTTAGGCTGAACACCAAGTTTTATTGAATCATGAAAAACCTGTCTGGACAAAAGAATAGAATGAGAGGAATTCGACCTGACGAGCGCGTTAAGGAGAGTGTTGCACGTGAGCAGATTCGGTCGAAAGCGAAGCCGTTTCATTTTGTTGAAGATCTCGAAAGCGAGTTGAGGTTGCTGGGAGAGAACGTAAGCAGCTATGGAGGTATCAAGGAGGGGTTTAGGGATGGAGTGATCGGAGCGGAGGAGGCGGGAGTGAAGGGAATGGCGAGGGTGATCGGAGGAGATGAAGTCGAGGAGGAGGGATTTGGCGTCGGAGAATTTGCGGCGGGAGAGGAGGGGAGGGAGGAGAGTGAGGAGAGGTTTAGGGGAAATGGAGAGGGAGGAAGGTGCGTTTGATTGGAACCATTTGAAGAAGGAAACTAGGGTTTGGGGGTGAGAGTGGAGTGGCTTCCATGAGAGGATTGAGATGATGATGGGGAGAGTGAGGTGAGGAATGAAAGGTTGGAGGTTCTGTGGGTTTTGGTGGTTGGTTAGCATGGTGGTTATGGTTTTGATGAGATGTTGTTCGTTGCCATCTCCGCCGCCGGTGCCGGTGGTTGTGTTCATCATCTTCCTCCTTTATTTTCTGCTTCAGGGTTTTGGTTTCCTGTTTGCAAATTTTCTTTTGTTTGAATTTTGTTTGCAAAAACCGTAACAAAATTAAAATTTCCAACATAATTTTTGAGTGGCTTTCTAATTTATTTATTTATTTTAAATTTTGATGTTCCTTTCGACCAACTAATTAGAAAAATCAATTTCACACCCTATTAGTTTTTTTTTTTAATAAAGTTTCATTGAAACAAAAGAAAACGGAATATACAGGAGAAGGAGGAGATTAGACCGAAACTCTCTTAAAAAGAATAAACTCTATAAAAGACAGACCAAGCCTGTTATTTATAAAATTTGCTCTCAAAAAATTTGAAATGTAATTATAGTAGGGTATTCTGTCACCGTTTGCTCAACGTTAACCAATGAATTCGCAAAACTATTGCCTTCTTGCCAAAGGCACTTTAAAAGAAGGAGAGAAAGCTCGAATATTTATTAGTTTTTTAATTACATTATAAAAATAAAATCCATTTTCTTGCCTTTTTTTAATTACTAATTTTTATTAGTTTATTAAATTTTTAATTATTATAGTTTTATTTGTATTTTATTGGTTTTTATAAATAGTTTAAAGAATATTGCTTTAATTTTTATTTTAATAATTTTTATAGTATTATATATTTATATTTAAAAAATATTAAATGTAAATTTTGTTTTAAAAAATAGTATTATGTTATTTTAGGTATTTCATTCTTTTGATATAATTTTTTTAAATATTAAAATTTTAAAAAATGATTTGAGAGAAACTATTTTAAATAGTTTTTCATAAAAATTATTTTTAAGATACAAATAGTTATGAATTTTTGGACTGTTTTTCGTGCCTGTAATCGGTTAACACAGTGTGGTAACCTGTTATCACTGAAACTATTTTGTAAATGGTGTAATATTGGAGCCGCAAGTCTATCGTTTCGAAGAATACATGTGTAACCTAAGTTGTGAATGTTGTAAGATATGAGTTACAGTCTTGATAAAAGGGTCATGTGAATCAAGTTTTCAATGTTTAGGATTTTAGTCCAATGTCTTGATAATATGTTTGATAAGAGCGGGCGTTTTAGCCTAATTAGCGGTGTTATTAGGTTTGCAAGAATAGGTGTTAGCCTCGGGTGTTAAATTTTAGGTTTTTGGAGGTTCGGATGGAAGATTGCATTTGTTTGAAGCATCATGCATCATATATTTTGGAGTTAGGAAAGGACTTCAGTTCAGAGTTAAGAATTTGGTTCGGTATTTTAGGACTTTAGTCTGGTGTTTTAGGATTTCAATGAAATAACTATGAATTTAGTGATGGTACCACGTACATGGGAGTTGAGGAGATGAACATTGCATATTTATCCTTGTATATGTATCTTGGTAATGTGACCAAAATCCTCACATCCATGACACCGAATACCTTTTCCTTGATTTGATTTCTCCTATGTTCTTATTTTTCTCTGAAAATCACTGTTCTTACTGATGTCGAATGACATGTTATTGACATTTGGTCTTGGCCTCCTATCCATTTTCTTCAGTACTTTATTGAACTGCCTCCTAAGAAGTACAATAGCATTAGAAATTCCTCCATCAGTCTCCATGTCACATTGACCCTCATCATCATCCGTGTTAGAGATAAAAGTTATCACTCTTGTTCTTCTTTTCAGATCTATCGTTGATAGCCGATTCAAACATTTGAAGTGGCCCAACAAGCTCTTTCACTTTCATGTTACAAATGTCTTAGGCTTCTTCTATAGCTGTGACTTTCATATCAAACTTCTTAGGCAACGACCTGAGAATTTCTCTAACCAGCTTCTCCTCTAACATCTTATCTCCCAAGGCACTGGGTGAATTGGCAATGTCAAGAATATTAATGTGAAAATCATGAATGCACTCGTCATCTTTCATTCTGAGATTTTCAAACTTTGTGGTGAGAAGTTGAAGTCCTGACATCTTTACTTTAGACGTGCCTTCATGAGTATTTATGAGGATTACCCTATGCATCTTTGGCCACAGTACAGGTATTTATTAACCTGAATATATTTTTGTCAACCCCACGGAAGAAGGCATTCAAAGCTTTGGAGTTTCCAAAAGCAAGTTCATCTTCTTCCTTGGACCAATCCTCTTATGGCTTTAATTCAGTAGTGTTATTCCCATCTATATCCGTCAGTGCAGGATGTTCCCAACTCTTGATGACTGCTATCCAAGTTTTGCTCCATATATTTTATAAAAGTCATCATATGCGCCTTCTAGTAGTTATAGTTGGTGTCATCCAAAACAGGCGGTTTGTTAGTATTTCCTCCTTTGTTGTCCATAGTACCAGAAAATATCTTCCCTAGAGCTCACCCAAAAATAGAATAGGGTGTCTGCTCTGATACCAATTGAAATTCTGGCAATTAGAAAACATATGTTGTATACGATGTCAGGATTTCCAGAAAGTTGAATGCAATGTCCTGACATTGTAACAACACAAGTAACAATTTAAAGTAAGTTGCAGGAAGTAAATAACACAGGTGAATTGTTAATTCAATTCAGTGCAATGTCACCTACATCTGGGTGCATCCAAGGCAGGAGGAAAATTCACTACAGTAGTATTAGTTTGAAGTTCTAAACAACCTATAGTTTTACAAATTTCGCACCTAATCACTACCCATGTAATTTCTATCTAAAACTCTCCTAGATATGAGACCCCTATCACTTTCTCTCAATAACACAACCAATGATAAACAACAATTATAATCAAAGATCACTTCCTCTCAATAACACAACCAATGATAAACAACAATTATAATCAAAGAGGAGACACACTCCAAGTAAGATTGAAGAAAAATTAAGGGACGATGAAGAATGATTAGTGGAAAAATAATAATAAAGATAAAAACATGAACATGAATAAAGATGAATTCGAGAAGATGACAATAATTAAGACGATATAAGAAGGGAAATTCGTAAACATGGGAAAGATGTTGATAAATTTCTCAAATTTTAATTTTTTAATTATATTTTATTTTTTAAAAATATTTAATATTTGATTTATAATAATTGTTTTACCAAAGAATTAAATTTGTGTTCACGGTGGCACCAAAATTGTGATAGCATAATAATAATCTGATCGGAAATGGAGAGCGTGACGGTGATAACGGTGAAACCAATCGAAGCAACTCCGGCAACCTTCCAAGACTACGGCCAGGTCATCGAGGCTTCCCCGGACGGCGAGGGTTTCGGTCCTCATGATGCTCAACTTGATCTCAGTAAAGGAATTCCCAGGTTTTCATTCAAGCTTCAATTTTTATCAACTTATCAATGTTTTTCAGTTTTTTCCATTTCAATTTGTTAGGGTTTTGAAGATTGAACAGCAGGTTCATAAGAAACACGAAACTATAATTTGAAATTAGAAAAAGATCAAATACCAATAGTTTTATAGATGCAAAATATGGATCCAAAGGAATAACACAAAATCACCATTAATTATTGCCAAGCATTGAATTTCTGGTTAAATTTTCAATGCCACTTTCATTAGTAGCTGTGATCAACTTAAGATGGATTTATAGTTTTACTTGATGTTGATTGTTGTCATTTTAAGCTGTTTGGGTTGTTTTATCTTGAGATTAAGTGCACAAAGTTACCCTAATTTTTGTTTCCTGTTGTTGCTATAGATACATTTGAGTTATATAGTCCTATTACCCTGGCATTAACCCAGCAAACAACTATATATCAAAATTAGAAAGGCTAGAAATCTTGGAATCCATTGAAGAAACTTTGCAAACGACACTTCAATTTAGCTATGATTAGATTCTTAAACTCATTTGTTTCACCAAAGAGAAAAAAGAATCATTAAGTCATTTGATATTGGAGCAACCTATGCCCTAACTTGTTGAAATTAATGTGATTGTTAGGTTCTACATTATGCATCTTGAAAATCGGCCGCTTAAGTTTTCCAGTATCACACATCATGCATGTGTGACTCAGTGCCTTGGGTCCATTGGTGGTAATGTTTGGTATCTTGGAGTGGCTAAGCCGTCTATTGTTGATTCAAATGAAATTAAGGATAACACAGGCAAGACAATCGTGCAGTCACGCAGTGGTCATTTTTACGCGCCTCCTGCCATTGAGGATGTCCAAGTTTTCAAGGTTTCGGGTTCCAAATTTCTCAAGCTTAACCGTGGGACATGGCATGCCGGTCCTCTATTTACGTCTGATACAATGGACTTTTATAATCTAGAACTTAGCAATACAAATGTAAGTTTTTCGTCTTCCCTTTCAATAGTGTTACATGCACCTTAATTCATTTGCAATGCTCTTTATAATAGAATATGGGAGTAATATTTATCTTTTTTCAGTTGATATTTGTGATGGTTTATACATGGTTTTTTGTTCTGTGTACAGGTGGTTGATCATACAACACACTACTTCAAGAAGCATGATGGAGTGACTTTTTCAATTGATGAGTAATTGGAGCCTTTTGTTGTTTCCAGTGTTTCAACTGATTCTGCACATTGTGTATAATTAAATAAATGACAAAATACTAATAGTATCAAACTATATACAAGTACATAATTTCTGGAAATTTAAGCCTGTGTTTCGTCTAGCAACTAAATCACAGTTTACATGTCAATTGCAGAACATTTGTTAACATGGTCACAATTTTCAGATATACCATAGCTTTATGGATACATTAACTAGTCGCCACCAACAAACAACAAAGAGGAAAATAAAGCATAAGCTTCCACTCTTTTTCTCTGTTACATATTATGATGAACCCTTAGCTTTTTCACTTTTTTTTATAGGAAAATGTTGGTAGTTTTTTTTTTGGACAGCAAACATATTCATTAGATAAGAGAAAACAGTGGAACAACAACGTTTTTGTTCGGCTGAGTAGGGACATTAGAATTAACTAAACTACGGGCATTATAATTAAATCTACGATTAATATAAATAACTCGAGAGTCATCCATATTTGACACAAGTTCCTCACAGTCATGGATGATATGATCAATTGCAGCTACTATTGATTTAAAACCAATACACTTAATTACCACTACCGCGATAGAGATTACAGTGACAAAGGTTGAATAATGAATTCAGAAGTGCATTTTCAAAAAAAATTTAAATGATCTGATGGCATTCAAAGTCTTTGGTACATTCATTCATAGTCTAGTACTTTGAAACAAAAGATCCATAAGCAAAAGCTTTAGAAACTTAACAAAATTTGTGAAACTAGCATTTACAAATCATAACATATTAATAAAAAATAAACCTTATCAATAAATTACACAAGGATTCTGTTTGCTGACATGAATTTGCTCTATCATTGAAAGAAAAAAAATGCTATAATTAAATTATTGAAATCTTCTGTTGAAATTGCCGTTCTATCAGTAGAATCTCAACTGTGAATGTAACTACTCAGCTCCCATCATCTGCATAATAAGCATAACATTGTATCTCGATTAATCACAAGTTTTTCTGTATTCAGAAGTAATAAGCTATTGATCAAATATGAATAGTCTTTTTACCTTGAATATATCCCCAAACATCCCCATCGGATTCCTTCTCTGTACGCCATAAAACTTCTCCGCAATATCATCTAGCAACTAAATCACAGTTTACATGTCAAATACAACATTTATCTAAATTTTAATTCCACCAAGAGAAAATTAATTATAAGATAATAATAACACAAGATAAGATGGTCACAATTTTCATAGAAGCAAACGACATCGAATTGTAAGTTAGCGGACCTCATTGAAGGCAGGTTCCCTCTCAATACATGACTTGAAATTTGCTCTCAACATATTAAAAAGAGGAAAAGCATCTCTTTCCATCGTTTGCAAAAGAAAATTGATGAATTGCATCAAGTCTGTCTTTGGAAACTCAACCTCAGAAGCTTGAGTTTGCTTCTTTATCTCATCCACTAGTATGTTTGCATCCTTCAAATTACCTAAAGATAAATACCTATCATGCAAGAAATCCGCAATTGCTCAGTTCAAAACATCGTTGACATAAGCACGGAATTACATGTCCAAGATATCAACCACACATGCATGGAATTATACTCTCAAACGCTTTTACGATTTTACCTTAACACGGCACGAGCAATGGCCAAATCATCTTCACCGGGATAACACTGCAATATTTGAAAAGCATATCAGTGAACCTTCCTAAAACTATGCCAAAAATAATGCATATGTTGAACCAAGTTTTAGCATAAAAAGTAAGATCAGTTTTTTTTGGTATGCATCGACAGAATTTTGCGAAGTTGAACCAAATAACAAGGAATAAGAAAGTTAGGAGGCTGACCCTGCCTAAAAAGCTCACTAGATTAGTAGCGAACTTGATCGGATCATTTCCTCTCACAAAATGATATGTCACTCTATTCATATCCTGCATGTCAAAAGCACATTGTCATTTATTTATACAAACAAAGGTCATCATATTAGTTTCAAGGTTAAGTGAAGCTTTTCAAGAGAAGCAACAATGAAGATTCCATTCCCTATAAGCGATATTAGGATACATACCACCTCAGGACTTTCAGAAAATATGTACTCAGCCAGAAGAATGTGCAGTTCTGGAGCTCCATTACTACTTGTTCCAAATTCAGCAGACCACCTGAATAAAATAGGAGCAAAGTCAGAAATATTGCTCAGAGGAACAAACGATTACAACATAAACAACCATGAATGAATTTGCTTTTAGATTCCTGGACTATGGTTTAATAACATATTTTTCTCACTTGATAGCAGCTTTTAAGAATGAGGAACAGCCCTCAACACGTGTCTTTGCATTTCCAATATTTTCCGAAAGTTGCTGCATGTCATCGACATCCCACAGGTGTTGTGGCAGTGGAACCCGTGGAAATCCCTCGTATATTTTTCTGAGACGCTCTGTCGATGAAAATTGTTTGTAATTAGAAACAAGAATGAATGTTTGTGGTTAACTACTAAATAAGAAGAATGAATGTTTATGCAAATACATGTAAGAATTGAGTGAGAACACCTTATAATAAAAGCAAGTGTTCCAAACTGACCAAATGATAAATGGAAAATAACTACATTGCATCACAAGCTCAAAAAATAAATTGCCAATAAAACAAGATAAGAACGCACCAAGAGTTTCATCATCATAAGGAATTTTCCCTTTCTCTAATGTCTCCACAAACAATAAAGCAAGCTCTGCTCCACAAGTAACCTAAGACAATGAGAAGATAAATCTTAAACTTTGATGTTTGTCAACCACTGAAAGAATTTCCATATACTTTTCCTAACTAGCAAGTAACTTTTAGCAACCTAAGCTTTCAGGTGTCTCAGAAAATGTCGCGAAGAGCTTTGTTCATCCAAATTACAAGGCTAATAATGAAAAGTCTAGTAGTTTCTCCTACACGGCTAATAAAAATGATCGAAATATATCTCAAAAGACAACAAAATAAAAAATGTAGAACAACCTGTCCATGAGCCAATTGAAGGCATGCTCCTGAATGTAGGATATCTAATGCTTCAGAGTACCTCTCAGCAGTTACATATCTGCAGCAAAACGTGTAAGCACATCAATCTCTTCTCTCTCAATTACTTGCTGCGTTGCACCGGTTCGGGTACATACCCAATACTCGGTACGATTACGCAGACAAAATATGATATTTTTAGAAAAACTAAGGTACGGGTATGTCACCATAACTTTTTTAAATATAATTATAAAAATAATTATATTGTTAACAAAATAATATGAAAGAATTATATCATACAAATGATAACAAAACATCAAAATAAAAAAATAATTCGTTCAAAAAAGTCAAGATCAATAACATAAAAAATTCACATTTGTAACGTGCCAAAAATTCATGAAGTCATAAGTTGAAATTTGAGTGTAAAACTATATAGAAGTGGTTTTTTACTTCTCCTTTTAAAAATATGTTAAAAACTTAAATTTGACTCAATAAAATAGCTTGCAACCTGAAGAGAAAAAACTACATTTTTTTTTAGTGTATCAACGAGCGTACCCAACATGAAAAAAACTAAAAAAATAAAGGGTACGGACTTGATACATACCATACGCGTACTGGTACCCGATACGTACCAGTACATGTACTTTGCCTAAAACAGTGTACGGGTGTTTCACAAATTACTTGACAATGAAAAGAAAATGTGTATGCGCACAGTTGGACACCAGTCTGTAACTTTTTCCTAAGGTAATCATCTAATAAACATGCAGATGAAAGAAAATAACAATGGAACACAGACACCCCCCAAACACAACTCCAACACTAACACGGCGACACCGATAATAATTGAAATAATAAATAAACTAAACGTAATCGTAAGTGTCGCTGTAGGTGTTCGACACAAACACGACACGTCTTTTTTGAGAGGTTGTCGGTGCTACATAGTGGAAAACATGATAACTACCAATTTCAAATTTTTAACATTGAAGATAAACAATATATATACATTTATATTGAAGAAGAAAACGCATAAGAATGAAAACAAAGCTTGAAATTGTATGAACCTGGCACTGATGGATTTATACATCTGTTGAGCTCCATAATAATTCCCATCTTTTACAACTTTCTCCAATTTATCAACATTCTGCAATTCACACACCATAATTCATCAAAAATCACACAAAAACAATGTTGAAAACAAGTTAATTTGCAGCGAAAACAAAAAAAGAATAGTGAAATTTGTTTATGAATATAGAATAAAATTGATGGATCGGAGGTTTTGGTTACCTCTTGACCGGGAGGAAGTTCGAATCTTTTCGATCTCTGCCGCGACATGAAGTTGAAGTTTCTGCGTTTGATTTTCAGATTGAGCGAAAAACAGAAAAAGAAAAAAATTAACCTATTTATAGATAGATTTATAATAGAATAATCAATTTCTTCAGGGACTAAACTGCAAAAACAGAAACTTTCAACCCATAAAACAACGTTTTCGAGAGTTTTGAGATTGGGTTTTGTAAATTGAAGGAAGATGAGTGTGTTACTCAGAGGAACACCATTGTTATCGTTATCATTGTCGAAATCGAAATCTAACATTCAACACAAGTTGTTACAGTTTCGTAGGTTGTCATCAAAGACAAACTGTTCCTCTCTTGAACCTCCAAATGTGTCTCATTTGGCAAAAACTGCTCATATTTCTCTAACCCCAACTGAGGTAATTCTCTATTTTCATTCAAATTATAATTTTTTTCTTGAATTTCAAATGAAAGTAGTTATTTTTATTGTTTTAGGTCGAAGAATTTGGTCCTAAAATTCAGCAGGTGATTGGCTGGTATATGAATTGAAAACCCCTTTATTGGTTATTTGATTGATCTACGGGCAGGGTTTTAAAAAACGGTCACGTTAAGGCTTTCACGATTTTGGTCGGTACAAGTGTCGCGACACTGATAACTGTCGTCGCGGTGTGAATTAACCATAATCTGTCTAGGCGGTTTTCGCGGTGGCCGACAGTTTTTTAAAACCCTGATTATGAGGTTTAACATTTAGTTTCTAAGGAACCAAAACTTGACTTGTGTTGCAGGTTTGGACAGTTGCAGGGTGTTGATCTTGAAAGCATCGAGCCTTCAATTAGAGCAGGTGCTATCATAACCAATATTCTAACTTCTGTTTGCATGGTTACATGAAAAAGCATTGTTTCTTATTGGCTTTACATATATGCAGATACCGAAAACAATTTGCGCGACAATACACCTGAAACATTTGAACAACGGTAAGTTGTTTATTCATTATTGGTAAATTGGACGTATTGTATATGAAGGAAAACGGTCTGACAGAATGGTGTATTCTTTGTAGGGATGCCATCATTGCTTCGCTTCCGAGCTATGAGGAGCCTTACATTAAAGTTCCAAAGGTCCTAAACGTGGACTGAATTTGCTTAGATGAGTTATTTTTGCTAAAAAGAAAACTCATGAAGACTGTTGTTTGTACTTTGAATTTCTTGGTTCGCTATATGAACAGCTCCTACTCTATTTTCATGATGGAAATTAGATTGTCGACTCTGTAGTTGAATATTACCATAGCACTACATTGAATGTTAAAAGTGCAGAGCTGCTTGATTCATCAATGACGCTGTTGAAGGAATGAAAGCCAACAACACCATGTTATTCTATCATTAGCAGACACATATCAAAATCACTTTCATGAGTAAAAACAAAACTAATATAATTTATAGCAATGTATATATATATATATATATATATATATATATATATATATATATATATATATATATATATATATATATATATATATAAATCATGTATAATGGCCATAAGTTGACACTGGTGCTGCCTGTAGTGAGATGATTCTTCTGCTATGCTTTCTTTTGTAGAAACACTTTTATTGGGGAGAATCTCAGGTTTCTAGCTATAAGACCAAATGAAAAATATATACATAAATCATGTATATTGTTGTTAATAAGATGAAATGGATTAGGAAGATAGTTACCATAAGAGCTTTCTCATCAAGAGGTGAATCAGCATCTAGCTCAGCTTCTTCCTCTGATTGTGTTTTGAATTTAGCAGGTGTGAAAACACTTGCACAGACACAGCTAATCGAAAATCTTGGAGACAACTTCCATTTGGGGTACCTGAATCCGATGAATCAAGGCTTTCGAAACCGGGTTGTAGGTAATACTGATTTCGGAGATTGATTTTCTTGAACAAAATCCGATGCCTTTAGAGAATTAGAACTCACTGCCTTTTTTGGGACTGGAATTTCTTTACTACTGGCCGTCTCAGCCCGCTTACGAGGATAAAGATGCATAGGCTTACGCTTCGGTCTTGGAGAAGGAATTTTGATAGACTCCTTAGTGTTTGTAATGCACCCGCTTTTGTCGCGAAGAACCTAACATGAAATCAAGACAAGATTTAATCAAAAGAAAAATCGAACCACAAATAGATGAACCCTTTTATCACAGTTACAAATAGGTACATCAAAATCTTAACATAGTTTTATGGTTAATGGTAGAATACACCTTAGTGAAAAATATCCGAGGGTAACTTCGATTCTGGACTGCAGTCATTGTACCACCAAGTTCTGTAGTGAAATTAAAAGAAAGCATAGCAGAAAATATATATAACAGAAAGAGAAACTAATATTTTTACTATATGAAGTGGAATGCATTAAATTGAGTGTGATGGATCTGATACTAATTACAGAATTGCAAAAAAATAAATACTTGTATTGAAAATTCATAGAAGTTATTTTTACTATATAACAGAACGATTTCTTGTAGGATCAATGATTCATACATAGTCCTTGATGTTAAATAATGTTAAATGCCTGGAAAAATAACAATCCCCCTGTAATGTTAAAATGCCTTGAATAATGTTAAAATTTGCCTAACCATTCTCAAATTATCATAGGAAGATTCTATTTAGAAGTTGCATGCTTGATAGGAACACTGTTTGCATAAGTAGAAGCTATTGAACTATATATACATCATATAGGGGCAAAACATTGCTTTTAATATCTTTGTTGAAGGCAGCTTGCTGACAGTTACTCCTCTGAAATATGTTGGAGCATTCAAGGGAAGATATGAAGCTAAGCTACCCGAAAGAACCAAAGTGTAATTAATTTGGTGTGTTCAAATTTATGTGCAAGATTTTGAAAATTCTTGTTTGAATGTTAGACTTGATGAGCTAGTAAAGTTGCTGGTATGTGACTAGGAGATTGTGGATTTTGTATCTCTTAGGGATACTGTTGCCTATAGTGAATCTCCAATGGGTGTTAGTGTTACCTTTTGGTTGATATTGTCACAGTGGGAGAATACTAAGTCGCTCTATTGAGATCAAAGATAGTGTTATCTCATTAGACTATTGCAATTTTAAGATCTCAACTTGAGAAGATTCATTATTTACAACATTTTAAAAAGTTAATATAGTGACGGTGAGATTGATCCTCTTAAATTAGTCTGTTGCAAAATTAGATATTAAAATTAAAAAAAAAAAACTATATGCTCACTAACAAAAATTGTGATTATCATAATAAATAGGGTTAAGTTTTTTTTTTGTCCCTATAAATATTTCATAATACTCCTAGTGAGACATCAGTATTATTAACATTGAAATGTCATTGTTTGAATTATATTATATTTTTGAAAAATTATATGCTTTTATGATCAATACATTATATATTTTATGCAGGTTTTGTTGGTATGGTACTTTCTTATGGCCTTTCATTAAACATTGTCTTAGTATATTCCATTCAATGCCAATGCATTCTAGCAAATTTTATAGTACTTGTTGAGAGGATAAATCAATACACCGATATACCAAGAGAAGTCCAAGAAGAGGTATACGAAAATCATCCTCCGCCTAACTAGCCAGATGTAGGAAAAGTAGAAATAAAAGATTTAAAGGTAGTTTATACTTATTTTGAAAATGTAAAGTATATTGTTCAGAAAAAACGCGAGATGAAACTAACCAAATATATATAATTTTTATATGATGTTTTCAGATACGATATATAGGCTTAACGGACCACTTATATTGCACGGTATCACATGCACATTTGAAGGAGGGCACAAGATTGGTATCGTCGGTAGAACGGGAAGTGGGAAATCTACTCTTATAGGTGCTTTGTTTCGTCTTGTGGAGTC
This sequence comes from Vicia villosa, assembly GCF_029867415.1. NCBI lineage: Eukaryota > Viridiplantae > Streptophyta > Magnoliopsida > Fabales > Fabaceae > Vicia > Vicia villosa. The sequence goes on along the minus strand of NC_081180.1, from coordinate 100,675,260 downwards.
GGCAGGAGGGAAAATTTTAGTTGATGGAATAGACATATCATCTATTAGGCTTCATGACTTGAGGTCAAGTTTTGGTATTATACCTCAAGATCCTACCCTTTTCATTGGGACTGTTAGATATAACTTGGATCCTTTATCTCAACATTCTGATCAAGAAATATGGGAGGTAACACAACAAGAAAATTGGAGATTAGCTACGGCAAAATTCGCAACTACTTTCTAGCTAATCTCTATCAAATCAAGTTAGCTAGGGATTAGTTGTGAATTAACTACGATATATGCCGTAGCATGGATTGGGTGGCTAATTATCTAGTCTAAAAATTTCTAGCAAAACTCAAACTAATAATTGAAAATCCCTAGCGAAGCCCAAACTAAAGCGTAGCAAAATATTCAATTTGAGTTTAAGTTTCCCAACAAAATTGCTACGAAATTGCCGCAAAAATATCACAGTAAATTTCAAGCTAAATGGATTAGTTCAAATTACTTTCAATCAAAACATATTAGACTAGATTGTTAAAAATTATTCATATAAAACAAACCGTAATTATTTTTAATTAAACATTAATTTAACTAAACAAAATCAAAATTAAAAAATTACTATGACATTTTTTTTCATTTAAGCTTATAATTCATTTTACTAAGATGAGAACACAACCAAAAAGCATTTCTTTTTTTGTGATTTACAAAACTTTATCCATATCAATATTAAAAACTAAAAAACCTCTAAAATAAATTTACATAATCCAAATAGTAAAACATGATAATTTTGGAAATTCACCTATTAATACTAAAAAATCTAGATAATTACCACTACATTCTACTACCATCTATATGCTCAACATCAAATCCAATAAACCAAGCTTCTCTTCATTTGGATACTTTTGTGAAGATTATTTCTGAAAACAAACATATACACAAAACCTGTTATTTTCATATTCATTTGCATACTTGTGAAGATTATTTCTGCAAAGACCAAAGCCAGAAAGAACTTATGAATTGAAATGTTCACAATCGATGAGAAAATTCAAATTAACACCAGATATTATTATATCATTAATCTTTAAAATCTTACCATCTGTACATGATATATCGAAAATGGCCATTTCATGCAAAAACAAAATAACCCACAAGCAGTTGTTCCAAACTTTAACAAAGCTATTGCAAATTGGAAACGGCTAACCAAGTATAAAAATTCCTAAGTATAAAGGGATGCTAAGATAGAAGCTCCCTTATATGTTTTATTCTACAAACATTTGTCATTTAAGAGTTTATGTAAAAGCTATTTCTACAACGGGAGAGGTAATAAAAGTAAACTTCAATATAAACTACGTAAAATCTAACTTCTATAAGCTCTTCCAAACAAATTCATAATGAAATTGTGAATGCACTTTCTACAATCTGGATGCAGTTCTATTTCTGTTTCACATTAATGGAAATTGGAACAGTGTCAAACACTCAAACATAATGGAACCGATAGAGGATTCAGAATATAACTTCTTTAACTAGCAAGTGGTCCAGTATGAATAATGCATATAATAGAGAGACACAGAATGATGTCTAGACAGGTAAACCATCACAAATAAAGGAGGGGAAAAAGAAGAAAAGCAAATGCTAAAAGAATGCCTAATTCTTCCTAAGAAAACTTATTCTGTCAAGCACGATGAATTAAATAGTAATTATAAAGAATCAATGATATCAAATTTCAATTCCAGGACTGGTATATATTATTTACCATCTGAAGATCAAGAATCCCAAATGTACTCTCAACTAGATGGGGACGCGCACAGACATCATAAACGACTGGCCTCTCAAACCATGAAATTACAAAATGTGTTTCATCATAAACGTGCATGTCAAATAAGATACCAATATAATTTCCAGCAAGAAAACATAACTTGGAGTAACAAAATCAATAGATTCAACCAAGATTAAGTTAAAATCACAACAGAAGCACTATAACCACTTTTTCAATCGATCAAGTTAAAATATACACTGGTCAAACTACATGTTAATAGTTTCTTTGACATTTTGCTCATTCTAAGTCTAATGTCCTCTCTAGAAACACACCCTCAGTAAAGCATGAATTTTAATATTCTTGGTACTTATCCAAATTATCAATTTCAACACAATTGTTTACCATTAAATAGCACCCCACCAAAACAAGATCAAACACAAGTGCAAAATCACATTAGGAAATTATGTGCCCGGGCAAACCCTAAAGCAGACCAATTTTTGTAATTCAAACCAAGAAAGTAATTTTTAAAAATAAAATTTACTCACCGAAGCCTTAGGCATTGATGGTGTCATTGGAATCAACAGTCTTGACTGCTTAAGAGCAAGTTCTTCAAGCCTCTGGATTTTGACCAAAACCTACAATTGATACACACATTATAAATTGGTAGTGAAAATAAATAAAATCATTAAATTTTAAAGAATGAAATAGAAATTGACATAAAGCTAACTTGAATACCTGGGGAATTGACAGAGCTCGATATGGAGTATGTACCAAAGCTTCAGCCATGTTAAGACCTCCTGGTGTACTTGAAAGTACAGACCCAGAGTCGGGTACCAGTTTCTTGTGCTGTCAGAGACCCGGTAATACTGCTTCCCCATCATAAAAGGTACTTCTACTAGTGCAGAACTCCATCCTTCTCTTCCAATCATAGAAGAACTGCCTAACAGGTAGAGATTGACTAAAAGTACCACCCAAACCAGGAGATGTGACTCTGCCTATTTCAGCTGACCTAGACCTTTCATCTCCACTAAGTGATGGAATTTTTTATATCAAAAACAGCTTTGAAAAAACAACTATTGATACTACCCCTAAAAAGTACATCATTTCCATTGCTCTGGTTATAGTTTCCACCAGATTTAGCATCTACAGCCCCTCTATGGTTAGCAAGCTTGCTCTGTTTCTTGGAGACCAATGAATGAGAACACCGCATAGGATCCCTCTTTGTCCTTACCGAAAAGAGATCAGCCAATGGTTTAGAACACTTCTGATCCCGACTAATGTGCCAAATATGGTTAGATTCATGGTTAAATTACATATTATAGTATATGATCAATCCAAAAAAAAATTAGACAACTTATTATAGATCAAACCTGCAAATTTTTAAGTACAAAAAAATGACAAAGAACGCCGAAGTAATCTCGTTTTCACAAAATTGATCTCGACGAAGTCAATATATGTCGGGAAATACAGTGACATCAGTTTACCTATAAACATTTGACATAAATATACAAATGACATAGTTCACCATAAAAAGATACTGGTCATTTTAGAAAACCTTATGACCACCTAATCTCAGTGTTTAACTTTTGAGCATACATAACTGCTAATGCCCGGGTAACAAACAAGAAAGTTTAGACTTTGGGAAGGTAATGAGTTCTACCCAGCAATTATAAGAACCTTGTTTTAAACATGTATTTTAAGTACACTAGAACTATAAATTGGAAGAAGTTAGAACCTCAATACTTATATGGACTGACATGGCAGATATATCAATGAATAATAAATCCTAAAGCACAATAATTCTCCATTTGCGAATCGAAAGAAAAGAGAAGGAAGCTTATCGAATCATGAGTTAACTTTGTGCTACCTCGATTATGCAATATAGAATTAACACCAGATCATATAAATAAACAAATCATGAGTTGAGTTTCATGGCATTGGTTCATCAAACGGGGTTTTCATGCTATAGTAATTCTATATGTTTTTCTATTATGTATTGATACCGGTAACTTTATCTTATCGACACCACCATGCAATGAAGTTAATGTCACGAATACATTTAGAAAAAGGAGAGTTATGAATTCATCGAAGGTGAATGATAATTAATTTACATACCACATCAGTGATAACCATAACCGTTAGCGTTGTAATTAAATAATAGCTTAACATGTTCGGTCAATAGAATGTGCAAAAGATACCTATCTTTTAATGGCGGTGTTGTCAGTACGATCCGACAATTAGAGCAACATTTTGAAGCTGATCTGACTGATGTCTTTCCGAGCTCCAAATTTGTTTCCTTTTGAACCCTCGAGGAACGATCATGACTTTCACTTTGACATTTCATCGAACGCGTTGTGTGCCGAGCTTCTGCCCCCTAACTTCCCAAATTAAACAATTAATAAACACAAACAACAAATAAACTACAAATCAAAACAATAAACACGAACACAAAAAAGTAAGTGGAAACTCACGAAGCAATCAGCATTGAAGAAACACCAAGCAATTACAACTCCCGTCTACTTAAATCATTCAAAGATAGAAACCTATTTGTGTAAGAAACAGAAGCAGAGCAATAAAGTGTATCAGAAGCAAGCTTGTATTATTCAGCAACTTCAACTAACCTATTCACAAGAACACTCCTTATAGCGAAAACCAAAACCCAAATGCAATTTTAATTTTCATTAACAATTACCTTCAAATTACGAAGGTAATCGTGATTATGTAACATAGGGTTCACATAACTGAGGATCTTCCACCTTCTTTGGTACCAAGATTTTGCGAAGTTTCTCTTATTCTTCTTCTGCTTGTGACTGGTTGTATCGGAAAACAACGTCGTTGGTTATGTCACCGAGAGCAACACACTCTCTTTTTCATTGTTCACAGTGCAGCTACTTCCTTTTTTTTCTTTGCTTCATGTTGAGGGCGGCGCGTGGAGTTATCGATCAGAGATGTATGAACTAGGACGATCGGAGTCAGAAGACAATGAGATCAATCAAATTCGGAGGAAAACGGTGGCAATTGGAGACGGAGGTGTATAGGTCGGTCGGAGACGGAGGCGGATAGGTCAGTCGGAGGCGGATAGGTCAGTCGGAGACGGAGGCGGATAGGTCAGTCGGAGACGGAGAACAAGACGAATATGGGTGAGTGTGAGAGTGACACAGTATCTGAGAGTGAACACCAGTAAATAGAAAATATTAAATAAAAAATAAATACATACTAAACATTAGTTAATTATTCGTAATTTGATTATATGGTTGTGATATAGATTGGAATTAGCTACAAAATTATTTTGTAGTAAAATTATGGTAGTTAATCTTGCATTTTCTTGTTGTGTAACTATAATTTCTACATTTTGTTTAATTTTGTTTATCCTAAAAAAGAAGGAATAACAATATATGCCTTTCATGCAAAGGATCTTCAAAAGTGCCAATTGCAAGAGTCTGTCAAAGATAAAGGTGGCTTAGATTCCTCAGGTACTCTTTTTAGTTCAAAATTTTAATGTTGAAACAAAACTTTATGCAAGAACTTTGTTTGGAGATAAATTAAAATATTATGTAGTTGTTGAAGACAGATCGAATTAGAGCATTGGACAAAGGAAACTATTTTGTTTGGGACATGCTCTTTTGTTTGGGACATGCTCGTTAATCCACCTACAATTCATTATCATTAATTTATTCCATTTATTTTGTGCTACCAGTTTCGTTATTGGTTCCTGTATTATTTTATTACCAGGTTGTTGATTGGACTGAAGTCCTAGATATAGTGACTCCAGTATGTTATCGCGCAGATGGACAGGTATTATTTTCAAAAACAATTTCAATTCAATTTGAACAATAAGCTATTGATATAAAGGAAATGATTTCATTTGAATAATATGATACATAACAGGGATGGATTGTTGGAGAGAGAGGTAAACTCTTCTATAAACAAAGAAACATTTTTCCATTAATTGATAAAAGAAAAAAGTTCACTTCACATGTTGAAATGGCACACTTGACATGGATATGTAAACTGGCAGAATGTTAGAATGTTAAAACTGATAAGCATCATGTTAATTGTATATAGCAAATGTTAAAATCGAAGTAAAAGACGAACACAAACAACAAAGTGAATATCGAGAATCTGTATTTTTGGTTCTGTGTGTGTTATAACAAGAATTGTTTTGATTCAATTTCTTTCGCTAAAGCAAGAATTGTGTCCTCATACCTCTTTCGCTAAAGCATGGTTTTCATTTAGCTTTATCTGTATAACATATTTTGAATTGAATGATTTGTCAGATTTGAATTAAATTCTCTTTTTTGTGTTGAATTGAATGGTTTGAATTGAATTATTTTTATCAATATAGCTTTATCAGTGTTGATGTTTTGGTTTATTAGTATATTAGTTAAAGTTTCATTCATTGATTACAATGACAAATTCACATTTCACAATATGTCATACATTGATCACAAAACAACCAGATAAATTTTTACTAAACTTTTCTTCATGCGTATGTTTTAGGACTAAAACCAAGACGGAAATTTCAGACTAAAACCAAATAGCATATTTATTTTAGGGAGTAAATCTGAATTATCTTACTTATTTTGCAGCAAACAAAGCTATGTTGTTGTGTTAGTTAAGGCAAATTGTGTGTCTAGGAAGAGTCCCGAAGTTGGTGTGACAAGAGATAACTCAGGTGACTATTTTATCGGTCCTGGAGTTACAGAACTGTTTGAGAACTTTCGGCTAATGACCAGTGAAGTCCCCCACCTGCATCGCGGTCCTCTATAGCCGCAATTCCTACTGTCAAGATTGTGTCGAAGCATCTTCAGTCAGATCCGTTGTGTCTCGTATGCCAAGATGACTTTTAGTTGGGGACTGATGTAAAACAAATGCCGTGTAAGCATGGTTGGTTCAGCATAACACCTGCCCTATTTGCCGTCAAGAATTGCCACCACAGGGATCGAGCGGTAACCGTAATTTAAATAGAAGCAGTTTTACTCAAGGTTGTCAAAATCGAGTTTTTACCTTGACTCGTTTTACCTAGGTAAAATCGAAACATAAAATCGAAACGTAAAATCATAGAGTTTACCTCATATTAAAATTATATTAAATTTATATATACGACATATGTATACTTATATAATATTATAAATACGCTAATTATTTAAAATTTTAACTTAATTATAAAGTAAAAATATACTATATAATCATAATAAAGTGTAATCTTCACAAACTTGTATCAAACTACATAAATTATCTACCAAATCATAAAATGTAACATCTAAAAAATTATAAAAAAAATAATAGTTTCATAAATTTTTCGAGTTCAAAAAAACAAATCTTTTCATCTTCATCTTTAACTTAAACAAAAGTTCAATGCTTCTACAACATCATCTTCATTAGAACACTCATATTCGACTTGATTAAATCCATCTCCAAATGTTAAAGATTATTTAATATTATAACCAAGATATGAATGTGAATAAAATTAAAAATTCATAGAGAAAATTTTATGGGTCAAAATATAAAATTTGATTTATAAATTTTGACTAAAAAAAAGTAAAATTAGGTCAAAGAGTAAAATCTAACGATTTTACATGATTTTACACGATTTCGCCAATTTCAGGACGATTTAAATCACGTAAAATCGTTTCGGAATATGATTTTACATAAAAAGGTTTTTACCTGGGATTTAACACGAAATGCTGACTTAGAAACGTGAAATCCATAGAGTTTAAGTTTTAAATCGAGATTTTAACAACCTTGGTTTTACTTTTTGTGACAGAAATCTGTTTTACCTTTTGGCTCTTCTAATTTTAGAAGTAATGATAGAGCAATGGAATGATGTTGATTGCTCAGAATGAAACCATGCGAGAGCTGAGTCTAACGATATGTATTTGTTTTCTAAAGGTATCAACTGTTTTTTTTTTCTTAACAAAGAGTTTGAAATACCTATATTGTTTGGTTTAATATTTATGTTAATATTAGTGAAATAAAGTAAATACTTGTTAATATTTATGTATATTTCATCTAAGATTTCATTACAAATTAATTATATTGATAGAATATAGAGAATATTTTAAATTAATCTATCATATAAGAAAAGTCTACCATTTGGGACTTTCTTAGCCTATCCACATCAGCAACTCTTCTCTCAATTTTCCACGTCACTTTTCTCAATTTTATGCTCATGCTACGATGGTTACACTTCTCAAATTGCAGTTACTAAGTATCCTCTTTCTCCTATTCATTTCACGTTACAAACTTCCTCCGAATTCTCTTCATCAATTCATTTCACGTTACAAACTTCCAGCGGTTACTACTCTCCACATTCATCTTCCCCAAATTCTAACCCTAAATCAAATACAGTATTTCACACAACCTTTCATCAACCCTCATCACAACCATCACCACAAATTCATCATTGGACCGCAACAGATTCACAACGTGCGGAGCACCGTCATCGGTAACAAATCTTCAGCAGCAACGATTGTAATCTGATATACAACGACATCATCAGAAAATCACGGTTGCGACATCAGATTCACGCGGATCCGCCAACAAGCTTCCATTCACACCCTGATCGAAGCAATTATTGGGTTTTGTTTGAATTTTCAGATAACGTTTGTTTTTTGAAATTTTCAGATAAGGTTTGTTGTTTGATGCATATTAGATAGATTCTTTTCATGTGCATTTTATGATCGATTTTGCTCTGCTTTTGTATTTTTAAAGATTTGGTTTTTAAGATTGTGGTTGATTGTTGTGCATTTAGATTGATTCCTTATCTGAATTGTGACCATCATTGATTGATCAGTGATTTGTTTGTGGTTCTTTGATTTGAACTGAATGACTTTTAGGTAAAAAGGAAAAGAAAACATTGACGGAATTTCTCACGGTTTGTGGTGGCCTTCCTCCCGACGATGGAGAAATCCGGTTGCGTTGCGCGACTGCGAACAAAATTGAAGGGCAAAGGTAGGGTGGCTATAATGATGTGTTTACAACCATTATGATATGATCTATGCTTTGACCATTATGATATGTTCTATGCTTTGACTTCGCGATATCAGAATAGCAATCTGTTGGATTTGATTGAAAACTTTCTCGAAGTTTTACATTATCCTTTCGTTTAGATGTCAATTATTGTCTGGAAAATGTATTTTATCTTGCTCTTTTCTTTCATTACTTTTCAGGTGCATGGGATACTGTCTCAAATGGATCCAGCAGTGGTTGCATTTTGTGACAAGATTGCAAGCCAGGGTGGCCCAGTTCAGATATTGGTTCTGCTTTATATGACTGGTCATGCTTATGAGCCTAATGGGTGGTAATTTATGATGATTTTGATTTTGTCTGGGTTTTACTGATTCATAGATCTGATTTTTTAAAACATGATTTTCTTTAGTTATGCGTGAATTTGCAGCTATTGACTGGTATTAAAAGAAGGCTTTTGTGTTATCGATTATTAGCAGTCTGCGATTGTCGACAGGAATAAGAGGTATGTTATAGAATAATGCACATTTTCTTGATTACTAATTAATATATGATGTATTATTTCTGTTGTATTTCAATTTAAATGTACTCTTTTATTTCATGGTTTTGGAAACAAATTAGGTAGATGGATCTGAATAGAGAGGATGAGAGAGCCATAATAGAAGCTGCAGGAGGAAGAGTCATACATTGGAAAGGATACCGAGTTCTTGGTGTCTTGAGGGGTTGGTATTGGTGGATCATTAGCAACTATGGTTGTTGGACTGGCCGGTTCACTTGGAAAGGAATCAGAACAGTTGTGAATGGATAAAGTACTTGATATGCAGCGGGCCTGCTATACGGTGTAAGCTTTTGCATTTATCTTTCTATATGAGAACTAACTATACTTGACATTTCAAAATCGGACTGTGGGGGATAATGTAATATTATTTTTACCCAACTGCATAACTTCCTACATATTTTCTCATATAACGTTTTTGTACTTTGATTTTTTTTATGGTGATACTTTTGATTTTCAGGTTTTTCCATTATAGAGTTGCACATCCAGTTGATAGTGCTTTTGGTCTATGGTTGACATCTATAATTCGCGCGACCATCTTGGCATGATTCAGGTACATATGTTCCTTTTGCGTGTAATCAAATCTGAATGATGAGAGGCATACTCATATTTGGTTTATCATTGTTAGGTTTTTCTTTGACACAGTGGTGCCCATGACATGGAAGGAAATGAACTTCCAAGGTTGGTTTATGTTTCTAGAGAGAAAAGGCCAGGTTACACCCACCACAAAAAGGCTGGTGCTGAAAATGCACTGGTAAGATCAATAGATACTTAAGATTAAGTTAACAATTTATATAAGCTCATCAAGATTTTGTTGTGCTTGACGTTTATTTCGTTTAATATAGGCGAGGGTGTCTGCAGTTCTCATAATGCTCCCTACATTCTCAGTCTTGATTGATTGTGATCATTATGTTAACAATAGCAAGGCTGTTTGAGGAGCGATGTGTTTTCTGATGGATCCAGTAATCGGTAAGATCTTTGTTATGTGCAGTTCCCCCGGAGATTTGATGGCATTGATCACAGTGATCGATATGCCAATCGCAACACGGTTTTCTTTGATGCCAATATTCGTTTGTGCTATTGTTACTTCAGTGTCTTAAAAAGTTGTGTGAATTTCTATGGGAAGAAACATATGTAGGCAGCAAGGAATAGGAAAAAGGAAGTTAGTTGAGTGTAAATATTGCAATCTTGAATGGCAGGAAATAATAAGACATCATAGAGATAAGGTCAACCAAGCGATTAACCGGTACACTGTGTTAAATCGATACTATGGCAGTTGCTCAATGGACTGAACTATCTGCACAGGTTAGTCTATTCTTTGTGAAGTTAAAGATGGTTCCTTTTATTTGTTTTCTTTGTGTTTACTTATATTATTTCTGAATACGCATGGAGAATCAACTGCCCTAATGCTACAATTGGCCTTTCAAAGTCTCGGAATAGTTTACGGAGACATTGGTTAATACTATTACTAGCTTTTATTTTCGTGATAATATAAATGTTTTTGAGCATTTTCACTAACTATAGTGATTTGTTATGTGGAACATTTGCTTTGTATTCTATTGTATGTCGTTACGCCAAAGTGGGACTTCTTCCGAATAACCAAGTAGAGGACACACAGGTGTCTAATTACCAGCTGGGATTGCTGAACTGCCGTGAAATGAGAGCTTCCAACCTTAAAACTGTGCTTCAGAAGAGTCACTTTATGAAGATCTTCCTCTTATCTGATACTTTGCTGGGAACTTCCATGGTTATCGGTGAACGTGTGTGGGTAATGAATGTTGTCCCAATAAATGGACTTAACTGTCTTCTTTTTCTCTGATGAATGGTTCTATATAAAGATAGCATGTTTTGGTTTCATGCAGGTCTGAATTTTGAAGACAATCACATAACTACTTGGCTTGGAAATCTTCTTGCTGTGCCCGATCTCCGTAAAGAGTGGCATGAAAATTTGAGCTCACATGTTGGCTCACACTCACAGAAGAACAAGGTATATACTGAAAATTATATGGCTAACTATAATTTAGATGAATATATAATTGGATAGTGTTTTTGTGCAGCTGTTGAATGTTGCGCTTGATATGGCTAGGAGAGAAGCAGAAACTGTAATTCATGCTTGCAATGACTTTTTGGCTGTTATGAATCACGAGATGAGAACTCTGATGCGTGCAATTATTGCACTCTCTTAATTGTTACAGGAAACAGATATGACTGCCGAGCAACGTCTGATGGTGGAAACAATATGAAAAGCAGCAATTTATTGGCTATGATGTACTCAAGATCCTGTTTTGGTTTTTGTTACCAAGTTTTTGTATTTGACATATTTATGCATTTTTCCATAGGTGACACTATGATAGCGACTGATATGATGTTGTGCTGGTAGCAGTTTGGGATTGTCGTAATCCATGGGCTTGGCTAAGTTGTGCATTTCTGTGACGACTCATCTCCGCCTAATTGACAGATTTGTGCATCCGATTAGCGTTGAACAAATACGCTCTGATTGAATTGCATTCAAAGATATTTGGTTTTTTCTATTAATGTTTAGTATCATCTTCTTGATTTCTGCTATTTTACACCGTGTGGTTTGGTTTATGTGCTACCAGATTCTTTCTTTGCTGTCTGTCTTGGCCTGGTGCGGTATTTGGCTTGGTGCTGGTGGTGTTTAGTTGATGTTTACAGCTCTGCTTACTTAGTGATATTTTATATGGTTTTGGTTTGATTCTGTTCTCGGGTGGTTGTTAGTGCTATATTTTGAAAATCAAATTCTACTTGCTGTGTATCTGTGTATTTGATAGATTTGCTGACATCAACTATGAAAGTGATACACTATTGGATAATTTTTTAGAGTTACAAGTTTAACACATTCAGCCATCAATTTGTTTTATATTAACTTGATGATCAAGTATGTAAAATATTGGATGTTTAAATAGTTTTTGAATCATATGAAGCTCTGCAGCTTTGATCTACTTAATGAGAACTTTAAATTCAAATTTTGCTTTGTTTCAGCCCTTTGTTCGTTACATGGAAGAAAGTGGTAAATGATCCAATAGATCAAAGTATGCTTGCAAAAAACATATCAGTGTTCGGTGAGTAAGTGGTTTATTAATATCTAACACATGATAATATCTAATTACTTCTCTTAACACCAAAGATTGAACAAGTCTGGTGCAGATCTGTCTTGGATAAAGTTATAACTGTGTTTGTAATTTGCCTTTGGCAACTGCTGTTGGCTCTTCCGAATTGAATAATGAGAGGCGTTGCTGGTTTTATGTTCCCAACGTGCTGTTAATGGAATCGTCTGGTGTGATGCTAGCTGCGCGGTGTGAAGCGGTGAATCGCGGCGGAGCAGGTATCGCTGGGTGTTCGGTATCGCTCGCGTCTGAATCGGTGGTGCGAATCTCGTGGTACAACGTCGAGATCAAGTCACACCACTTTTCCATTTATTGAAGTTGAATTTAAATTTCATATAGCAGGTTTATTGAACAAACCTCAAATGAACTGCTATGTAATGGCTTGCCATTTTTTGCATTCTCATTACAATTTTTTGACCAAGTTTCCGTATATCTTTTGTAAATCTCAAAGAATGTGTATTTTTTTAGGATCGCTTATGCCTATCTTTTAATTCAAGTTTCTTTTGCCTTTAAAAAAAAAAAAAGATGTGACCAGTTCTATCAATTATCATCATGAATTTGAAAACAACTTGATCAAACTAGCCTCACATTCTTCAAAAACAACTAAAAAGGAACAAATGTGCTAACACACAATCATTTATGCTCTTCTCATGATTTTAATATCTATAGCATTCATTTTACTAGAAGTTGGTTTTCTACAATGAAGAAAGTTTTTAGTCATGATTCAAGAAAAGACAAGGTTAATTTCATAAATATTTAAATAAACAAACAAAAATTATTTTCTCTTCTAATTTGGTTGATGAAACGGAAATGTGGTACATTTAAATATTTTAGCATTCAAATGTATATGAAATAAAATGTTCTCCAACCAATATAATTTGCACATTTATTTCTCTCATTTATAAGTTGAAAGTTGAATTTAATGTGTCCTTTTGAGTCACTTTTATCCTTCCACAATATTGATTTTATAGTCTCGCATTTGACTGCAAGATTTGTTTCTAAAAGTGCCACGGGGCACGACCTATTAGATCTACACAAGAAAATATTCATACTTATTATTTTCAATGTATATTTGAGTACAATTATATCATACAAAATAATAATAAACTAGAAAAATAAAACTACAGATAAAAATTCGGGAACATAAAATTACTCATAAAAATATTGAATATTAACAAGAACATTAAATTCCTATTCAAAATATTGAATATTAGTATTTTTATAATTTTTCTCATTTTTAACTCAAATTTAATCTTTTACCAATACGTTTTTATTTTCATCAATTCAAATGCGCGAACCCTTGCCCCAAACAATTATATTATCCCATTAACTTACATACTTTAACCAATCCTTGGGCCCAAACTATTAACAACATATTTTTCTTTTTCAAACATATTTTTTTATTATATTAACCTCTCCCATAAAAATTGATCTTTCTCTAACATCTTTTATTTCCCTCAACCACAATGCGCGAAAACAACGGGTACCCGTGCGAACGCACGGGTAAGACACTAGTTATTATATTGATAGAAGAAAGAGAATATTGCATAAAATGGTTTAATCATCAATAAAGAAGAAAGAGACTAATTCTCAATTTGTAGAAGAAAGAGAACGTTGCAAATGGTAGAAGAAAAAAGTTTGTGTGGTACAAAGTTAAATTTTGAGAGGGTGCAAGTTCAATAAAACGTGTAAGAATTAGATAAAGTTATTAAATAGGGTTAATAGTAGTTCACCCCTGTTAGGGAATTTTTCTTTTTCCCCTCCCTACCTTTTGGTAACGGTTTTTTCAAAAAAACCGTTGCCAAAACCTGTCTTTAGCAACAGTGGGGATAAACCAAAACACGCTCATATTAAGGAGTAAACTACTATTACTACCATTAACCCTATTAAATATTATTCATCATATTATTTATGTGGTTGAAACAACAATTTAATTGGGTGCCCTTTTAATATATAGGATAAAATGGATAACATAAATGATACAAAATAAAAAATAATAATATTCAAAATATGCTTTTTGATCCAATATTTCTAAATTTATAAAAGTATTCAAAAAAAATTAAACTAACTTTAAGATTTAAAATTTTTGAAAACCATTTTATAATAAATTAGGAATAAATAAATGATGACAACATATTTATTGCATATTTAAATACATTTAAAGATTATATTTTTTTATAAAAAATTAATAGAAGTCTCAAGATAAAAAATTATTCAATACCTTTGAAGTATTATTATTATTATTATTATTATCATTAATATTATGATTCTTTTTAATAAAGGGACAATAAATAAAATTTAATAAGTATTAAAATATATTAAACTATAAAAAATAAAAATTTGATAATTAATTAAATTAATTGTTACAATGAAAATTGTAGGTTCAAAATCATCACAAAAAGACAAAATTAAGATTTAATTATGTAAATTTTTTATTTAGTTTAAATTTAACACATTATTATTTGTTTAATTATTTTATCTGTGAAAAAACTCTTATTTATGTTTATTTTAAATTTTTATGTTGTTTTTACTTAAAGAATGTCAATTCAAAATTTTTTATAAAGTTTTTTCAAACTAGAAATATTTTAATTAAAAAATTAAATAAAAATTTAAATAAATTTACGGAAACAAAAATAAATTTACGGAAACAAAAATAAATTTAAAAATAAATTTAAGAAATAAATAAGTTAAACAATATAAGTAATCACAAAAAATTATTAATAGAAAAGAATTTTGAGATATTACTCAGAATAATATTACCTTTCCATTAATTTATATCAAAATTAGAGTTAATAAATCTCATTTAAGATCAATTATGTCTCAATGAAAATATATTTTCTTTATAATCAATTAAAAATAAATATTAAAAAACTATAATTATGCATAAATATTTTTATAAATAAAGGCAAAACCAAATTAATATTTACATACGGGGAAATATAAGGTTCATCCAAAAATATTTATATATATGGAAAAATTATTTTTATGTTCCAAATATAAATAAAGTATGTTTTTAGTTTAAAAGCAATAAACTTTTTTGGTTAAATGATTGTCTTTTGTTTTTTTTCATTTTTATTTCATTTTAGCAACAAATACGTGTAACACACTAGTACAAGTACGAACACACAGGTATTCATACTAGAATTCGTGCGAATCCAAGGTTATTACATTTTTTGTATCATTAAAGAACATAAAAATAATATATGAATTTAAACATGGGAAAAATAAATTTTTGACTTAAATATTTTATAAATAATGTCAAAACATAATAATATTTACATACGAGAAAATATACGATTAATTCAAATATTTTTATATATGAAAAAATTATATTTATGATCAGAAAATAAATAAAAATATGTTTTTTTAAAAATAATAAATTCTTTTTGTTAAGAAATTTTATTTTTCTTTATTTTCATTTTTAGTATATTTTTTGAAACAAATGTACGAAACACACTAGTACCCGTGCATTCGCACGGGTATCCCACTAGTTGTCATAGTGGGAGAATAGTAAGTCGCTCTATTGAGATCAAAGATAGTATTATCTCATTAACTTTTGCAATTTTAAGATCTCAACTTGAGGAGATTAATTATTTAAAACATTTTAAAAAGTTACTATAGTGAATGGTGAGATTGATCCTCTTAAATTAGTATGTTGAAAAATTAGGTATTGAAATTTAAAAAAAAATTATATGCTCACTTACAAAAATTGTGATTATCATAATAAACTAGGGTTAAGTATCTTTTTTGTCCCTATAAATATTTCAAATTTTATTTTTTAGTCTCTATAAAAAAATGACATATTTTAGTCCCTACAAAATTTTTATGCATGCAGTTTTAGTCCTTGCTGTTTTTTAAAATTTTTAAAAATGTTTAACTACCCTTACACTTTTAAATTTTTGAATATAATTTTTTTCATACATGTTTAGAATACTATAAAATATTTATTTATCAAATTATAGAATTTTTTAAAATAAGAAGAATTAAATATGATATCTCATATTATACATTGTGATATCTCATTTGTCAACTTTAAAATTTATATTATAGATTACAAACATTCACAAAATAACAAATATAGACTAATAATATGTATCAATATTTATGCATTGATCCATGTAGTATTTTTAAATATTTGTAAAAACAATACTTATTTGATATAATATAAGCGTTTAAAACCCGTGTGTTCGTTTATAAATATATTTGTAACTTATTCCCGTTTATAAAAATAATTGTATCAACAATAGATATTTTTCTAATTTATAAAAATATTTGTAATTTATTCCTGCTTATAAATATAATTGTATCAACAATAGATTTTTTTTTCCAATTTATAAAAATATTTGTAATTTATTCCTGTTTATAAATATAATTGTATCAACGGTAGATATTTTCTCATTTATAAAAATATTTGTAACTTATTCCCGTTTATAAAAATAATTATATTAACAAAAATTTCGTTTGTAAAAATAATTATACCAACAGTTGACTTTTTTCCGTTTTTAAAAATATTTGTAACTTATTCCTGATTATAAATATAATTGTATCAACAATAAACTTTTTCGATCTATTTAAAAAATGCATATAATATGAAAAGACCAAAGAATTAAGTCAAAATTCCACAATGTAGATACATTATTTTCTGGAAGTTTATTTCTTAGTCTTTTATCACAAAAATGTGTACATAAATTACTCCAAAAATATTTTATATAGTGTTCAACTTCAACTTCAACTATTACATATGAAAGCTTTCATCAACTTCTGTAAAAAAAAAAAACACTAAAATTTTAAATACAAAATTTGCTACAACTTCAACTATCACCTAAGACATAAAAAAATACACCTTCAACATATTAAAGCATAGTACATAAAATAACTTCATCTCAAACATTATCATATTAATTAGCATGTTGTTTTAAATCTACATAAGGAAGAATTGAATGTCATAACATTTTATTAAGCTAGAAACTAGTTTTACAATTACTTTCAAATTGCACTACATATGACACAATTCTCAAATAAAAGATAGATATACTTGTCCTAAATTTTCCAGTTTGCTTTTTGTACTACATCTTTGTGAAGTGTAAAATTATAAGATAATCAATGTATCAAAGATGTCATATCAATACCAACCACCAAGCCAATATTTAATACATCAATTTGAGTCTTCAAAACAGCTCATAGAACTCGCATGAAAATGTTGTTATCTGTTTTGAGGCCAAGCTGCACGCTCAAAACAGACGGGTGGTCTCTATCTCTGTCAAGATTGTTCTTCCTCACCAATTTCACATAATGCATCTTGAAGTGCTCCCTTGTAATCAATATCTTCTTTTTTACTCAACAAATTTTTTTACTTACCTATTGTGAAAAGGTTTATGTTATTATTGCAACATAAGTTTTTTACTGGTCTTACAATTTAGGCAACGCTTTTTTAATTTGTCATTCACTTTTTTAATTTCATCGACAATTGTAATAACCCATGTAACTCTCGGGTCAATTATTAAAATGTAAGGCACAATGACAATCCATAATATATATTGCAGATCAAGATGGAAATAAAAGATAGAAAACTTATAACTTAACTTCCAATATTCCAAAAGAAGGGGAAAAAGATACTACCAAAAATTTACTTCCTACCCCTACAATTAGACCTGTACCCCTACATGAAAAAAATTTGGACCGAAATACCCTCTTATAAACAATACATATTTTATTTTTTTTTTCATTTTTTTTAAAAAAATTTGAAACAACCAAAAATATATAAACCGGAACACTTTTTCAAAGTTTTCCGGTTCAAAAAAATCACACCGGAACACTTAGAAAAAGAGTTCCGGTAAAAGGGTTTAAATATGCACACCAGAACACTTATAAAAACTGTTCCGGAGGTTTAATTTTTTAAAAAAATTCTAAACTTTACGCAACGGTTTTAAACCGTTGCCAAAAGGTATTGGCCAACAGATTGTTGCTTCAAACCACACTTTAGGCAACGCTTTTTTAATTTGTCATTCACTTTAGGCAACGCTTTAAAACCGTTGCGTTAAGGCTAGAATTTTATAAAAAAAAAACCACCTTTAAACCGTTGCCAAAAGGTATTGGCCAACAGATTGTTGCTTCAAACCACACTTTAGGCAACGCTTTTTTAATTTGTCATTCACTTTAGGCAACGCTTTAAAACCGTTGCGTTAAGGCTAGAATTTTATAAAAAAAAAACCACCGGAACACTTTAAATAAGTGTTCCGGTATGCAACTTTAAGCAACTGAAAATTACCGGAACTCTTTTTCTAAGTGTTTCGGTGTTGTTTTTTTTAAACCGGAAGACTTTGAAAAAGTGTTCCGGTTTATATATTTTTGGGTGTTTCGAAAAATTTTCTGAAATGTGAGGAAAAAATGAATTTTTTTAAAATATATACTATTTATACGAGGGTATTTCAGTCCAATTCTTTTTTTTGTAGGGGTATAGGTATAATTGTAGGGGTATAAAGTAAAATTTTCAGATACTACATGCTCACTGACAAAAAGTGTGATTATGAATAATAAACTAAGTAGTAAAATACTGTGTTATCACACAACTTTTGTCTGATTTCATATTACACATCGCGATATCTCGTTTGTCAATTTTGAAATTTGTATTAAAGATCATAAACATTCACAAAATCACAAATATAAACTAATAATATATACCAATATTTATGCATTGATCTAAGTAGTATTTTTAAATATTTGTAAAAACAATACTTATTTGATACAATTTAAGCGTTTAGAACCCGCGTGTCCGTTTATAAAAATATTTGTAATTTGTTTTTGTTTTTAAAATTAATTTTATCAACAGTAGACTTTTTTCTATTTATAGAAATATTTGTAACTTACTCCCGTTTAAAATATAATTGTATCAACAATAGACATTTTTCCGTTTGTAAAAAATATTCGTAATTTATTCTCGTTTATAAAAATAATTATATCAACATTAGACTTTTTCCGTTTATAAAAATTATACCAACAATTAATTTTTTCCCATTTATAAAAATATTTGTAAATTATTCTCGTTTATAAATATAATTTTTTTTCTAAGCAAGTAATCAAATAAACGGGAGTACTAGGGGTACTCGAACCCGCTTACACAAACGAGAATACCCGCTCAAAAACGCAGAAAAGTTGCTAACCAACTGAAACCTATGATAGATAAATCAACAGGTTTTGACAAAACTCATAAAAGTTACATTTGGTACAAGAAATTTCACCTGCTACAGCCCATTTCCAAGATTTAAGCTTGATAGACCAAAGAAGATCGGATAAGTTACACACGCCATTATTGAAAATAACTTCGTTGCGTAAATTCCATAACCCTCACACAGCCGTCATACAAATAAGCCCCTCCTTTTTATCTTTAACCTTCTTCTTCTTACATCCAACCACCCAGCAATTATAATTTCTCCACACCTCCTCTTCTGTTACAGCCTTCACTAGTACAAAAAGATTAATATAATTTTAAAATTTACACCCAATATATGAAAAACAGGTGTAAATAAAAAACGTGGTGGCAATTTTGTAAATAAAGTGTTATTTTAAGCATTATCAGGTGACAATATACACCCTATTTTCTAAAAACAGGTTTAAATTAAAAATATTACTATAATCAAATCTTAATTACTCCCTTTAAACTAAAAAACGGGTGTTAATTTATATAAACTAAAATTTTTTTTATAATTTTATAACTCAAAATATGTAATAACATATGAAAAAATAATTTAAATATTATCAACAAATTAATGAGTCTAAATTTCTTAAGTGAATAAAATAATTTAAGCATTATTAACAAATAAATAAGTAAATATTAACTTATTAGACTGAATAAAATAATCTAATAAATAAGTAAATATTAACTTATTAGACTGAATAAAATAATCTAATTTTATAGGATTGAACAAAACTCTTGTGGAAGCTGAACAAAATGCAATGAAGCTTTTCTAAACCTAGTTTTCAACAATTTTCACCGATGAAAACATAAATTTTATATTACTTCAGGGTTTATTCTTCTCAAATCTTCCATTCTCCTTCTCAAACACTGAAACCCTAACCTTCTCTGAAATGAAGTCTTCCCAAATATCCCCTTAATCAAAATCCCAAATCTTCCCTTGAATTCACAACGGCATGGCAAAGAAGGAGAATTTGAAAGCCAATGCAACAGGGTACGAACAAGTCAATGAAACAAGCGAAAATCTCGAGGGTGCTTCCCCGCTATCACTCATGTTCAGCAGCGATGATATCGATGAAGAAGCCAATCAAGATTTGAGTATCAGAATCGTGGAAAAGGCCCTACGAAACTAAGAGACAAAGCTTACACCAAACGACGTCGTTTTGAACGGTATTGATTCTTCTCTGGTTTCACCGTCGCACCAATATGAATTCGATGCAAAGCGACGTTTTGGATATAGCTGTTTGGGAAGTGATGGAAGAGAAGAAAACGACGAAGTTGATGATGGACTCTGGGGATTCAAGTGTATGTCTTATTCCGTGTTTGGCTTCTTCTAATAAAAATGTTTTTTCTTATGTTTTTATTGATTTTATATCGAATTGAATTTTCTTAGTGATTTAGGTGAGACACTTTGGATTTTTTTATGCTTTTATTTTTGTGTAGGTTAATATAGTTGCAGATCAAGAGGTGGAAGAGATAATTAAAACTTCAGAAAATCATGAGTCTGTGGAATTGGAAGCAAGTCCAGTTCAGATATGTGACAATGTGGTTCTGCGAAAGCTGCTTGTGAAAAAGGTAGTAAAAAGTTTGTTGGCTGTACCAATTAGGTAACGTGAACTTAAGTTTATTTGTTTCACATTAGGTATCACTTTAACAAGGATTGTCTTGTCTTTTAATGGTCAAGAGACAACCTTATTAGTGTGGTAGGTGCTATAGTTTTTTCAATACATGTTCTATAATTTTATCTCTGATTTTACATAGAGCTAGCTATTATGTAATTTTAAGTATCACTTTACCATCTATATCTGCAGGTATGACATTAAATATTCCAGAAGATCTTGCCATCGGCCTCAGTACTAGTGATACCGTATGTTACATAGAGCTAGCTTAATTGCACTATTGTGACTCTGGTTTTTCAATTTATGTTAGTATTAGGTTAGATTAAATGAACTTAAAATGGTGAATTTCTGCGCTTTGTTGAGTTTTTGATTAGGTGAGGAGGTCGATGCTCCAAATTATGATATGGAAATGCACCTTGGCCTGGAACAACACCAAAGACCATCCAGGAATGATCCAATATTAATAATAAGAAATTTTTTTGTTGTATAACTCCAAATTCATAGTTATTGTTTGCTTTGTATTCGGAGTGATATATATCTTCATCGCGATAAAAACTTTATGCCTCAAAACTCGGCAGCATGGAGTGCTTGCGATTTTCTTGGAAGTAACAACAACAAAGTTTGTGTGACATATTGGCTAAACATCAAGGTTCAAAATGTATATTGATACTCACTTTGAAGGACCTTCCCTTTTTCCCAATGTAAGATACATTTTTATCTTCACTTTTGATGTTTACTTTCAGGTTCAAAATGTGAACTAAAAAGGTTTACTGTCTCTGATAAATAGGATTCTCCTGATAAGGAGTTTACTGAAGAAATTCTATCTTACACAAATACCTTTTACAAGACAGTTGTTTCTTCTTTTAAAGGAGATGTGAATGAGGCTGGTAAATTGACACTTTCTTTCTTCAATGTTGTTTTGTTACATATAAATAGAGAAATAGTAAAATGAATGTGAAAATTTGAATTTGATGTTGCTTGCTTCATTAGATACTGCTTTTGATTACATTGAGAATGTTCTCTCCAAGTATGATAATGGACCTTACTTCCTTGGCCAATTTAGTTTGGTGAGTATACTTATCTGCTTGATTTGTAGCAATGGCAATACATAGTGTACATTGCTAGTGTATTTTCAGACTGAATTGAAGTTGTCAAAAGTTTCGAATATTTCAGGTGGATATAGCATATGCTCCTTTTATGGAAAGATTTCAACCTTTTCTAGTGGAAGTGAAAAATTATGACATTACATTGGGCAGACCTAAATTGGCGGCATGGATTGAGGTAGATCATGCAGTAAAATCTTATTTATTTAATATTTGGTGAAAATTTGTGGGTTAGCTAGTTCTAAATATTATTAACAGTGGTTTATTGATCTTTTCTTTTCCTTCTAAACAATGCGCCCCGCTCGGCTATTGTTTTTTTTTCTTTCTAACTCTGAAATACTAATCACACATAATAATGCTCCCCGAATCAACAATTAGTTTGTTAGATCTAGTAGTGTTTGTATAGAGCGATTATCTATAGAAATTGAATTAATCAAGAAGAAGATGATGACGGAGAGCGTAAAGAAACCGTCGGCTTCAATATCTAATTTTAGCCTCATGCTCAACTCCGTTGGATTCTACAAAGTAAAACAGTTGAAATTAGTTTTTGTTCATGATTGTGTGAATTAATTTTTGTTGCAGCTTCAAAACAGTTGATAGATCACTTGAGGAATGAGTATGATAAGGTTCTTGAACACAACAATGACATGGTAAATGAATTGATTTCTATTAGGTATGTATGTATGTATGTAAATGAATTGATTCCTCTTTTTTGTGCGTAGATTTTTGGTGAATTGAGGCAGAGGAATGTGAATAGTAGTTCTGAGGATTTAGTTGCTTCTCTGGTGGGCGATGAAGGTGAAATTGGGAAGGGCGATGATAGTGTGAAGGCGAGTCCGGTCGAGCTCGAGACGCCGAGAAAAGAAACTGAAAGGAGTGTCTACAAAATCGAAAAAGGTGGAATCGGTTGACTGGAAGTGGATAATGGAAGAAGATCCAAATTTGTGAGTAACACACTTTCTTTGCTCTGATCTTAATCAATCACGTAATTCCTCACATTCTTATATAGTGTCTTTTCATATGAATGTAGGAAATACAAAACACATTGTTCTCAACTATACAGAAAATGATGTGTTAGATGATGGCTGTTAAGTTTTGATAACTTTTGAGTTGACTAATTTGTAATTGTTGCAGTACAACTCTGAGCCTGAAGCTGTTGACCTTTTAATGGAGGTAACATGTAAGATCCTTTTTTAGTTTGTTACTCAACTACTTCAGATGATGAACTGAATGTTGTTTTCATGTAACTGATGTTCAATATTAGGTTGAGGACCTTGACATGTTGAATGAATATATAGACAAAACAAATTTTAAGAGGACTTGCCTGTATCTCACCAGTTCAGCTAGGTAAGTGCAAACAGACCTCAATTTATGCAGGTTTTAAAAGAAATCAGAGTTCAAAACAGTTATAGATAAAGAGAAAAGAATGGTTATTTTCACTAATAAACATTTTATCTTGTGATTTGAAGATTTTGTATTTGTTTCACAATCCCAAATAATTTTTAACATCCAATTTCTACGGTGTACTTATTATTTATTTCCAAATTGTTAGAAGTTGATAGTTTAATAATTTCAAAATTAACTGATGTGGGTTATCCTCTTGGACTTTTCCAAGGTCAAAGCGATAAAATGGTCCGGTTGTTTATGAATGAGAATTGTTGTTGGCTAAGCTAGACCAACAGTTGGACCTTTTAATACTTTTATGGCTGATGTTTGAAGATGGTAGTGGTACTTTGTTTTTGTGGCAGAGTAGACTGAAATGATAAGTTTGTATTGTCATTGGCATGACTCTCAAGCTTTTAAATTTTGAAATTTGATTGGATGGAGTTTGTGCTGTAATGGGTTATGAATAGTTTGAACTTTTCTTTAAGAGGAAAGTTTTTAGTTTATAAGCACCATTTTGCTTGATAAATCAGGTGTTGCAGTCTTAGGCTTTTAATTTTTTGTCTTGTTTGAACTTCGTTAGGCTGACTCCCTCTCTCTCTGACTTACAAGCAATATTTTATTTTATTTTTAATTTGTATTTATACAGATACCTTCCTGAACCGAATGACATGAAAGTTCTGGATCTTGCCTATTCAATTTATTTGAAGTTTGAAGAATATCCCAATGCTCTTCGAATTGCATTGTTCATGGATAAGCTGCAGGTGTGACACTGGAATTTTGTCAGTCTGTCTTTAAAAGTATTTCTTTAACTGTGGTATGTGATTCTTTTAAAATCTTGTTTTTTTGTCAATTCTACGAGGCCTTAAGAAAAGTAATTTCTATATTTTGTTCCGTAAATGCTTGTGGTTTGGAACTGATGAGTTGCATTATTGTTGATAGTATGCGAAGAAGGTGTTTACTTCTTGCAATGATGTGCATCAAAAGAAGCAATTCTGTTACATTATTGCACGTCATGTAAGTCCTGGATTCTGTGCTAGTGCTCTGAATGTTTCTCTGAGTGATAATAAGTGTATTGTTACATATCAGTTGTTTAACTGTGGAGTGGAGTTATGTGCTAGTCTCTCTTTAGCTTTATGTTGGCAAGTGACAAAGCTACAGGGAATCAAAGGGACTGAGAAGAAAAATATTTCACTATCAGCTTTATTGAGACTCTCTTTTGATGATTTTTGTGATGTGTGTAGGGAATTGCTTTTGTGCTCGACATAGAAATGGCTGGAAATGAAGACGGCAGAGAAATGTTGCAGGATATCTTATACAATTCTAAGTTAAGTGAAGGATATCTAGCTCTTGCTCGTGATCTTGAAGTCATGGAGGCCAAGTCCCCTATGGATATATACAAGGTTTGACACTGAGAATAAATTTAGTCCCGCCTCAATGAATCCCGGTACATGTATCCCGGTACATGTGTAGTTTTTACATCTAATGCCCTAAGATTAGAATTGTAAATAATTAAATTATGGTCCAATTTGATGAAAGGGCATGTAAATAAATCATGCTCTTTTAATTTGAGGTACAAACAACTATTAGTTTTGCTGCTTGCATATGTTTTCTTTTAAATCTACGATTTTTTTTATTAATAGTTGTAAGTGATTGTTGAACAATTGGTTATGATTTTTTATACATGTGTTGAACTTGGTGCTCATATTTTAAAATCCAAAAAATAATTTGCAATGCAAGTATGTGTGAAGTTATTTTCAGAAATCAGAAGCTACTATTTTTAACTGCCAAAAACATTGCTTAAGCAGCTATTTTGAAGATTGGCTTTTCAAACACGAGGAACACGGGAGGACTAGTGCTGTAGCATGCCTGGTATGTCTTCATTACTAGTTTATGGATCATATAAATTCCATTTGTGATACTTATATTATCCATGTGATATATCAGGGTATGATTTCGATTTCACTCTGGGATGTTGACTCTGGTCTGGCACAACTTCGCAAGTGCTTTCCCATGAAAGATGTGTATGGCATGAAATAAATAAATGATTTTTTTGGTGGATATGCAGTATAAAAGTCTCTTAGAACCTGAATGTTTATCATCATTGACACTTTCGGCGCTTTCCGAACTGCCCAACAAGTGGTATTAGAGTCATGGTTAGACTCGTCAAAACCACGGTATGGTTACCATTGATACATGTGGCCCTTTCTTGTAATAACACTTTCTTGTAATAATTTCTCGTGTCTTGTTTTTTTGCATACAAAAAACAATTGCTTCTCCAGGGCGTGGTATTTTGGCCATGGATGAATCCAATGCTACATGTGGAAAGCGGTTGGATTCAATTGGACTAGAGAACACCGAAGCTA
This sequence comes from Vicia villosa, assembly GCF_029867415.1. Taxonomy (NCBI): domain Eukaryota; kingdom Viridiplantae; phylum Streptophyta; class Magnoliopsida; order Fabales; family Fabaceae; genus Vicia; species Vicia villosa. The sequence continues at coordinate 100,649,209 of NC_081180.1, read as the reverse complement.
ACCGTCAAGCATGACGTAAAATTATATATGAAGAAAGTGTTATGACTTAGTTAAAAATTAATATAATTTTTATGTGTATGATTTTATAATACTTGAAATATTATGATTGTACATGATTTTGTATACTTTTTGGTTAATATTAAAAATATTTTGACTTAGTTAAAATATGATTTTTATGTGTATGATTTTATAGTATTTGCAATATTATGATTGAAAATGAAATATAACTAAATGGTGTATATGAAATAGGGTGAAAATAGATATAATTGTTCATTCATAAATGACGTATTTACACCCGATTTTTATTAAAATAGGGTGTAATTAAAACGTAATTACGCTTAATTACACCCGATTTTTATTAAAACAGGGTGTAATTAAAACGTAATTACGCTCAATTACATCCGATTTTTATTAAAACAGGGTGTAATTAAAAACGTAATTACGCTCAATTACACCCGATTTTTATTAAAACAGTGTGTAATTAAAAACGTAATTACGCCAAATTACACCCGATTTTTATTAAAACAAGGTGTAATTAAAAACGTAATTCCGCTCAATTACACCCGATTTTTATTAAAACAGGGTGTAATTAAAAACGTAATTACGCCCAATTACACCCGATTTTTGTTAAAATAGGGTGTAACGTAGAATGTATTTACACCCGATATTTTTAAAATAGGGAGTAATTACAAACGTATTTACACCCGTTTTAAACGGGTGTAAAACTGGTGTAAATTCGTTAGACATTTCTCACCCTGTGGATATACACCCGATTTTTATTAAAAATAATGGGTGTAAATTTAATAAAAAACGGGTGTAAATTAACATTTTTGTACTAGTGCTTGATTCCAACCCAAACCTCTATATACTTTCAAACCTCCACTGCCACTGGACACTGAAACAGCACATGGGACAGAGACTCCACAGATTCCGAACATAACACACGAGTTATTGTTCAACTATTCCAGAGTCATTCCCCTCCGAAGAAGTTGAACTTTCGACGACATCCGGTTAAGAATGCATCTCCACGTGAATGCTCTTATATTGAAAGGAACCTTATTGTAACAACAGTAGACTTTTTTTCTGCTTATAAAAAAATACATATAACATTAAAAGACCAAAGAATTAAGTTAAAATTCCATAATGTAGACAGACTATTTTGAGGAGGTTTATTTCTTAGTCTTTTGTTACAAAAATGTGTACATATATTACTCCAGAAAAATTATCTACAATTTTCGACTTTAACTATTACATATGAAAATTTTTCATCGCCATTTGTAAAAAAAAAAAAACACTAAAATTTTCAAAACAAAACTGCTCCAACTTCAACTATTACATTAGTAAAACATTGACTAAAGTAGAAAGTAGAGTAGATAAAATAACGGTATCTCCAACCATATCAATTAGCAAATTTTCTTTAAATCTACATGAAGAATTGAATGTCATAACATTTTATTGAGCAGAAACTGATTCTACAATTACCTTCAAATTGCACTAAATGTGACAGAGTTCCCAAACAAAATAGAGATATACCTGTCCTAAATTTTCCAGTTTGTTTTGTACTGCATCCATGTGAATTGGAAAATTATAAAATGATAAATGTTTCAAAGATGCCATATCAATACTAGCCACCAAGCCAATAATTATTACATACAAATTTGAGTGATAAAGAATTGAATTATATTATTTAAGCACTACAACAAATTTGTCCTTTAGCAGCGCATCTACGAAAGCGCTTTTGGGAAAAGCGCTGCTATAGGTTGCGCAAAAAACAAAAATAAAAAACAAGGGAAAAAAGCGCTGGCAAGGGGGGGGGTACGAGAGCGCTTTCTAAAAAGCGCTGGTAAAGGGGGGGCTACGAGAGCGCTTTATAGAAAGCGCTGGTAAAGGGGGGGGGGTACCAGAGCGCTTTCTAAAAAGCGCTGGTAAAGGATGGATACGAGAGCGCTTTCCAAAAGCGCTGGTATAGGGAAAATTAGGTATATGGTACGAAAGCGCTTTTAGAGAAAAAGCGCCGGTATAGGTATACCTATGAAAGCGCTTTTGAAAAGCGCTTTAGTAGCTCATTTTAAAATTAAATTTTTTAAAACAAATTAAAACAAACGCGCGTTCTGTATTTCATTCTTCATTGTTTCTTCATTGTTTCTTCACTGTTTCACAAACCCAGTACCGTCGCCGCCAACCTCCACACAGCCGTCATCGTTCTTCTTGCCAACCGCCGCCGCCGTCGCCGTTCGTTCTTCTGCTTCGTTCACAGCTTCGTTCTTCAGCTTCGTTCTTCTGCTTCGTTTGCAGGTAAATCTTCTATCATCTTTCACTATTTTGTTGTTTCTTGAAACCCTAATTCTGGAAATGTGAGGTTGAAGATGAAAGTGAGGTAACAAGGATGAGAGTGTGAGGTTTCAAACCCGGACCTGTTGTTGGGTTTTGGTGATGGTGACGCGATTTCAGAAGCAGATGATGATGATGATTTTACGGTGAGATCTTTCTGGTTTTTTGTTCGTTGAGTCTCTCTTCTTCCCTTTCAACAATTTCTGGGTTTTTTCTAGGTTTGATGCTTGATGAATATGATGAACAATGTTCTTTCTTTTTTTCTTCAAACGATTTCTGAAGGTTTTATGTATTTGGATGATGATGATGTTTGAAATTTTTTTAGGGTTTTTGTGATGTTGGCTCAGCTTTTGCTTCTCATAATTTGTTGTTTTGGTATAATGGTTCATACTCAATTATTTTAGTGTTTGGCCTTTTTTGATATAAGGAATCTGAAAAGTGATCATTTATATATTATTTAGTAACTGAAGTTTGTTAATTTTTTATTTGCTCAGTCACGTAAAGTTCCTGAAACTCCAAAAGAGCTGATTGAATACTTACTTGACAATGAAGCTCAGGATTTTGAATTTGAGATTGCCAGAATGAGACCTCGGTTCGTATCGTAGTACTTTTCTGAGTGAATGTGATTTGTATTGTACTTGTATTCTGTTGTGATGGAGTGTTTTGTTATGCAGATTAAACGAGGAATTCTTTTCGGAATTAAAATCTGAGTTAGGGCAGATTCTATTTGCGGTTAACAAAACCTCGGTTGGTTGGATTCTATTTGCGGTTAACAAAACCCCGGTTTGAATATTCTCAATCAAATTAGTCATTGTAGATTTGTCATTATGAATGTCAAGGACTATTTTAAAATATCAATGTAGTTTCACATATTCTAGCACTTTCACATATTCATGCTCTATAGTTTTTTTTTTCACAGTTGCAAGGCAAAGGTTCTGCACCTTTAGCTCCAACACTAATTACGTTTTTCTATTGTAGGTTGAGCTTCAAAGTTTACTTCTAAGTTTAATGTGAATGTTGTGTAAATAATCACGTTTTTCTATTGTAGGTTGAGCTTCAAACAGTGGATGGATTGGTAAAGGATAGAACACAATGTGCCCCTTCCGATTATGTTCCACAGAATATGAATCAAGTAATGTACCCCGAAGTCGTCTTCTGTGGCAGGATCGTTCGGGGTACAGTTATTTGATTCATATTCTGTGACACAATACAACATAGCTCAGGTGACTACTGGTTCTCCACTAAAGCATCAATACAACATAGCTCCAGATAATACAGGAAGCGTACATTGGTTGCATAAGAACTCGGAAGTTGTTTCCCATTTAGTTGTTTTGGTTTAGAAACATGTGAATTGGTTTAGTTGTTTTGGTTTAGAAATATATATATATGTATTTTGATTTACATTAATGGTATATAATATAATACTTTTTTTGTATATAATCGATATCGATTATAATGGTATATATCGATTTGAAATGATAAATTATAGGTTCATGAAAAAATACTGCCAAAAAATAGTAAATTACAGGTTCTAAAATATTGCTGCCAAAAAGTGCAGGTTTAGAAATAATAAAAAGCATAAAAAAAAAAAAAAACGCAACATACGAAAGCGCTTTTGAAAAAAGCGCTCTTATAGGGGTGCCTACCAGAGCGCTTTTTCCTGAAAAGCGCTCTTAAAGGGGGGCCTACAAGAGCGCTTTTTCCATAAAAGCGCTCTTATAGGGGGGGCCTACCAGAGCGCTTTTAAAAGCGCTTTCGTAGCCTATAGCAGCGCTGGCTTTGGCAGCGCTTTAAAGCGCTGTTAAAGGCCAATAAAAGCGCTTTTAAAGCCCTTGAACGGCGTAGTGAAGTTTATTTAGAATTTATATTGATATTTTTATGTATTGTTATTTAGTGGGCTCTTATTAATATTTGAGTTTTTTAGTTTGCTATTCATTAGAGGTATTATATAATGTAGTCTCATTGAGACATTAGGAATCAATCAATGAAATCAAATTAAGTTTATTTTCTTAGTTAGCTTTTTAATTATCGTATTTTATTTCTTAGATTTCTCTAGTTTTGTTAGGGTTCTAATTTTGCTTTCTAACAATTGGTGCTTTCAATCCTTCCATGATATATCGATATTATCAATCTTTCATCCCTCCATATGTTAGTTCTCCATCACCATTTTATCATCACTTTATTCCTCCTTATTACTCCACTGTCACAACCATACCACATACATCATCTAATCCTTACACATCATATCCACCTTCACCTAACTTATATTTTTCACACCAACAACAACTTCAAAATTCTAATTCACAACCTAAAACATTTCACCAACAGCTAGAAACTCTAAAACAATAATTGATTGAAACTAATGAGATCTCAAACAAATATAAAGAAGAGTTGAAGGAACAAATTCAAAATTTGAGTTATTCTTTCAAAACCTCATCACAAGAACTCAAAGAAATATATGTTTTCAAGAGATATGCAGAAAAACACAAAGAAATAGAAGAAGAATCAAAGATTAAAGTTATTGTTTCCATACAAAAATCTGTCAAGAATGAAATCACTGTTGAAGCAACTAAACAAAAGGAAGCAGTAACTGAGCTAAGAGATGATGAAGAAATAGTTGTGAAACAAAAGAATATTTTAAATCTCACTTTAAAGGCATTTGATTCAGCCAAGTTCACAATGATAAATAAATCATCAAAAGTCAATTCTGAGTTCTATGAGAAACACAATACAAAAATTGCTTCAAAATTTGCTTAATCAGATCTCAAAAATGGAGTCATTTTACCAGCACCCTTGATACAATATGAGTATAATAATGTTTTATGCGAGAAGAAATCAGTTGCTGAAACTCTGACGCCGCCACCAAAACCACTGAATCAGTGCTTCCCAAAATCGATAATAAGCTCCAAAGTTTTATCGAAGGTTGGACCCACTTTCTCCCCTCGGCCGAAACCACCGTCCACCCAACCGGAACCACTTCATATTATATTTGAATCTACACTTGAGAAACCAATACACACATGGACACATAATTCAAAGAGAATAGTTTCAAGCAATGCCCCTATGAACATGCTCTGTATGTAAAGAAGAATGGAGGTAGTATATTACTTGTTGCTCTCTATGTTGATGATCTAATTTTCTCGAGTAACAATAGTCAGGTGATAGAAGAATTCAAGGGCACAATGACACGTGAATTCAAGATGACAGATTTAGGTCTGATGAGATTCTTTCTTGGTCTGGAGGTTCGAAAAGAAGAAACAAGAATTTTCATTTCACAGGAGAAATATGCAAAAGAAATCTTGAAAAAATATAAGATGGAAAGCTGTAATCCAATTTTGACGCCAATGGAACTAGGTACAAAGTTGTCAAAAGTTGATGGAGGAGAACATGTCGAAGAAAGCAAATATCGAAGCTTGGTAATAAGTCTTCGATATCTCACATGTACAAGGCCAGATCTTTCGCTTAGTGTTGGAATTGTAAGTCATTTCATGGAGGAACCGATTTATGCACATTGGAAGGCATTAAAAAGAATCCTTCAATACATCCAAGGAATTGTGTCACCTGGAATGTTCTACTCAAAAATAGAAGATTACAAGTTGAATGGTTATTCCGACAACGATTGGTGCAGTGATATAAATGATCGAAAGAGTACGTCAGGATATGTGTTCTTTATGGGAAATACCGCTTTTACATGGATTTCAAAGAAACAGCCGATTGTTACACTCTCGACATGTGAAGCTGAATACATAGCAGCATCTTTGATGCGTTTGTCATGCAATATGACTTAGATGATTGTTGAGCAAAATGGAGCTAAAACAGGAAGATGCAACAGTAATACAAGTGGACAACAAATCAGCAATTGAGTTAGCAAAGAATCCAGTGAATCATAAAAGGAGAAAACACATCGACGTTCGCTTCCACTTCATTCGAGAACATGTGAAGGAAGGAAGTGTCGAATTGAGGCATGTAGCAAGCAAGGATCAAGCAACAAATATTTTCACAAAACCATTATCGAAAGAAATTTTCGACAGAGGCAAGAAATTGATAGGCGTGATGGATAGGAGAAACATTTAAGTTTACAGGGGAGTTTTGTTGAATAAACTTTAATGTTATGTTAAGTGGGTTTTTATTAATAAGTTAGTGGAAAAACAAAGAGTCTCTTGTAGTTGAAAGATCAAGAGATAGTGGTCTATTAATAGTATTATTTGCTTTAAATTCCTAGTATAGCAGAAGTATCTTGGGTCTATATAAAGACTTGATTGTATTCTCATTTTCATCAAGAAAGTAAAAAAAGTGCAGTTTTAAAGTAAGATCTCCACCAGTGGAAGTATAGTGAAAAAATGTCAAAAATATTATAATTGCTGTAGTAAGTTTTTACAGTAAAACTGTAATCATAATAAATGTAACATATTGCAACACAAAATGCCTTGATAATAAGTTATTTTTTTATCAAGCTCAGATACCATACAATGCTTTATAAATAGGAAAAATATTTTGGAAACTCAAGTAGAGCATTTTAAATAAAACATAAAGCTTGAGTTTCACTTTCCTTGCTAGTTAAAGAGAAATCAGACATTGTAAAATACACAACAGTATTCGAAATGAAACTTACATATCAAACAAGATTATGAACAAGATCATTCATTGATAATTCCACTAATTTATAACAGTGTTTGTAACGAAACTAACAAATCAAACAACATCATACATCAAACATCAAACAAATAACATTAAACATCAAACCCCAGTTAAAGGTAACAGAAATGCAAATAATAAGATAATTTTACCTTAGACTGAAATGTTAATAACAAAACCCTAGACTGAAATGAATATTGCAATTGAAATGTATCTAATTGAAGAAAATTTTACCTTCTACCCCTACATTTTATTAAAAAAGTCAATTTTTCCTTTATGTATTGTTAACTAATTTATCATATTTATTTTTTTAATATTTATTTTGTATATCAGAAGACTTTGCAAAAGACTTCAGGTAGTTTTTTTTATATTTTTCAAACTTTATTTAGTGTTCCGAAAGATTTTGCAAAAGAGTTCTGGTAGTCATTTTTAACTTTTATTTTGCATACCGGAAAATGTTGCAAAAGAGTTCTGGTAGTATTTTCTTTTATATTTTTCAAATTTTATTTTGTGTTCCAGAAGACTTTACAAAAGAGTTTTGGTAATCATTTTTAACTTTTATTTTGCATACTGAAATACTTTGCAAAAGAGTTATGGTAATCAATTTTTTATATTGTTTACCGAAGTACTTTGCAAAGGAGTTCCAGTAGCCAGTTTTAACTTTTATTTTGCATACCTGTTGGAGCGGTAGAGCGGCAAGCAACAAAAGTTTTGGAAGTATTTATCCGGGAAATTATCGTGTCCACAGAGATTGGTGCTACCGAACTGCCGTTCGACGGATTCTAAGTTCTTGTGTTTGGGTTAAAATGGGTTTAGACGGTAAATGCGGAAATTTAACTTATGAACATAAAATAAATTCATTCTTAATAGATAATAGCTTATCTGGTTTGAATCTAAACTACTCCTTACAAACTTAGATTTATCACTCCGCTGTACTCAATCTACAATACTCGTCAGAATCACCACATATCCATTATATCAATGTCCATGTCTGCAACACCGACAGAGTTCAACTATATTGCTCTTTCGACGATGTCTCAACCGATCGAACAACACAGAAGCATTGAACTCAGATATTAAGTGGATGTTAACCCCAATCCTATGTCTAGAATCAAAAGCTAACAGATATCCCCCTAATCAAGATTTGTGATGTCTATTTCTACAACAACACAAATCCAAAACATTTAAGCAAAAAGATCAAGGAAACACCGATTAAGATTTGTAAAGCAAACTTTATACAACTAGTAGAAAGAGTAACAAATATCCATGGGTTTAGAGTAATTACATACAAACTCACCAAAAGAGAAATACAAAGAGAAGAGAAGAAGAGGAACCAAACATTTCTTGGTTTGTCAACACCAATCGATGAGAAATTTGACCTCCGATCATCCGATTACAAGCTCTAATGGTGTTTCCAAGCCAAATCTACCAAAAAATGACCTAGGATGAGTTGGGGTTCAAAAATACCCAAAACATAACCTAAAAAATCTGATTTTCGCCTATTTATACAATTCTGGATCTGGTACAGCGCGCGTCGCGCGCATCGCGCCCAACCTACTGAATTGAAAAAACAACTTTTAGTAAAAATGGCGCAACTTGAGAACTGTAACTCCGATTTGCGCCCGGTTCGAAGCGTTGGAAAGCTTATTCAGTTTCCTATCTAAAAATGACAACATATCAACCAAATTGGTGATTTATTATTCTTTGGTTTTGAGCTTTATTCGTTGACGAGTTGGTTTCGATGCTCAAAGAAGCGCGTTTGAAGCCGTGTCTTCGACACGTTATTGCTCATGCTCCAAATACACCTCAATACCTACAAAATGAATTGAAAACTATCAAAAAGTATAAAAGTATATGAAAATATATCTATTCACAAAGTATACGTATTTATACACAAAACGGGGTATTATTCAAACGGTATTAACAAAAAGTATCGATAAGTGCAACAAAACATATATACAAAATAACTACATTTTGGCACTTAACAACTCTCCCCAACTTGAATTTGTTTGTCCTCAAACAAGGCCAAACACTCAAAGAATCAAAAGTAAAAATCCAAAGAATCAAGAATCAACAAGATTTGGAAAAACGAAACTATTGTACGGTTCAAAAAAAAACTTGCGAACAAAGTAAATACTTACCACAATCCTACAACGACACATGAAAATGAAACCAATCCTAAGTACAAAAGTCATACAAAATATTCTAAAACAAAACAAGCTCAATCACGAATCACGCCTAGCAAAAACTCATCGGTAGATGAAAAACACCGAAAGGTGAGGACTTTGAACACTCTTCCAACAATCTTGCAAACAATAGACAAAATTATGCATTCATCCAAAAATAGTATTGAAAATGCAACGGCAAGAATCACAAGGGCTTTCAAGGTTGTAATGTGGCTCGGTTAACAAACAAGTGATAAGTCCTAAAGCTAAACGAAACAAAAACTTGCCTAAACCTAAGGGAGTAATCAATCCACAAGGTTTAAAACAAAGGAATCTCAATCAAACTTTCTTCTTCATCACATGTTTCACACCAAGCACAATACTTATTAACACAATTCTTATTCCAACTCTTTTTGTTATTTTCTTTTTCAAACCTTTTCTCTTTTTTTTTTCTTTCTCTTTTCTTTCTTTTTCACATTTTTTTTCTTTTCACAACCTCATAATCAATCAACCAGAAAGTAAGTAAACATTCTCTCCCCAACTTGAATTCAACCATATTATCAAAGTATGAATACTCCCTACTTTCTAAGGCAAGGTAAAAATTCAAACCAAAAATCATGGTTGAGGGTTCAAGAAAACAAAGAATCAACATCCATACAAAAATGAGAATCAAACACTCATAGACAAGCATTTAGCATAAACAACATGGACATTGACAAAAAGGCTCAAAAGAGATACTAATGATCACACACTCACAAGGTGAATTGAATATTTGGCTATGGTAGTTGTGCTCAAAATCAAACAAGTGCCTTGATCACTTTCGTGCATTCACAAAAACAATACAAACGAAAGATTAAACATAATAATATCCAGTTAAAACAAGAATTGTCGGTCTCACAATGGAAAGCCACCTCACATTTATGGTAAAAAGGGAAAACTAATTGTGATTCAAGTCATGAGCAAGTTATGCAAAAAGAATGAGTAATATGAAATTTGTACAAATGAAAAGTCTCATAAACATGCTATGCTATAGAATGCGATAAACGAGTACCTTGCTACGTACAAATTTGAACAATCATTAACGCACAACCGGCATGTTGAATCTATCACAATTGGAGAATTACCAAATGAGACTCCAAGCTATCGACCCAAAATTTGAGTCTAAACAACAACAAAAGAATTAAAAAATAAAACTATAAAATACTATATTATAAAGCCTTGGTGTAAGTGGGAAAAAGACTAGCCAAGTGAACCATTAAAAATAATTCACTGGCCAAACGCAACACAGCGCGCGACGCGCCCTTAAGACCGCGCGACGCACCCTATGTTCTGCCAAACCAAGCTCTTCAGCTCCCAGGCCGCGCGATGCGCCCTCTTTGCGTGCGACGCGCGCTACACCAGAAAAACCAAACCAGTTCAAAAAACCAGAATTTCCAGTGCGCCACCACTTAACACCTACCCTACTCATTTACAGAAAATTAAAACCGAAAAATATACAACCGTTGGGGCGCCTCCCAACAAGCGCTTGTTTTACGTCGTAAGCTCGACGCCTTTTATTGTTTCGTGAATGGTAAGTAACTTCCTCGCGGTAAGCCAATGCTTTCGCCTCAAACGCAACCTAAAGAAAGCAACCTGCCCAAACACTTAACAAACGAATCAAAAGCAAAAGTATACACAAGTATGTGTAAAAACACAAATATACATAAAACACAATATTTACAAAATCCTTAATTGGATAAACAAATTGAAAAGTGAAGATTTAGAATTTACGAACTATCCGAGTTCAATTTGTTTAGCCAACTTCACCTTGCTAAATAGCAAAAGTAAAGAGGAACAAAATCAAACACACAAACATGTATAAGTATGAAAATATAAACATGTATCAATATACGAAAATATACAAGTATGAGAATATGCACACAATACACGATATTCACAAAACTCAAAAACAAAGAAACTATCGCAATGCGAATTCAATAGAAACACCAATCCCCGGCAACGGCGCCATTTTGTTGGAGCGGTAGAGCGGCAAGCAACAAAAGTTTTGGAAGTATTTATCCGGGAAATTATCGTGTCCATAGAGATTGGTGCTACCGAACTGCCGTTCGACGGATTCTTAGTTCTTGAGTTCGGGTTAAAATGGATTTAGACGGTAAATGCGGAAATTTAACTTATGAACATAAAATAAATTCATTCTTAATAGATAATAGCTTATCTGGTTTGAATCTAAACTACTCCTTACAAATTTAGATTTATCACTCCGCCGTACTCAATCTACAATACTCGTCAGAATCACCACATATCCCTCACATCAATGTCCATGTCTGCTACACCGACAGAGTTCAACTATATTGCTCTTTCGACGATGTCTCAACTGATCGAACAACACAGAAGCATTGAACTCAGATATTAAGTGGATGTTAACCTCAATCCTATGTCTAGAATCAAAAGCTAACATATATCCCCCTAATCAAGATTTGTGATGTCTATTTTTACAACAACACAAATCCAAAACATTTAAGCAAAAAGATCAAGGAAACACCGATTAAGATTTGTAAAGCAAACTTTATACAACTAGTAGAAAGAGTAACAAACATCCATGGGTTTAGAGTAATTACATACAAACTCACCAAAAGAGAAATACAAAGAGAAGAGAAGAAGAGGAACCAAACATTTCTTGGTTTGTCAACACCAATCGATGAGAAATTCGACCTCCGATCATCCGATTACAAGCTCCAATGGTGTTTCCAAGCCAAATCTACCAAAAAATGACCTAGGATGAGTTGGGGTTCAAAAAATCTGATTTTCTCCTATTTATACAATTCTGGATCTGGTACAGCAAGTGTCGCGCGCATCGCGCCCAACCTGCTGAATTGAAAAACCAGCTTTTAGTAAAAATGACGCAACTTGAGAACCGTAACTTCGATTTGTGCCCGGTTCGAAGCGTTGGAAAGCTTCTTCAATTTCCTATCTAAAAATGACAACATATCAACCAAATTGGTGATTTGTTATTCTTTAGTTTTGAGCTTTATTCGTTGACGAGTTGGTTTCGATGCTCAAAGAAGTGCGTTTGAAGCCGTGTCTTCTACACGTTATTGCTCATGCTCCAAATACACCTCAATACCTACAAAATGAATAGATAACTATCAAAAAATATAAAAGTATATGAAAATATATCTATTCACAAAGTATACGTATTTATACACAAAACGGGGTATTATTCAAACGGTATTAACAAAAAGTATCGATAAGTGCAACAAAACATATATACAAAATAACTACATTTTGGCACTTAACAATACCGGAAAACTTTGTCAAAGAGCTTCAGAATGACAAATAATTTTGCAGGAAACGTGAAAGTTCTGCCGAATAAACTATTTATATGAGGGTATTTTGATAAAAAAAATATAATGTAGGGATATGAGAATAAATAATGGGAGATGTGGTAAAAAAATTCGAATTGAAGAAGGGTTTGTGTTTGCGTAGAGGCTTTTCCCTTTGGGCCAAGTGAATCAAACCAGGGCACCCCCAATTCACTTCTATTAAAACCTCACAAGATAATAAATCAAATACTAGGCCGGCCAAGTTTGGATTTCTATGGGCTACAATAAACCATCAGACATCAACCAGTCCAACCCCTATTAATCCAATTTCCTTCAACCAATTAATCTGAAGACCCGACTCACCCAAACCGTGCCTTAGCGGACCACACGGATAGGTCAGATTGGGTTGGTTTCTATTATTTTGTCCAACCCTATATGTTATATTATACTATTAGTATATGTGTAGCTGGAGAGAGAACTCCTGCTGGAAACCCCATAATATCCCTGACTTCGGAGATGCATCTCAGATGTCATTTTTTCCCTATTTTCTCAGAATTCGAAGATGCATCTCTGAAAACACCCATTTTTGGGTGTTTTCGGAAATGCATCTCCGAAAACACTCATTTTCACATTTTTCATTATTTCGGAGATGCATCTCTGAAATATGCTCTGAGTTTTTCTTTTTATTCAAATCAATGATTAATCCCATATTTTATATTAATCGTCAAAATAGAATCGAATAAAATATAACACGTAAATATGAATAAAATAGCAATATTATAAATACGAAAATAGTTGTACGGGTAAATGCTAAGTGTCAGTATAATACAACCCAAATACAAAAAAGTCAAGAATAAAATATAAATAGGCAACTGCTACTGAGTATGCCTAACTCTAACTCCCTCAGACCTCCTCTGCCTCCTATACGCCGCCGAACCGGCCGCGTCACTGATCATCCTCTCCATAATGACAACTGCCTCTCAACCGCCCTACTCAATGATACCTCTTTCCAAAGCATGTTGCCAAAGCATTTGTATCCACTGGCATACCGGTAAGAGATCAGTGGCATGGTCATCCTCGGCCTGCTGGTTCTCCAAGATCTCCTCATGTGCTGGCCTAGGTGAATTTCCGGGAGCGTCGGGTGTCATCAAAGGATGTGACACCTGATAGAACCATGTCACGTACCCCTCCACACAATGCCACTCCTGGGTGGCCACCATACGCCGATACTCCTCAGGCACCAAATGATGCGCCTAATCCTCAAATATAGTAGTGAGGCCACTTGGGTAACAGTGTCGGGAGCAGCCTTAAGTGAAGACCTCGATATCATCGTCACACGTACGAACTGCCTCATGCACCGCTCCGGCAGATACGTGACCATGATGTTGGTCCCACGTGCCAACCATCCAGAGTATAAAGCGATGCGGTCAAATGGGACAACATGACGGTAATCAATGAAGGGCATCCAATAGATGTCGTCGTGCACAGTGCGGTCCAGGTACACGCGATATGGGCCCACTGCGTTATTCCCCCTTTAGAGGACGTATCGTGCGTCCTTGGGCATGACGTCATCGTACACAAGATCAATGGTGAAGCCGTGGACGCGGTGGAAGTATGAGATGATCCAGCCCTGAAACACAAATATGATACAATAATATAATATGTGAAATAATATTGAAAAAATATTAAATGTGAAATAATTAAAAAGAAACGTACCGTCAGAAGTGTGCACGATCCAATCAATTGTCTGGTCCTCTAGTTGGAGGCTTCATTCAGCTTATGGTATAGGTATACCAGAATAGCTGCCCCACAGTTCCACTGGTCCACTATTGTCAGATCGATAAAGTAGTGGAGATACGTCATGTCGATGTAGGTTGCACTTTTGTCAGCAAAGAGTGCAGTGCCTACGAAGAACATGAACCAGCACCGCAGAGCGCAAACAAGGTGATACTCAGTAAAAAGCTCGTCACCCTCCTGCTCCGACTCCGCTGCCGCCACCAAGTGGTTCTCATACAGTTGTATGAAGCTGGAGAACCTGATATGCGCCCCACTCGTCGCTCTGCACTCGTAATCCGCCATGTTTGGGTCCATGCCCAGATAGTCCACAATCCACTCAATGGCCTCAACCCTCTGTATCCTGGAATGGTCGAGCAGCCTCCCTCTAATCGGCAGGTGGAACAGACAGGTCACATCGTGTAACGTGATCGTCAACTCCCTAACAGGAAGGTGGAAAGAAGACGTCTCCTTATGCCACTGCTCGACAAAAGTGCCCTGCATGCCTTGGCTGATGGTCCTATATCCGGTCATGCATAACCCGCCAAGCCCGCTACCAGCTACCACGTCATTAAACCACTGAGCCTGTGGTTCAAACAGAGAAAATATCTTCCGCGCATGATTCACAAATTTTATTGTCGGCCGTTCCTTTCAAAACAAAAACAAAAACAAAAAAGAAACTTAGTTAGACCATTAGGAGAAAGTGGAATAAAAACCTAAATAAAAAATGGTTAAATTATAAAGTGTAATTAAAAAAACTACCTCTCCCTCCCAAACACGTCGAGCGACGTGGTCGTGATAGTAAATCAGCACGGAAGTGTCTGTAGGCCCTCCCGCGTATCCCTCCTCTGCATTATCCTCCCCGCTCGGAGGGTCACATCAGGTTTATGATCCTCATAATCTCTCACCTCCTCCTCGATCTCCTCCTCCTCCTCACGTACCACCTCAGGAGAGGAAGACGCCCGAGCCAGCCGACTCTAAGATCCAGATGAGGAACCAGCGGGTGCCTCATCCGTTTGGACGGGTACTCGACGTCCCCGTGTCGATGCTAACTGTGAGGCCCGCTCACGTCGAGCCGATGCAGTCTGGGTCTCCCTATCCTGTCTAAGTCGTGCGAGGTTTCCTGACATTTTCTTGAAAAAATTAAAACCGGTAAGAAGGCGAAACAATCAAGAAAAAAACAATTCTGAGTTCATTTCGGAAGTGCATTTCGGAAACTGCTCAGAGAGGTGTTTTCGGAAGTGCATTTCCGAAACAACCTGCGAACTCCATTTTTGCAGAAAACCCACATCTTGCCCTAAATGCTTCAAAATCAATTTTTTCTATCTAAACACACTCAGTGACATATCATAACTTAAACCTACTAAATTATGCTAGTTTCTAATACCCCTAATATAATTTTTAATCCTAGAGTTAAAGGTTGTTAAACTTACAGATTTGAAGCTTTGTTGATGGTGCCTTTGAAGTAGCCTTTAATTGTTGGAGAGCAAGTGGTTGTTGTTTTGAAGTAGCCTTTGATTTGTATTGGAGCAAATGGTTGTTGTTTTGAATTTTTGGTGTTTTAGGATAAATTAAAAAGGGGGAGGCTGTTTTGTTTAAACTGCAAAACGCAGGTGTTTTCGGAGATGCATCTCCGAAATCACCTTTTCGAAAATGATCTCCGAAAACACCTTTTTTTTTTAAATAAAAAAATGATTTCGGAGATGCATCTCCGAAATCCCCTTTTTGCTGACTTCAGAGATGCACTACCGAAATATAGGGGCGTTTAAGGAATTTCGCGCGGGTTTCTAAGAAGGTTTGGGGTAGATATAGAAATTGTCTAATAAATCTAATACTAGGCCGACCGGGTTTGGATTTCTATGGGCTACAATAAACCATCAGACATCAATCAATCCAACCCCTATTAATCCAGTTGTCTTCAACCAATTAATCTGAAGACCCGACTCACCCAAACCGTGCCTTAGCAGGCCACACGGATAGGTCGGATTGGGCTGGTTTCTATTATTTTGTCCAACCCTATATGTTATATTATATTATTAGTATACGTGTAGCTGACACATTTTAATAGTTTATAGTCATCCCATCAATTTAGTCTTGAGATCCACAATCGTCTTATACTTTCATGTGACTCGATCATTTTCTTTCTTTCTTTCAAATATATGGTTTAACTTAATTACCTTAAACTTTGAGAATTTCTCACCCATCCCTTATATCTCTCACGCACCACTGATTTGACAAAATTGTTCATCTGCTTCCCTAGATGTACTTCCCGAAGCACATTTTTTTTATAAAAAAATTGATTTCTTCCGTATGTACATCTACCGAAGCGTAAAAAAACATTGGGAAATTGGGAAAATTCAAACTATTTAATACAGTAGATATTCTGGAGATGCATAAAAACAGAGTGTTCCGTAGATGTACCTACGGAACATTCTAAATTCCAATTTTTTAAACAAAAATGGAACATCAAATTATAGTGCAATTTATAAGATGTATATCAAATTATAGTGCAATTTATGCGATGTATACGATGTATTTTTTTGGTGTACTATTTTCCATTGCCTTAGGGTTTAGGGTTTTAAAAAAATGGAACATCAAAATATAATAGAATGTATTATTTTGGTGTAATATTTTCCATTGCCTTAGGGTTTATGGTTTATGGTTTAGAGTTTAAAAAAATGAAACATCAAAATATAACAGAATGTTCCGTAGGTACATCTTCAGAACACTCTATTTTTAAGACGTTCCGTAGATGCATCTCCGAAAAATCT
The DNA here is from genome assembly GCF_029867415.1 of Vicia villosa. Taxonomy (NCBI): domain Eukaryota; kingdom Viridiplantae; phylum Streptophyta; class Magnoliopsida; order Fabales; family Fabaceae; genus Vicia; species Vicia villosa. Next base: position 100,632,211 of record NC_081180.1, on the reverse strand, counting down.
ACTGAATTAAATAGTTTAAATTTACTATGTTTTTTATGTTTCCGTAGATGTACCTACGGAAGAAACCAACTTTTTTTTTTTAAAAGTGCTTATATGCATTTACGGAAGTAAGAGATATAATTGGAATTTCGCATGATGGTTAAGAGATTCAAAAGTTTTTCTAAACTTTATCTTCTCATATTTTCAAAGAAAGTGGCATTGAGTTTGTATTTTCTCTCTTAATGCATCAAAGAGAGTTCAACTTCCTTTTTCTTTTTCTTTTTTTCCCAACAATTAGAGCATCTCATTTATTCTTAGTCTCTGAAAAGAAGAAAAATATTTGAATCTACACTAAGTGTCCTTTCAAACATATCTAATTTTGTTAAAGCACGTCTTTATCTTTATCTTTGGAAATTTCTTTACCCACCTCCCTACTTTCTTGGTCACCTCCGATGAAAAATTCAAAATACCCCTAATTTCGTAAATGCATTTTCAAAATGCTTTTTTTTCTTCAAAATTTGTCTTATTTCGGAAATGCACTTCCGAAAACACGAAAAAAAAGGTGTTTTCGGAGATGCATTTCCGAAAACACCCTTTTTTTGGGTTTTCGGAGATGCATTTCCAAAAACACCCCTTTTTGGGAGAGGGGTGTCTTCAGAGATGCATATCCGAAATATTCCAAGACCAAATTGGTCTTGGAATGTTTCAGATATACACTTCCGAAAGAATTCAATAATTATTAAAAAATTAAAATCAAGGTGAATCAATACAATTAATAGGTATAAAATCCAGGTGAATCAATAAAATGAATGTGAATCAATAAAATCAAGGTGAATCAAAATTTCCTAAATAATTTTAAAGTTAAAAATTATTTTATTAACTTATATAAATCAAAAACATTTTAATTTCATAAGTAAATTTTGAATTATATATAATTAAATATAAAATTTATTCATTAAATAAAATTAAGACAAAATCTTTTTTTAATTTTTTTAAACTAAATAAAAAAATTATAACTCATTTTTAATTATGAATCAGAATAGAAATACATAAATATATAATAATAATTATTAATTTTGTAAGTGAAATATATAAATATGTAATATATAAATATATAATAATTATTATATAAATATATAATAATTATTATAAATTAAAAAACTCATTTTTATAATTTTTATAATTATTATATAAATATATAAATATATAAATATATTTATAATTAATATATAATAATTATTATATAAATATATAATAATTTTTATAAATATATTATAGTTATTATTATTATATAAATATATAAATATATAAATTAAAACACTCATTTTTAAATTTTTTTTTGTAAATATATAATAATTATTATAAATATATAAATATATAAATAAAAAATTATAACTCATTTTGTAAATGAAATTATTTTAATTATTTTAATTAAAATTATTTTAAATTTTAAAATATAAATCAGAATAGAAATATATAATAATTATTATTCATAACTCATAAATTATATCAAAATATATAATTATTATTATTTATTATTCATAAATTATATCAAATTTATGATATATGAATTAATTAATATCCCAAAATAATCTGGAAAAATTTAGAAAAAAAATATTTCGAAAATGCATTTCCGAAGCAGGGTAAAATAGGGTTTTTCTGGGGTAACCCCATAGGGATAAAGAAAAAACCTTATCTTTACAGATCTCAATAGAATATGCCTTCATATGAATTACATTTCTCTTCATTTATATAGATCTACTTCTCATTCTTTGTTTGTTTATGTGTGTGGTGTTAGAGTTTTACTTGTTGGTTTTCTTCACTCCGATTTATTTGCTTCAGATCAAAGTATCCGAACCCCACAACCGTCAGAACTAAAAAATTGTACCCAAACCAAACTAAAATTATAACAGTCAAGATTGAGCCACCATTTAACACCAGTGGATCGGGATGGATTGCATATTTGAGTTCAAACTTGTACGAACCCGACCGTTTGTCCAAACCTAGTGCATTCAGAAGGTAGTAAATTAAGTTCTTTATTTAAATAAGAAAATAAACAAACTCTAGTTATAAAATATTTGATCTCTTCATCTCATCCTTTCATATTTTATAAACTAAGTTTTCTTTGTATGTTATGAGCAGTTGATTTTATTTAGTTTAGTAAAATTACTTACTTTTATTGTGAGTTTGTTGTTTCAAGAATTATTCGATGAACAATACAATTTGGATGAATTTTGGAAAAAGTTTTTTTTAGTTATTTAAGAATTCGATAAGGGTAGTTGTAGTTTGATTTTATTAATATATTAACAATAATATAATGTTTTATTATTTTTTAGTATTAAATAATTTGGTATATGGTTATTATTGTAACTAGTGTCTTACCCGTGCGTTCGCACGGGTACCCGTCGTTTTCGCGCATTGTGATTGAGAAAAATAAAAGATATTAGTAAAAGATTAAGTTTTGGGTAAAATTGAAAAAGTTATAAAAATAGTAATATTTTATTTACCAAATTATAATGAAGGAAAAGTTTTAAAATCGTAAATTCACGAATTATAATGAAGAAATATTCAATCAAATTATATAATTCAATTAGTGATAACTATTAGCCCAATCTCAAACTATCAGCTAAGGAGAATCGATTGTTTTTTTGCTAGCTAAGGAGAAAATTAATTATTTTGGCTCAATTATAACTACAAACTATCAGCCCAATCTCAAACTATCAGCACTGTCTTGTAGGCCAATGAGAAACCACTACAAACTCCATTTATAATAATGATTCATTCAAAATGCATAATTAATAGAAAAATACTTTGACCAGTTACTTCATGTTCCCGTTAATATTCATTATTTTGATAAGTAACTTCGTATTCCCGTTAATATTTCAAATTTCTTCCCGTTAATTTTCAAAATTTTGATCAGTAACTTCATGTTCTTGTTAATATTCATTATTTTGATCAGTAACTCATTGTTCCCGTTAATATTCATTATTTTGATCAATAAGTTCGTGTTCCCGTTAATATTCCAAATTCGTTTCCGTTAATATTCAAAAAAATTATCAGTAACTTAATGTTCCTGTTAATATTCAATATTTTGTCAATAACTCCGTGTTCCCGTCAACATTTATTATTTTGATTAGTAACTTTGTGTTCCCGTTAATATTCAAAATTTATTCCTGTTAATTTTTAAAATTTGGATAGTAACTTAATGTTTTCGATAATATTCAAAATTTTGATCATTAACTTTGTGCTCCCATTAATATTTAATATTTTAATCAATAACTCCGTGCTCCCGTTAATATTCATTATTTTGATCAGTAATTCCGTGTTCCCACTAATATTCAATATTTTGATCAATAAACTTCATTTCCCATTAATATTCAATATTTTGACCAGTAACTTCATGTTCCCCTTAATATTTAATATTTTGATCAGTAACTTCGTGTTCTCGTTGATATTCAATATTTTGTTCAGTAACTTCATGTTCCCGTTAAAATTCAATATTTTGATCAATAACTTCAAGTTCCCATTAATATTCATTATTTTGATCACTAACTTCGTGTTTCTGTTAATGTTTCAAATTTGTTCCTGTTAATATTCAATAGTTTGATTAATAACGCCATGTTTCTGTTATTATTCAATATTTTTAGCAGTAACTTCATGTTCCCGTTAATACTATATATTTTGCTCTGTAATTTAATACTCACGTTAATATTCAATATTTTGATTACTAACTTCATGTTCTCGTTAATATTCAATATTTTGATTAATAACTTCATGTTCCCGTTAATATTCAATATAGTTTGATCAATAACTCAATATTTTGATCAATAACTTTATGCTCTCGTTAACATGCCATTTTTTATCAGTAACTTCATGTTTCCGTTAATATTCATTCAATACATTTAATATTTTGATCAGTGATTTAATATTATCTTTAATATTCAATATTTTGATTAGTAACTTCATACCCATTAATATTAAAAAAAAATTCTATTAATATTCAATATTTTGATTAATAACTACATGTTCCCGTAAATATTCAATTTTTTTATCAGTAACTTCATGCTTCTATTAATATTCAATATTTTGATGATATTTTTGAAACAAAAATAAATTAATTTTAACATTGTTTAAAAATATTTGATGATAATTAAATTTTTTTATAATAACCAAAATCTTAAATTGACAAATTATAATGAAGAAATATTCTATCAAATTATATAATACAATTAATAATAAATATTTAATATAATTGATTAAACTTAATTTACAAATCAAATATATTATTCCATATATAAAATATTTGAATCAATAGTTAATTATTCCTATATATAAATATTTTTGTTTTGGAATTATTTATAAAACTATTTAGGCTTAATTGCAACTTTAATCCTCCTATTTTGTCTTTTTCTTGATTTTGATCCCTCTATTTTAAAAATCACTATTTTAGTCCTTTTTTTAAATTTTCTGTGTAATTTTTCGTCCCTCTATTTTGTTTTTTTCTGCAAAATTAGTCCCTATTCCTGTCTCTTTTTCATTAGAAAACTCAAAAAGGGGACCAAAATCGTGGTTTTAAAAATGGGGGAACTAAAATCGAGAAAAAGACAAAATAGGGGGACCAAAGTTGCAATTAAGCCAACTATTTAAATCAATTGAAAACTTATTCTCGTTATTACATTTAATTAAATGTGTTAATATCAGTACCATATGTGCGTACCATATAATTACCCGTGTGTATCCGTAATATATTATTTTGTATTTGGATAGAATTGACCCATTAAAGTTTTAATGGTAATATTTCAATTATATTATATTATATATAGATAAATATATATTGATTATTGATGAACTTGTTCAATTAAATTTTAAATTTTATAAATGACAAACAAATTGTATGATTAATAAAAAATATCATACAATTTTGATATTATTTATTCATATATTACTTATGTTTCATTCTATTACTACTTATTCATATATTACTTATGTTTCATTCTATTACTATTTATTCATACAATACTTATGTTTCATTCGATTACTTATGCTTATTAACACCCATAGTTATTTTTAAATATTATTTTTTAAAAAAGTCAATAGATCTAATATATTTATTTTATTTCATAATCTCTAAAAAATTTCATTTATATATATATATATATATATATATATATATATATATATATATATATATATATATATATATATATATATATATATATATATATATATATATATATATATATATATATACACACATATATATAACTTTCATATTTTATATTTTAAATAATTTAGTAGTATTAGTAAGAAATCTTATTAAAGTGAAAATAGAAAATAGTAGTTAGTTTTTCTATACAGAGAATGACGATGGCACATGTTGTATTTTAAATATTTTGAAAATATACTTTATTTTTATAATAATATCTATGAATTTTATATCAAAAAACTCCATACAATATATAAAAGCAATGATATGCCTAAAACATTTTATTAAAATATGTATATAATAATATTTATCCTTTTGTTAAATGAGAGGTTAAAAATCTTCTAACCATATGAAATTTGGTTTCAAAATTATGTTGATAAATTCATTATTTTGGAAAGTTTCTATTAAATAATTTTGAAGGAAATCAAGTGAGATAAATTATATTTATTAATTTTTAATGATAATATGATTCACTCAATTTTTGGTGATACAACATCAATATAATTGGAGTACTAAATATATTTGTAACGTATTTATTTTATACCAACTAAGATATTGGTAAGTAACTGATATGATTTTAATGTATTGATTCTATATCAATTAAATTATTCCCAACGTACTGATTTTAAGGAATGGGTCGTTAAAAAGGCTTTTATATCTTACAAAGTTAGATAATTTTAGGTAAATCATCCAAAAGTACAATATTTACTCACAATTATATTATTTTTAGGTAAATCATACAATATTGTATAAACAATATAATTTTGTAAGATATAAAAGTACAATATTTTCTCAAATCTAATAATTTAAATATACATATGGTAAGTACTAAAAGAATAAGAAATCAAAAGTTGCAATCACATGCATTAAATCATAAATTAAAAGTTGCAATCAATCGATCAATGATTACTAAAGATAATTATGATATTTAACTTTTTTATAAGTAAATGATTTATGTCTTTTCATTCTAAACTCTTTATTTACCTAAAAAAATATACTGTTTTTTTCTTTATTCTTTGATTCTATTTTCTTATACATTTCAAAATTATGTATATGTTTTGAATTTGTAATATTTTATTATATTCTATATTTATTTATTTTGTTCGACCTTAGAATAAATAAATATCAATAATATTTTATAAAACTAACTTTATAAATTATATATATATATATATATATATATATATATATATATATATATATATATATATATATATTGATAAACTTAATTTTTTTAATTTGACCTAACTAAAATATTCTTTAGTTATATGAATTAATATACAATATTATGTTATTTATATATTATAATATCTATAATTTTTATAGCTACTAAGATTTAATATAAATATCACTCAAAGATAAAATCAATTAATCAATGAAATTTATTTATTAAAATTTGCAATGATATACCAATTATTTCCATATCAGGAAAATAGGTGTGATGCTTCATTATTTCAATAAACCATTCTTTAAAATCACGTTCAAATCGACCATAATGCTTGGATTATTATGGATAAGAAGTTAAAAATTGTAATCACATTAAATCAAAACATTAAAAATAATAAATCAAAAGTTGCAATCAGATTAAATCAAAAATTAAAGTTGCAATCAAGTAAAATGATTATGATATTTAATTTTTTTATAGGTAAATGATTTATGTCTTTTCATTTCAAAACTCTTTATTTACCTAAACAAATATAATGTTTTTTTCTTTACTCTTTGATTCTATTTTCTTATAAATTTCAAAATTATGTATACATTTTTAATTTGTAATATTTTATCTTTATGTTTTGTTTTGTTCGACCTTATAATAAATAAATATCAATAATATTTTATAAAACTAACTTTGTATATATTGATAACCTTAATTTCTTAATTTGACCTAACTAAAATATTCTTTAGTTCTATGAATTAATATAAAATATTATCATATTTACATATTATAATATCTACAATTTCTATAATGGCTAAGATTTAATATAAATATCACTCAAACATAAAATCAATCAATTAAGATTTATTTATTAATATTTGCACTTAAAATATAAAAAATTAAAGTTCATTCTATGAATTAATATAAAATATCATGTTATTTACATAGTATAATATCTACATTTTTGACAAAACTTGCGCAAGCATAACCCAGTAATTTCAAGCAGATTCTCCATTGTATATTGACACCGGTCAACTTGATTTCTACTTCTACAGCTCAAACTTTCGGGACAGTCAAAGAAGAATATTTATTTCAAACGAATCGTATAGACGATGTTTTCTACTGTGTGCACCAGAAAAAAAATCCAAAACACATATTAGGACAATATTTAAATTGTTACTAAAAAAATAGAAAATAGGGATTGGAAACAACCCATGTAAAAAACGAACCATATACTATGGAGTGACGATAATTGGTACTTCAGAATGATACATTACAAATTCAACCTACAAATAACATGAAACGCCAATTAGTAATTCAGAATGATACACTACAAATTCAACCTGCAAATAACATGAAAGATATTTTCTATCAAGAAAAGAAAGAAAAAAATGTTAAATTCCGGTTTGTCCATGAATAGTCGTGGAATGGCTGTAATTGCAAAAATAGTATAAACCAAAATTTTCCACATGAATAGTCGTGGGAATGGCTGTAATTGCAAAAATAGTATAAACCAAAATTTTCCACGATTAGGTTTGATTAGGTTTGATGAATATGATAGATACTGTGAAAGTATGATGGTTATATATAGTAATGATAAAAGTGTTTTGGAACGTGGAAGGTCGAGGGCTTGGAAGGCAGAAGGGGCTTGGAAGGTAGAAGCATTATATGAGGTCATTAGTGCTGTAAGCAGTTGTGAATGTGAATGGCCAGAGAAAGTAAATAATTTGTAACTGCGAGATCATGAGAGGTTGGAGGTTTAAAGTTCAATCCTACAATGGGAAAGGAATGATGTGGAATTTTGTGAGAAGAGAGGTTGATGTGGCATAACTAAGAGATGAGGAAATGATAGACTTTTCTTATATGATAGATTATATTTGTGTTTATTGCAAATACGACTTATGTGTCGTGTAATTTTTGAATTTTTTCCATACCTTTTAAGTACAATCAGTTTATTATACTGATATGTATATGACATAAACATAATTATGTGTTTAATTTTTCAGTTGTATTTTCTTGCATAATTAGGATAATTTAAATCATACGAGTATTTTATTGCATAAGTAGGATAGCTTAACCGTCATTTAATTACTAAGCAATTATATAAACATATAAATTTGGCATTACATTTGTAGTTAATGTTTGTTTGAATTTTAAGACATTCTCATTTAATTTATTAAATTAAAAGTGTATAGTGATTTTGATTTGGTTGGTTGAAATAAGAAGTTACAAAAGTAATCTTTGTTGTATAAATTTGATTACATCAGAATCACAAAAGATGTAGTGTATAATTGTTAATATGAATTGTTATAGTCGGTCAAAAGGAAGACATAATTTGACCAAATAATTACATACATGTGATGGTAAATATGTAGTATAAATATTAAGTTTATCAACGTCGCTAAACATTGATGTCAAAGACATCCATTATCTAAGAAGTCTTATTACTAATATTTGATTATTGTGTGAGAGATCGACTTACAATGAATTCTTACAATCAAAGATTAGGAAATGATGGTGTTTTTGGTATCTTGTTTAAGTCTTATTTAATTTTCATATAAAAAATGTTGTGCATGTCTATATGGTTATTTGACATACCTATTAAGGTTGTATGTTTGTTTTTTTTTTCAATCAATCCAGTTGTCGTTGTTACAACTCCAAATTTTGCTTCTCAGATTAAATCTATACCTATGCTTAGCTGGATGAACTTCAAGTCCTGGAAAGAATATGTGGAGATCTTTCTTGGATGCATGGACTTATACTTATCCCTAAGGGAAAAACGTCTCACTGCCACTAATGAGAACTCAAATGAAACTAAAGTAGAAAAATGGGACCGATCTAACTGGATGTTCCTCATGATGATCAAAATATCCATACCTCAAATAATTAGAGGATTCTATTATTAAGAGCGAAAGAGCCAAGATATTCTTTGAAAATGTGGAGCAATTCTGTACTAAAAGCGATAAGGTTGCGGGAATTTTTTTTCTCAAAATAAGAAGGCAAAAGAACAACTTAAGGAGTCCACTTGCTTATTTTGCAAGAAGGTTGCACACATGAAGAGGGAATCTTCCAAGTATCCCAAATGGCATAAAAATAAGGGTAATTTTCTCACTTTTGTTTGTTATGAAATTAATTTAGAGTGTGTTTGGGTGAAGCATTTTAATGAGGTAATGTAATGTTTTGAAGGAATTTAAAATGATTTGCACAAAATTTATTGTTGATACAAAAATGAAGAATTGTTAAAATGATGGAAATTTATGGAGTATTTTATCTTAAGTTAAATTTAGTCATTTTGAAATGACACAAAAAACCAAAGAATTTGAAATTCCTTTCCTACTCCATAAAATGTATTTATTACTATCATTTCTTCAAATTTTGCAAAATGGTCCTCATATTTTCTAAAATTACAAAATTGACCCAAAAAATATTCACAAAATTGCAAATTGGTCCTTAATAATTTTTAAATTTTACAATTTGGTCCAAAAAATTTTAATTTGATAAAAAATGACCCAAAAAAATCTAACAATGAATTATCTTAATACTCCATCCAAACAAAATAATTTAAAAATGAATGGATTTCAATTGAATCATTTGAAATACTTAGAATTTAAAATTCCTTTAAAATTTTCAATTACCTCATCCAAACACACTCTTAGTTTCTGTACCTAAGGATACTTGGTGGGTAGATTCTAGGGCTACTAATCACATAGTTATGTCCATGCATGGTTTCCCTTGGAGCCGTATGCCAAGTGATGCTGAAAGATTCATCTATGGGGGCAATGACAATAGAGTTACATGAAGGAAAGAAGCCTATTGGTTGTAAATGGATATTTAAAACCAAAAGGGATTCAAAGGGTTGAGAGATCTAAAGCTTGTCTTGTCACTAATGCCTTTACTCAAAAGGAAGACATTAATTTTAACGATCTCTAGTTTCTTCGAAATATTGTCTTAGGATCATGATGGCATTAGTAGCTAATTTTGGTTCAGAGTTGCATCAGATGGATGTAAAGACTGCATTTCTAAATGGAATATTGAAGACACAATAAATATGGTGCAACCAGAAAACTTTGGTTCACGTGACCCATAGTTTATGGTTTACAAACTAAAGAAGTCCATTTATGGCCTTAAACATAATTCCCATCAACGATATTAAAAATTTCATCAAGTTATATCCTTATTTAGTTTTGAGGCTAATCAAGTTGATAAATGTGTATACTAAAAGTTCAATGTGAGTAAAATCATTTTCTTAGTGTTGTACGTAGATGATATTCTTTTGGAAAGCAACAATATATACTTATTGCACTAAACTAAGAGATTTCTCACAAATAATTTTGAGATAAAATGTCTTGGGGACGCCTCATTCATCTTAAGAATTCAAATGCTTAGATACCGCTCTCAAGGTATTTTACTATTGTCACAAAGGAGCTATATTGATACAATTATGGATATATTCTCCATGAAAGATAGCTAACCAGGAGACACACCCGTTGCTACATGAGACAAGTTTTATTTCAAAAATTTCCCCACTACGGATCTTGAAAAAGAAGAGATGCATAAGGTTCCATATGCTTAAGTCGTGGGGAGTCTCATGTAGGCTCAATTTTGCATAGGTCCCGACTTAACATTCATTGTAGGAGCTCTTAAAAGATATCTAAGCAACCCTGGTATGTAGCACTGGATATCACTAAAGCGAGTAATGTGCTTCCTGAAGAGAACTAGAGACTTTGTGCTCACTTATTGGAAGTTAGATAACTTGGAGATCATTGGGTATTCTGACTCCGATTTTGCAGGATGCTTGGATAGAAGACGTTCCACATTTGGTTACATCTTTCTAATGGCTAGAGGAGCTGTCTCCTAAAATTCTTCCAAACAAACTTTACTGGCTCCCTCCACCATGGCATTAAAGTTTGTGTCTTGCTTTGAGGCATTAAATCTTGCAATTTGGCTGTAGAACTTTGTCATGGCCCTACTCATTATTGGGAGCATTGAAATGCCCATGAAGGTTTATTGTGACAATAGTTCAGTTGTGCTCTACTCCAACAACAATATGAGTTCTACAAAATAAATTAATTGATATCAAGTATCTTGTTGTGAAAGAAAGAGTCCAGGAGAAGAAAATTTTAATAGAACATATAGTGACAAACTTAACGTTGGTTGATCCACTAATCAAAGGTTTGACATCTAAGGCTTTTCATGGGCATGTTAATTACTTGGGTTATGGTTTTGAGAATGCCTTAGATTAATGGGAGCATTTCCCTTAGTTTTCCATGTTCTATGCTTTGGTTTTGTTTTTGGTACATACTGTTAGAACAAGATTTGTTCTGGTCAATATTCTTGTTTTGATGATAACAATGCATATGAATTTTGTATAAGACAATGTGGTACTCTAATCCTTTACATTTTACATTTTAGGAAATATATAAAGAGTATGCACAATTCAGCGCAAGAAGCACTGACTCAGAAGGTTCAAGATTGCAACATCAGAACATGCTCTCGCAAGACATCAAAAGATGGTCAAGCAGAATCAGAACATGGTCTATGAAGCATCAGAAGAACATGAGATCAGAAGCAGAAGCACTGAAGTTCTTATGGTATCATGCTCAAGCACTTCAAAGTCAGAATACAAGAAGATGCTCTCCACCAAGCTGTTTGACTCTGATTATTCAAACGTTGTATCTACAAACATCAGATCAGAAGCAAGTACAAGATGACAGGCTACGCTGACTGACAAAAGGAACGTTAGAAGCTACAAAAGGCAAAGTCAGTAAAAGCAAGGCTCGAGGTAGTTGACAAAAGTGTGAAACATTAAATGCAGAGCTGTACAGAACACGCAACGCATTAAATGCTCCCAACGGTCATCTTCTCAAAACGCCTATAAATATGAAGTTCTGATCAGAAGCATAACAACAACTCTTGCAAACTTACTAAAACGCTGCTGAATTCTTTACTCACGAACTTAATCTTCAACCTCACAACAATTGTAATATTTAGTGAGTGTTAAGCTTAGAACTTAAGAGAAATATCACAGTTGTGATTATAGCTTTCTAAGAAGCATTTGAATACTCTTGTAAACATTTATTTTACATTGATTGTAAAAGGTTCCTAGAGTGATCAGTGAGATCAGTAGACTCTAGAAGACTTAGAAGTTTCTAAGTGGTGATTTCCTAGAGTGATCAAGTTGTGATCAGTATACTCTAGAAGACTTAGAGGGTATCTAAGTGGAAAACCATTGTAATCAAGATTGATTAGTGGATTAAATCCTCAGTTGAGGTAAATCACTCTAAGGGGGTGGACTGGAGTAGTTTCGTTAACAACGAACCAGGATAAAAATATTGTGTTCATTGTTTTTATCTTAAGAGTTTTTAAAGTTACACTTATTCAACCCCCCCCCCCTTTCTAAGTGTTTTTCTATCCTTCAATTGGCATCAGAGCGTCGGTTCTAGGTGCAAGCACTTAACCGTGTTAGAAAAAGATTCAGGAAGAGAAAAACACTAAGTCAATATGGTTGATCCATCAACAATTGCATCAACTGCTACACATGTTTCAAATGATCAACACAACAATGGAAATGGATATTCTAGACCACCAGTATTTGATGGTGAAAACTTTGAATACTGGAAAGATAGATTGGAAAGTTACTTTCTTGGTCTAGATGGTGATTTATGGGACTTACTTGTGGATGGTTACAAACATTCTGTAAATGCTAGTGGAGCAAAGATGTCAAGACAAGTAATGAGTGATGATCAATAGAAACAATTCAAAAATCATCACAAGTCAAGGACTATTCTGCTGAATGCTATTTCTCATGCTGAATATGAGAAGATATCAAACAGAGAAACTGCCCATGACATCTTTGAATCATTGAAGATGACTCACGAAGGAAATGCCCAAGTCAAGGAGACAAAAGCTCTTGCACTAATCCAGAAGTATGAAGCCTTCAAAATGGAGGATGATGAAAACATTGAAACAATGTTCTCAAGATTTCAAACTCTAACTGCTGGATTAAGAGTGCTTAACAAGGGATATACAAAGGCTGATCATGTCAAGAAGATCATCAGAAGCTTACCCAGAAGATGGGGCCCAATGGTGACTGCATTCAAGATAGCAAAGAATCTGAATGAAGTCTCTTTGGAAGAGCTGATCAGCGCTTTGAGGAGTCATGAAATAGAGCTGGATGCTAATGAACCCCAAAAGAAAGGTAAGTATATTGCGTTAAAATCTTTGAATAAAAAATGCACTAACGCTTTTCAGGCTAAAGAAGAAGATTCTGAAGAGTCAGAATCAGAAGAAGAAGAAGAAGATGAACTGTCCATGATCTCCAGAAGGGTAAACCAACTCTGGAAGAGAAAACAAAGGAAGTTCAAGAACTTCAGAAGTTCCAAAAAGCCTGAAAGAGGAGAATCTTCTAGTCTCAGAAGATCTGACAAAAAGAAGGTCACGTGTTTTGAATGCATGGAGCTAGGTCATTACAAGAGTGGGTGTCCAAAGCTTCAGAGGGAGAAGCCTAAGAAGAAGTTTCAAAAGAAGAAAGACCTTATGGCAACTTGGGACGATTCAGATTCATCAGAATCAGAATCAGACTCTGAAGATGAGCAGGCAAACATTGCGCTCATGGCCACTGTTGATGATGGATCAGAATCTACATCAGAATCAGACTCAGACTCAGACTCTGAAGAGGTATTTTTTGAACTATCTAGAGATGAGCTAGTTTCAAGCCTAACTGAAATTCTGGAAATCAAGGCTAAGCTTAGTATCAAATACAAAAAGCTGAGAAAACTCTTTGCATCTGAAACTAAGAAGCTTGAATTAGAAAATTCTGAACTCAAAGAAAAAGTTTTAAAACTATCCAAAGATGCTGAGTCATCTTCTGGTTCAGAAAAGTCTATTCCAAGCTTGAACAATATTCTCAAGGAATATGACTTGAGTTTCAGGAAATTCTTATCTAGAGGTATTCGAAGAAGTCAACTTGCCTCTATGATATATGCAGTTAGTGGAAACAAGAGAGTTGGCATAGGCTATGAGGGTGATACCCCATACAAACTTGAACTTGTAGATGATATGAAAATCACATACAAGCCCTTGTATGATCAGTTCAAGTATGGCCACTCCCATGATATTAGGCTCACATCACATGCCAAAAGCTTTCACATTACACACACTAATAAGCATGTGACACAAAATAGAAAATATCATGTTGCTCAAACTAAGGAATATCATGTTGTACCTCCTGTTGTTTATCATGCTAAACCCAAGTTCAATCAGAACTTGAGGAGAACTAACAAGAAAGGACCCAAGAAAATGTGGGTACCTAAGGAGAAGATAATTTCTGTTGCAGATATCCTTGGAAGCAAAAAAGACAAAGCAAAACATGTCATGGTACCTGGATTCTGGGTGCTCGCGGCACATGACGGGAAAAAGGTCTATGTTCCAAGACCTAGTGCTTAAGTCTGCTGGAGAAGTCAAGTTTGGAGGAGATCAGAAGGGCAAGATAATTGGCTCTGGAACCATAAGTATTGGTAACTCTCCTTCCATAACTAATGTACTTCTTGTAGATGGATTAGCTCATAACTTATTGTCCATAAGTCAATTAAGTGACAATGGTTATGACATAATCTTCAATCAAAAGTCTTGCAAAGCTGTAAGTCAGAAGGATGGCTCAATCTTATTTACAGGCAAGAGAAAGAACAACATTTACAAGATTGATCTTCAAGATCTTAAGAATCAGAAGGTAACTTGTCTTATGTCTGTTAGTGAAGAGCAATGTGTCTGGCACAGAAGATTAGGCCATGCTAGTTTGAGAAAGATTTCTCAGATTAACAAAATTAATCTGGTCAGAGGACTCCCTAATCTGAAATATAAATCATATGCTCTTTGCGAAGCATGTCAGAAAGGGAAGTTTTCCAAACCTGCATTCAAGTCTAAGAATGTTATTTCTTCCTCTAGGCCGCTAGAACTTCTGCACATTGATCTGTTTGGCCCAGTCAAAACAGCATCTGTCAGGGGGAAGAAATATGGATTAGTCATCGTAGATAATTATAGCAGATGGACATGGGTAAAGTTCTTGAAACACAAGGATGAGTCTCATACAGTGTTCTTTGACTTTTGCACTCAGATTCAATCTGAGAAAGAATGTAAAATCATAAAGGTCAGAAGTGATCATGGTGGCGAATTTGAGAACAGATTCTTTGAGATTTATTTCAAAGAAAATGGTATTGCTCATGATTTCTCTTGCCCTAGAACTCCACAGCAAAATGGAGTTGTAGAGCGAAAGATTAGGACTCTACAAGAAATGGCCAGAACCATGATCAATGAAACCAATATGGCTAAGCATTTCTGGGCAGAAGCAATAAACACTGCATGTTATATTCATAATAGAATCTCTATCAGACCTATTCTCAATAAGACTCCTTATGAATTGTGGAAGAACAGAAAGCCCAACATTTCTTATTTCCACCCATTTGGATGTGTATGTTATATTCTGAACACTAAAGATCATCTGCATAAGTTTGATTCTAAGGCACAGAAGTGTTTCCTTCTTGGATATTTTGAACGCTCAAAAGGCTACAAAGTATACAATACTGAAACATTGATTGTTGAAGAATCAATCAATATCAGATTTGATGATAAGCTTGGTCTTGAAAAGCCAAAGCAGTTTGAGAATTTTGCAGATATTGAAATCTCTAACTCAGAAGCTGAAGAACCCAAAAGCAAAGTGTCAGAAGATCAAGTTGCTTCTTCATTAGAGAATCTCAGAATTTCTGAAGAACCAACTATTAGAAGATCTTCTAGACTCAACTCTTCTCACTCAGAAGATGTTACCCTTGGGAAGAAAGAAGATCCTATCAGAACAAGAGCATTCCTTAAGAACAATGCAGAATGCCAATTTGGTCTAGTATCTCTTATTGAGCCAACTTCTGTTGATCAAGCTCTGGAGAATGCTGACTGGATAATTGCCATGCAAGAAGAACTCAATCAGTTTACAAGGAATGACGTATGGGATCTTGTTCCTAGACCAAAAGGATTCAACATCATTGGAACCAAGTGGGTCTTCAGAAACAAGCTAAGCGAAAAAGGAGAAGTTGTAAGAAACAAAGCCAGACTGGTTGCTCAGGGCTATAATCAGCAAAAAGGTATTGACTATACAGAAACCTTTGCACCAGTGGCCAAGTTAGAATCTATTCGCTTATTGATTTCTTTTGCCACTCAACATAACATCACTCTGTATCAGATGGATGTTAGGAGTGCCTTCTTAAATGGTTATATAGATGAGGAAGTCTTTGTCCACCAACCTCCTGGTTTTGAAGACTCTAAGTCTCCAAAACATGTTTTTAAACTAAAGAAGTCATTATACGGATTGAAGCAAGCTCCTAGAGCTTGGTATGAAAGATTAAGTTCTTTCCTTCTGGATAATGGTTTCACTAGAGGAAAAGTGGATACTACTCTCTTTTGTAAAACCTTTAAAAAGGATATTTTAATTTGCCAAATATATGTTGATGATATTATCTTTGGAACCTCTAATGCTACACTTGGAAAGGAGTTTGCTAAGTCTATGCAGGCTGAGTTTGAAATGAGCATGATGGGAGAACTCAAGTACTTTTTTGGGATCCACATCAATCAAACTTTTGATGGAACCTATGTTCATCAAACCAAGTATGTGAAAGAACTTTTGAAGAAGTTTAATCTTTCAGAAAGCAAAGAAGCAAAAACTTCTATGCGTCCAACGTGTGTTCTAGGTAAGGATGAGGTAAGTAAGAAGGAAGATCAGAAGCTCTACAGTGGTATGATTGGATCTCTTCTATATCTTACTGCTTCTAGACCTGACATTTTATTTAGTGTTTATCTGTGTGCAAGATTCCATTCAGATCCTAGAGAATCTCACTTAACAGTTGTTAAGAGAATTCTAAGGTATCTGAAAGGTACTACTAATGTTGGTTTAGTCTACAGAAGATATGAAGAATACAACTTAGTAGGATTTTGTGATGCTGATTACGCTGGAGGTAGAGTTGAAAGGAAAAGTACTTCTAGAAGTTGTAAATTTCTTGGAAGTCACCTGATCTCCTAGTACAGCAAGAAGCAAGCTACAATTGCTCTCTCTACAACAGAAGCAGAATATGTTGCTGCTGCTGGATGTAGTACACAGATGCTCTAGATGATGAGTCAGCTAGAAGATTATCAGATATATGAGAGTAACATTCCTATCTTCTGTGATAATAATTCTGCTATCTATTTATCTAAGAATCCAATCTTACATTCCAAAGCTAAACATATTGAGATTAAACATCATTTCATTAGGGACTATGTTCAGAAGGGTGTTCTTTCTTTAAACTTCGTTGATACAGACCATCAATAGGCTGATATCTTTACAAAACCCCTTGCTGAAGATAGGTTTAAGTTCATTCTGAAGAATATCAGTATGGATTTATGCCCAGAGTGAAAGGATGAGAAGTTCTACTATATGGATTAGATTTGAAATGATCAGTTTTACTTTCTTATAAGAAGTTTTGATTGTTGATCAGTTAGAAATTCTAATTCTGTTATTGCTAACGTTTCATATGTCTAAGTTGATTCAGAATCTCTTTTAAAGCAAAACAGCTGTCACCAGTTATTCCAGAAGATGAACACGTGTTCACTCTATTTGGACAAGCATGCGTGCAGTTGATGAGACGCCGCCCTAGGTAACTGTGCAAATCATTTCAAATATCAGGTTTTACCCTAACGTCACTCAACATTAAATGCGTTTGATTTTCTGCATTTCTGTAATCCTGTTCAATCATAAACATATTGCATTTCATTTCAAATCCGTGCCTATATAAACTCATCTCCATAACATTTCATCTCTTTACTTTCTCTCGTTTTGTTCGTTGTCTCTTTTTGTTCATCTCTCTCTCATTTTGCATAAACCCTAGTTACTAAACCTGAATCTCAGTGTGAATCCATGGCTTCATCTTCGAATGTTCAACGCAAGGTATCATCACAACATCAAGTTCAACAAAAGAGATCTGCATTTACTCCTTTGAAGTCTTGTTCGATTCCTTTTAATGAACTGGAAGTTCTCTGCGAAACAATGGTGGTTTTTGAAAATATTATTGTTGCACCCCAAAATTTGCCCACCCAATTTTTACATCCATCTGGGTTATGTTTCTCATCTCATTTGCATTCTATTAGGTCCTCAACATATCATGCATTCATTTGAGTCATCTTGGGTTCAAGGGATTAGTGTAAAATATTAATTAAAGGTTCCTCATGATCAAAAGGGTTTGCTTTATTCAAGTCAAGTTTCCGCTCATAACTATGAGTTCTCAAAGTACAAGTTTTGTTGACTTAAGGTATTGAATTGCTCAAAGTCCCTGGTGCAAAAGCAAATCAAGCATCAATTCTATATCATTCCATCACCGTTCGCAAGAAAAGAAATTCAAATTTTTATTACATTTTTAAGACACATTCATCATTCAAACAACATTTGCTATTCCATATCCAAGTTTCACCATTCAAATATTTCTATTACCATTCAACATACACTATAGGTTTCTATCTATTACAATATAGATTCAAAAATCCATTACATTATGCTTCAAAGTTTATAAATAATAGCCTATTGTTTCCAATGTCATGCTTCATCCTAAGTGACAAATTGCCGATCTTCAAACTTCCATAGACCGTCTTCCACCCATCCTCAACAATGTATCGGCTGCAAGCTAATTGATGCACGTTTCCAAACCTGTCCGTGCCAACAACATTCAGCCCTGCAGCAAACTGAAAACCATATCATAATAGCTCGAGACGGAATCGGAAAAAGAGAAAACAAAAGAAAATAGAGCTGCTGCCATATACATCATTCAGCATAGTTACAACCAGTTCACAAATAACCATTGAATCATACACAGTTCATAAAACCAACACAAAAACAGCCCTGTATTTAACTAATCTCAAAAGAAATTACTAGCATGACAGATCTACTGACAAGCCCTCTAACAGTTTCTAACCTCAACTATCATTTCCTAACAGTTCTGTTATTAACCTATAACTGTTTCTAACCATTCTAACCAACTAACAGAAATATCCTAACTTCTAACAACCTAGTACAACTTTCTAACCAACCTCTTTCACTAATTAAGTTACTACCTAACTAACCTCAACCATATTATAACTACCCTAACAACCACCAAAAATCAGTTACATTTCCTAACAGAATTTCTAACTACCATAACAGAATTACTAACCGTTTTCATAACCAAATAACTGAAACCTAACAGATTATTCAAGAGAAGATCAGAGAAGGGACTCACCTATATAAATCAGAATTTGGCTTCAGTTCTGGGGCTCTCTCGACACCACTTCCACCTTGACTCAACCATTTTCTTCAATCTCTTCACTCTTCCCATTCAACCATTCTTCTCTCATCATTTCATCATTAGCTCCACAACCCTTCTTCAATCACATTCTTCACTTCTCAACTCCACGATTCTTGATTCATTCTCCATCTTCGGAACCATCCACCAACCATTTTTCTTCCTCTCTTCACTCCATCATTTCCATCTCCACCATTCTTCACATTCATCAATCTCCACCATTCTTCACATTCATCAATCTCCGCCATTCTTGCTCTTCATTCTCTCTGCAACTTTCTCCCTTCACTTCGACTCTTCACACACCACTCTCCACCATTCACTCTCAATTCTTCAATCCTCTCCACTCTCAAAAATCTGCAAACGAACAAGAAAAGCATAAACAGTTATGATCAATCTTCCTCATCTCGAATTGAAGAAAAGAATGAAGAGTAGAAATCTCATGAATCGGGGAATCTTCATCAAACAGTAAAATTTCACGAACCTCGTTGTCTCTGCATCCACAACATCTCTGAACATTGCTTCATAACCTCACGCTCTCCATCAATATCATCATCTCCACGCATCTTCATCTTTCAATCGGCAACAACTTCAACAATCTGAAAACAATAATATCACGGTCTCAGCAAACGAATCTGTGACGACAAAAAAAGAAGGAAGCACAAAGAGTAGAAGAAGTTTGATTCGGAAACTAAGAATCAAAGGCCTGAATGCGCGAGGTTCTCTGAATATCAGTTCATCTTCAACGTCTCTGAAGCCTCTCTGGTTGAATCAAGCATGAATCGTATGATTTCGGATAAGGGAAGAAGGAGATCGGCATGAGAACACGAGTGAGGTAAGAGCAGAAAGTTTGTGTCGTTGTTCACGGTGACGGTGGAGTGAGGAGTAGCTCCGGCGCCGCTTGTGCGTTCGTTCCCGAGAGAGAAGAACGTGAGAAGTCTAAAGGTCACTTTACGAACCCTAAAATCCTCTTTCTGTGTTAATTTAATTAATTTAGGCTTTATTTTGATTAATTGAAATTAGTCGTATTAATGAAGATTAATCAGGTTTAACATAAGGTTTTAATGCGGTTAATTGATTCACTATAGTTGATATTACAATTGAACATTTAATAATCTGGATCACTATCTTTCGGGCCACGAAATTGTTCCACACCCCCTGTGGCCCATGTATCTTCATTTTTGACCGTAAAGAATCACAACAAAAACAATTCTGGGCCAATATTCCATTGGGCCCTGCGCCCTGCTTTTCATACCATCAATTCAATTCTACACCCCCTGATTCCATTTTATTTTAATTAGTAGATCTAGATTTTACTTAGCTTTTTACCAATTCCTTTTAGGTGATAGCATGCTAATTTTCTACCATTACTTTTAGACTTTTAAACCATCTTGACATAGAAAATAATCACTAAAAAATATTAGTTTTAGGCTATTTGTTTTAGTCTTTTACTTGATTTGTAATTCAATTTCCTTCATGAAAAACAATATAAAAAAATAATAGTATTTTACTTCATTTTTGTACTATATTTTTTGGCTTGTTACTTCATGCTTGTGTATAATTTTGTACCATTGTATCCTTACTCAATTTTGCTCATGTATCTTACTTATGACTTCTAATTGTGACTTTAATTTTCATGTCTCCTTTATTCCTAACTTTAGGCAGGAACCATGACAACATTAGGACTTAAAAGTTCCCTTCATAACATTAAGCTAGTTATTCATTTTAGGCTAGTTTTCTTCTTCTTTTTCTCTTTTAACATTAAAACATTAACAAATAGAGATGCGAATCACATTAAGAAAGTGATAGAGAAATGAGTGGGATTCATTCCCTAATCTGTTTCTCAATCACTTAGTGGCATAGAAATGAGTGGGATTCATTCCCTAATCTGTTTCTCGGTCACTACTTAATGGGAGAGAAATGAGTGGGATTCATTCCCTAATCTGTTTCTCGAACATTAATTAATGGGATAGAAATGAGTGGGATTCATTCCCTAATCTGTTTCTCAAACATTACATAATGGGATAGAAGTGAGTGGGATTCATTCCCTAATCTGCTTCTCGATCATTATACATTTTTATGTGATTCGAATCGCAAAGTAAATTCCCTTAAAAAACACTCAACCAAAAACATCTAAAATATCTAATAAAGGCTCAGACCTAAACAAAGTGATGAAGTGGTGCGAAGCCTTGTATTGGGTTTTGTTCATCATGAAGTTACATAAAAAACACAAACCAATCTTCTCTCTTTTCTCTCTTGCCTCCGAGGCATTCTTTCTCTTGCCTTCAGGGGATTCTTTCTCCTAATCGGACACATTATTTCCGCTCCATTCCCAGCTTAAGACTCCAGAGGTCGAGCAGCGGAGTGCGAATGTAACTTCGTCCACTAAAAAACACAAAAACAAACAAAAACTAAAGAGCCGAACTACGGCGCTCTGATTCCTGAAAAGGATACGTAGGCATTGGGTCGCGGGGCCTAAGCGAGCACAATTATTTATAAACCTTATTTTCCCCGTGTTTCTTTTCTTTCATTTGCATGCATTCCCTTAGTAATTAAGCTTTAGATTTATACACCCTTAGAATAGAACAAACATAGGTGGATACCATCGAGTATGATGGGCGTGAGGGGTGCTAGTACCTTCCCCTTGCGTAACCGACTCCCGTACCCTATCTCTGGTCGAAAGACCTTTTTCTTATCCCTTCTTTATTCCAGGTTTTCTGATATTCATTTCCTCTTTGGGATAAATATATTGGTGGCGACTCTGTTCATTTTCGCGAGCGTGCGACAATTATGGCACATGATTTCAAAACCAAAGCTGCAATGGTAGTACAAGGATGGACAAATTACTTTGAAAGATTGGTTGGCCCAGTTTACGTACTCTTTATTGGTTAAGCAATTCTGGACACATGTAACGGTTAGGTCAACTTCCATCATCTCCTTCGTGCTAGGGCATGAAGTTGTTGTGACTGAGAAGCTGATAAGGAAACTATATGGTCTTGATGGTTTAAATGGAACCACTGGTGCTCTTCATGGAAGAACTGATTGGGATAAAGTTGATCGAGAGTTGTTTTCTTCTGGTATTGCCTCTCCTTTCACTAATGCCTTGAAGCCTTCCTACAGAGTATGGGCTGAGATCATTCTGGGATCTCTTTATCATAGGAAACCATCAAACTCTACCTATGTCAATCAGGATCAGAAGTATATATTATTTTGCATTGAAAAAGGAATGAGAGTCAATCTACCACACATTTTTTTCAACATCTAAAGACTAATATTGAAGAATCAAGAGATGAAGAACGTCTGAAGAATCCGAAACTCAAGAAGAATACTATCCCTCTTGGAAGAATGATTTCAGATATTCTGATTGAGAGTGGTTTGATAGAAGTTCTGAGAGCAACTGGCTCATCTAAGAACTTGACTGTTATCCAAGGAGTCATTCTGAATGCTCATTATCTAAAAAGGATGCAGCTTATTGAAGAAGTGACTACTCCTTCAAAGATGTTTCCAGATATTCTGACTAGAAGAACTCCTGTTGTAAGTTTCTCTCACATGTTCAAAGGGGAGCTAGACAAATCTGTCAAACACTATTTGAAGTCATGTATTAAAGCACAAACTTCTGTTGATCCTGCTTGGATTCGAGGAAGAACTCTTCCATCTCTGGATGAGTTAAGAAAGAAGGAAAAGAAGAAGAAATAAAATAAATTGAAGAGAAAGGCCACAGAAGAAGGACCTGATCCTAAGCAAGCAAGGAAGCATGAGAAACCTAAAGAATCTCTCAAAGTTAAAAGAACTGATGAACAACTTGAGAAGCTCATTCATAAAATTTACCATTATTCTGACCGCACCCCTCAGAAAAGCCTCCTCCTTCTGTTATTCCATCCTCTTCCACCACCACAAACAGAAACCAACCACTTCTTTCTACACCTGTTCTAAACCCTCAACCACAAAATGCTACCTCTCCCCATCTTCCTTCTGAAAATATTCTCTCAACCACCTCCACCACAGATTCTTCATTCTCCTTAACCTCTTCTACCACTCCTACTTTGTTATCAAAAGAATCAAAACACTATAGTCTTCTTTACCCTGACTATTGTTTCACTTTCAATCCTCCTGAACCCTCTATTAATGCTTGTTATGACTTGTTGATGTATAAGGTCAGAACTAGATTGGAGACTCTGAAAGCTGCTCATGAGTCCAAGATGGATCATGTTGTTCTTCGCAAGTTTTGGAAAGTCTTTAAGAAGGATATTCAGACTGATTTTCTGAACATCTAAAAGAGAAGCTTGGCTGAAAGTATTGAATCTTCTGGCTACCTTTTGGATTTAGATGATGGTAAGTACTATCATCCCATCAGGAGCTGGAAATCCCTTGAAGAGAAGGAATTCGTTGATGAGCTCGAGGAAGTGCATCCACTTGCTATGGTTATGTGGAAGCCTCATTACAACGTTCTGACTGGAGACTTTCAGTCCATATTCAACTGGCTTAGGGAGAATCCCTCTGAGAAAGCGCCAAATATGGTATATGCATAAGTTGAATACCCATCAGAACCTTCTGCTCCTGTGTTTGCTGAAGATCCTTCTGAGGTAGAAGCTGATGCTGAAACTCAAGATGCTGAGAGTCATCCTGCTATGCAACCTCCTCTTAAGGAAATTCAAGCTGATGTTCTCATGGTCGATGCTGCTGTTGAGAATCCTCTTATGGATAATAGCTTTGATGCTTCTTCTGCTGGACCTTCTATTCTGATGAACACCATGGAGGCTCTTCAACAGAATCAAGCTGATCTTACTTCTCGTCTGGACAAGCATGAGGAAACTCACAATGAGTTCAGAACTTTTATGAAGACACAGACAGAAAGCACTGCTGAGATTCAAAACCTTCTGGCCAAGATAGCTTCTAAGCTAGGCTAGTCACAGTGTGTCTTAGTCTTAAATGTTTTCTTGTTTCTTGCATCTGTTTCTTGCATCTGCTTCTATCCCTCTTGTACTTCTGATATATTTTGTTAATCAATGAAATATTATCTTCTTCACTTTATGTTGTTTTATCATCCGAATCTTTTTAATGCTTTTTGATGTTATGACAAAAAGGGGGAGAAACATGATAATTGATTTGGTTTATTATATCAATTGCTGGGATTAAGTCTCAACATTCCTAACATTATTTTCAAGATCCATGTCTTTGAGATTTTTTGCAGGATTGAAGATATTCTGAAAAAGCTCAACATGAGAAGCAAATACATGGGAATAACAATTCTATTAAGAAGCATGTTATTGGAAAATTGAAGCAAGCTTAGTGCTGTGAAGCTTCAAGATCAGAAGCAAGAAGAATGTTCTGATATTCTCGTGGCAGAATATGCTCTAATACATTTTCTTCTCTCATATGCTCTGATACATGCTACTTATTAAGAATCTATCAAGAATGCTCTGATACATGCTATTCATTAAAAATGCTCTGATACATTCTTGATTTTGATATTTTTGTCTAATATGTTCTGAAACATTTCAGGATGTAAAGATGCTCTGATGATGCTCTGATACATTCAAGAATGTTCTGATTCAATCAAGCATACTATGACAACAAAGAAGAAATTCAAAGCTCTGAAGCTGTCCTATGGAAGTAAGAAGCAGAAGCTCTGAATGTTCTGAAGTTCCAGGCAAAGTGAACGTCTCTACTGAAATGGAAAATACTCAGGGAAGTCTTCTATTTATAAATTCTTCTAGTATTTATTTCAGGGGGAGATTGTTAATCTCAGTGGGAGACATATTCACACACTCTGATTATATGCTTTATGCTATATATGTGTAATTGTCTTTTGTCATCTGATATTCTGATTGCAAATTCATATCAATTATATATGTTTTTGTCATCATCAAAAAGGGGGAGATTGTTAGAACAAGATTTATTATGATCAATATTCTTGTTTTGATGATAACAATGTATATGAATTTTGTATAAGACAATGTGGTACGCTAATCCTTTACATTCTCTATTTCAGGAAATATATAAAGAGTATGCACAATTCAGGGCAAGAAGCACTGACTCAGAAGGTTCAAGATTGCAACATCAGAACATGCTCTTGCAAGACATCAGAAGATGGTCAAGCAGAATCATAACATGGTCTATGAAGCATCAGAAGAACATGAGATCAGAAGCAGAAGCACTGAAGTTCTTATGGTATCATGCTCAAGCACTTCAAAGTCAGAAGACAAGAAGATGCTCTGCACCAAGCTGTTTGACTCTGATTATTCAAACGTTGTATCTACAAACATCAGATCAGAAGCAAGTACAAGATGACAGACTATGCTGACTGACAAAAGGAACGTTAGAAGCTACAAAAGGCAAAGTCAGTAAAAGATAGGCTCGAGGTAGTTGACAAAAGTGTGAAACATTAAATGCAGAGTTGTACGGAACACGCAACACATTAAATGCTCCCAACGGTCATCTTCTCAAAACGCCTATAAATATGAAGTTCTGATCAGAAGCATAACAACAACTCTTGCAAACTTACTAAAACGCTGCTGAATTCTTTACTCACGAACTTCATTTTCAACCTCACAACAATTGTAATATTTAGTGAGTGTTAAGCTTAGAACTTAAGAGAAATATCACAGTTGTGATTATAGCTTTCTAAGAAGCATTTGAATACTCTTGTAAACATTTATTTTACATTGATTGTAAAAGGTTCCTAGAGTGATCAGTGAGATCAGTAGATTCTAGAAGACTTAGAAGTTTCTAAGTGGTGATTTCCTAGAGTGATCAAGTTGTGATCAGTATACTCTAGAAGACTTAGAGGGTAACTAAGTGGAAAACCATTGTAATCAAGATTGATTAGTGGATTAAATCCTCAGTTGAGGTAAATCACTCTAAGGGGGTGGACTGAAGTAGTTTCGTTAACAATGAACCAGGATAAAAATATTGTGTTCATTGTTTTTATCTTAAGAGTTTTTAAAGTTACACTTATTCAAACCCCCCCTTTCTAAGTGTTTTTCTATCCTTCACATACTTTATATTATGTTTGACTTTCTGCAGAAATAAAAACATGTGAGGTACTATTGTTATAACAATGTTAAGTTTTTTGTCATGTGCAAATATTTTAATTTTGAATTGCACCTAAGGAACTCCAAGTTGATCTCACTAAAGACTCCACTGAGAGCAATTGGAAATATCCATGATTTAGAGATCACGTTGTATGAAATTTCCATGTCACTCATCCATATCGATATATTTCATGAAGTACATTGATAAGGTGATCGTTGGGGTTCCGTCACGTTATACATCAGTGACGACACCCACGGTGGTCCCATTATTGATGTATGAGGTGGAGCTGATTATAAAGTTGAATTCATAGATAAATAAAGCTCGAATATGTGCCTCAAGAAATATGATATAATTATTAAGATATATCGCACGAGTCGAAGATTGTAGGAATATTTTTATATATTAATTTAATATTCCAATAATTATTATGTGGGCCTATATACTTTAATTATATTAGCTATTTATAAAATTAAGTGCCTTAAATAATTAAGTGATCAAATAAAGTTAAAATGCTAATTAGATTTTATTTAGAAATTAATTAATTAATTGGGTATGGATTCAAATATGAGTGGATGTCAGGATGACCCATTTCGAAATAATGGGAATCTCAATTAGCCATCATCCTATAAATAGGCTATGGTCCCCCGATGTAGCGCACACAAGTAGTTTATATCTTCTTCTCATCTGAAGAGTATTCAAGGAATTAGGAGTAGACGTTGAGGAAGAACCACACAAGCAATAAGTTGTTCGTAGTTTATCTCATAACTTTCAGGATTACCGCCAACAAGAACTTTCTCAATGAGACCACCACGATGTCTCAAAAAACATATGAGGTAGTGCCACCATATATGCCTCAATAAAATGGAGTCACCAAGAGGAAGAATAAATCAATTATGAACATGGTGAGGAGTATGTTGAAATGGAAGAGCTTGCCAAAAAGAATAATGGTCCATATTCAAGCCAAATATGAGTCACTTGAAGGTATTTGGTTTTGTTACCTATAGACATGTTCTAGATAAGCTTAGAGAGAAGCTATATGAAATGAGAGAGTAAATTATACTTATAGGGTGTCACTTTACCGGAGGCTACAAACTATATGATGCAGTTAACAAGAGAATCATAATTAGTAGGGACGTGATTTTTGATGAATTAAGGAATTGGCAGCATGCTGTAACTGGTGAATCTAAAGTTTACAACAGTGATGGAATTGTTTCTACAGTGTTTAAGAATGCATAAAATGTAGTCAGTGAAGTTCAAATTGAAGAAAATGTGAGAAGATTAACGAAACAAAGATTTATTCCTGTAAGACTATAAGATTGTAAGTTGTTCCCAGATAATAAAGTGAACGATAATGGTGATCTCGTCTATTTAAAACTCAAGGCTGGATCTGAACAGGTGAAAACGAGGAGGCCTTGAGTGATCCAAAGTGGACATGTAAAATGAAGGAGGAGCTGGAATCAATTGCGAAAAATAAGACATAAAAACTAGTTGATCTACCTCAAGGATAGAAGTCAATTGGTGTAAGATGAGTGTACAAAGTGCAGGAAAATCTCAAAGGTGAAATAATCAAGCATAAGGTTCAATTAGTTGCAAATGGATTTTTGCAAAGATAAGCTATAGACTTTGAATAATTATTTGCACTGTTGGTTAGAATTAAAACTATTAGGCTAGTTATTGGTATTACAAATAACAACTATTGGTCTATCTACCAAATGGATGTCAAATTTGCATTTTTGAATGGTCCCTTGGAAGAGGAGATGTATGTGGCACAAACACTTAGTTTTTTTTGTAAAAAAAATCAAGAATCCAAGTTTTATAGATTGAAGAAGGCATTGTATGAGCTGAAGCAAGCACCAAGTATTTGGAATAAAAGAATTGATGGGTTTCTAAAGGAGATATGGTTTGATAAATGCGTATATGCACATGGTGTGTATGTGAAGAAGGATAAATGCAAATGAGTGATCATCCTATATCTCAACCTTGATGATTTATTGATTACACACAATAATGAAGGTTACATTATCGAGTTCAAGGTGATTATGAAGGATTTTGAGATGACCGGCCTTGGTCTCTGTCACGGTGGGAAATTTTGAGATTAAGCTATTGATTAACTTTACTCAGATGAGCAAGAGTCACCATCAAACTTTATTGTTTCAGACAAAGGAAAAGGGAAAATATCGATAAAACCCTAATAAAATATCTAGGTATGGAAGTCGATTACGCAAGGGGAAGGTATTAGCAACCCTCACGTTTGTGGTACTCCAGAGGAACCACTCTTGTTGTTCTAATCAATGGGTGTGTATATATATAACTTAATTTCCAATGGAGGAATGCATGAATGATTTAATTAAGGGAAAAAGAAAAGGTTGTTATTACTGAGTACTCAGCAAGACATTACATCTTGTGATACATACCCTTTTTATGCAATTGAAAAATCAGAGCATTTGTAGTTATGCTTAAAAATGTTTTGTTTGTTGAGTGTTTTTTATGGATGATGTTAAGTTCGCATTCTAACCGTTAACATTTACCGCTCGACCTTTGGAGATTTACGTGTTGTTGTATTGTGTATAATGGAGTTAACATATCCTTTTTGAAAGGTTTTAAAGATAAAAGCCCAAGAGGGAAAACATGATTTGGTTTGTATTTTTGTTAAGAGAACTATCTCAAGTGGCTCCCTTAAACAAGGGATACTTGATCATTTCCTCCTTTAATTTTGAAAGTGTTTTTGATATGGCTAAGTGTTTTGAGTTTTTTTATTATGAAAACATTTTAGTCTCAAGAGAATGCAATGCAAAAGAAGGAAACAAAATATAATGGAAGACTTGATCCTAATTATTGTCACGTATGATGGACTTAGAGTTGAGATTGAAAGGAGAGGACTAACCTAATGTTGTCATGCATCAATGGTCCTACAATTTGGATTGAAGGGGAATAATTATCCTAATATTGTCATACTTAGATTAAGAATTCTAAAGTCTACCTCAAATTCATCCTTGATCAAAGATTAAGTTTGAATGAGTACCTAAGGGAGCAAGTGAATCAAACAAGTAATGATTATCAACAAGGAACAAAATAAATCATCAAGAAATTAAAATTAACAAGTGTGAAAGATTGAATAAAAACATGGTGAGAAAATAGGTTAAAGAAAATCAAAATTTAAGGATTTACAGTAAAATTATGAATAAATAAATAAAAAAATAAAAAAAATAAACAAAAGAAAAGAAGAAGAAAAAAAACAAATAAAATGATTCTAAACATGAGCATGCTTCTAACAAGCTTCTGACCGTTAAAAACTGCTTTTAACCGTGAGAAGCCTCTGACTGTGAAAAATTGCTTCTAACTGTGAGAAAACAACTTTTAACTATGAAAAATTGCTTCTAACTGTGAGAGGCTTCTGACTGTGAAAAACTGCTTCTAACTGTGAGAAAACAACTTTTAACTATGAAAACTGCTTCTAACTGTGAGAAGCTTCTGACTGTGAAAAACTGATTATGAAAAACTGCTTCTAACTGTGAGAAGCTTTTGACTGTGAAAAACTGCTTCTAATTGTGAGAAAACAACTTCTGACTGTGAAAAACTGCTTATAACTGTTAGAAGCTTCTTACTGTAAAAAACTACTTCTAACTATGAGAAAACAACTTTTGACTGTGAAGAAGCTTTTAAAGGTGGACATAATCAATTCAAAACACAATGCGCACAATATTTACAACTTTTTCTTCTTCAATCAATTGTTACTGTAACTTTTTAAACAATGACCAAATTCTAACTTTCTCATTTGTGCCTAAAAAAATAAAAAGTGAATATACCATTTTGCTTGAAATCTCATGAGGATTTCAAATATGTAACTAACTTAAATTAATTCCCACTCATTAATTTTAATTTTTAAGATTAAAGTCTACACCCTAAAAATTCAAACACAACCAAAACTCATGAGCATAGAGCTTTCACTCCTTACATCAGAGACTACATTTTTGCTTTAAGAATCATTCAACATCATGCATGTATAAGTGAGTTCAAAGTTGCAAAAAAATGTACCTATTGGAGTAGGTCTAATGCCTCTTGTTTGCATTTACAGAAGTGAAATGATGATTCCTCTAGCTCCCTTGCACTCAAAGGAACACAATGATATGATTAGAATGCTTTGAGATGCCTTGAAACTCTTTGACCAAGTTAACTTGCAAGTGGAAAATGGTGGAGTTGGGTGATGGTATTTGAGTGATTACAATAGCAAACTAATGTTTATAGTAAGTTAATGATGATATATGGATAGTGTTTGAATGAAGATTTCAACTAAATAACACTTTAAATAATAGTAAATTCAAATGTTTCCTACCATAAATTTCCTCCTTATCTAATATCCATTTTGGATGGCTAAACGTCCATAACACTAATTGGTTTATACTTCTAAATTGGATACTTTTCAAAAAACTGTTTTAAGTTGGCCAAAATAGGAACACATTATTTGGTAATCGAGACTAAGGATAAATTAGATTCAACACCCACACTCCTCAATCCAGTAAGTGCATTTATTAAAGGATGAAGTCGTGAGGTTTCTCAACCCAGAGATCACAATATCTCATAGTCACAATGGCGCGAACTTGAGGTCAACCGAAATATTGTGTCGTGTGTGGGAACTTGATGTTCACACTGTGTCCCTTAACCTCGATTGGGGGGGGGGGACTATTCCTAATTGGCCTAAATAACCTCACATTGTTTGTGAGTCGAGAATAATAGTAGTTTATATTCAATAACCACACTCCTCAATCCAACTAGACATCTTTTCTAAAGGACAAAGTCACGAGGGTTGTCACACGCAAAGTAGACAATACCTCGTAGTTGGAGTGACGCGTACGTGAAGTCGACATGAACATTAAGTGGACAAAACTTTTTAGCCGCAATGGTGCGGTTTTGAGGTCGACCACAACATTGGCACCGTCTTTAGGAACTTGAAGTTTGCACTGTGCCCCTTAACCTCGACTAAGGGCAACTGTTCCAAGTTGGTCAAAATAGTCTCTAATGATTGAGAATCGAGACTAAAGGTAGTTTATATACAACATCTATATACCTCAACCAAACGAGGTACATTTTCTAAAGAAAAAGATCGTGAGGATTCTCATATTCAAAATCGACAATACCTTATAAGCCGCGATAACACATGCTTGAAGTCGATCGGAACAAAAACTAATTTTCAACAAATAATAGCAACCTCTTACAACTATTAAGCTTTTTCTCCAAAATCGGAATCGTCTCATATTTGAGTAACTATTTTATGAAGCATTTTTTGTCTTCGTATAAGTCCATTTTTTTCTTTCTTTTTCTCTCGCTTTCCATGATTTTATTTTTTTTAATGTTGGAAAAGATACTCTTGAGAAAGGTTGTTAGCAAAAATCTAATTTATATTTAACAAAAGATTTATGGGATATAATGTTCATATTTTAATATTGATTGATGTATTATTGGTTTGTAGAACATTGCGATTAAATTATCATCAGAAAGAAGCTTTGAATGAGGTAATCGGACACACTTGTCTCCAATAATTACAAATGATAAATTAAACAAATCATAAAATGATTGTGGTGATAATATTATTTTTGAAGTTTGTATCTTCATTGTCATCTATTTGAGTTATGATTGAACGTGAATTTTGATATAAAATCACCTCTAAATAGTTATTTATTTAAATAAATAATTTTACATATATTTTAATTTTTATTTGTTTTTTAAAAGAAAGTTTATTAAATAAAAAAAAAAGTAGATATAACACTTTACCATCAAATATATTAAAAAAATTATGGTTAAATATGTTAGTGGTCCCTATAAATATGACACTTTTCACTTATAGTCCCTACAAAAAATTTCATTAAATTTTGATCCTCCAAAAATTTTCCGTCACGAATTTTGGTCCCTCCTGTTAGATTACTCTAACTGAGGCTTACGTGGCACGCCACGTCAGTAATAGTTTTCACTAAAGAAAAAGAGACAGACTGCG
Organism: Vicia villosa; assembly: GCF_029867415.1. Classification (NCBI taxonomy): domain Eukaryota; kingdom Viridiplantae; phylum Streptophyta; class Magnoliopsida; order Fabales; family Fabaceae; genus Vicia; species Vicia villosa. The sequence continues at coordinate 100,599,503 of NC_081180.1, read as the reverse complement.
GGGGTTTTAAACCCCCTTTAAATAACTTTAAAAACAATAATTTTAAAGCACCAATTCCAGCGTTGTCCTTCTTTTTTGCCTGAAATTTGAACCCGCTTTATATACTTAATTTTTAAGCTTTATTATTATTGAAATTTGAATTTAATGTCTAAAAAATATTTAAGCAAAATTGTTTAAAAAAATCACAATAAATCAAATCAATAAATTTAAAATACCAATTAGTAATTGAAAAACACGTGAGTACAAAAAAATGAAATACAAATAAATTGACACATTTTATGCACTTGTCATAGTGTTGAATCGAGAACACTTCCATTTTAACTATGGTCATTTAGTTATTGTTTCTAGAGCACCAATATTTGTTACTATTTCTGGTGTAATCATGAATAAAACACTGATTTTGCTGTTGATCTCAACATCTCCCAAACTTTGTTTGTAAAACTGAAATTCCTACAACATCCCCCAAATTTCGTGGTTCTGATAGGTTACCCAGGCATATTCTAGAAGAAAGTGGGGCCATTGGGAGTTAGTTAGTGATGTGTCATGAGCAATGTGAGTTGTTAGTGAGAGGGGGTATTAGTAGTCTCTCTCTGGTTGGAGCATAGCTTTGGATATAAGTCTTTGCCTTTGGTTATCATTTTCCTGCATTATAGAGTAGAGTCTATGAGCTCAATTCTTTCATAAATAATATATAGTTTCATTATCTCGAATTCACTGCTTCAATAAGGTTCATTTGACATTATACTTGCGTAATATATTCTCCTATACCATCTTAAAGCTAGAGGTTAAATTCATATGTACACCTAGCACGAACTGAAAATAGTTATATTTGGTTAGTTTTCAAATGTGTTATGACTTGTTTGCATGTGTCTTTCTTTTTCTTTGGTAGTTTAAATATCAGTGTTGTAGTGTATATATTTCTTCTACTCTGCACAAAGTGTAGTTTTATCAGAACTAGGAAATATTTGATGTTAGTTTAGTTTTTAAGGTGCAACATTGAACTCATCAAATTCTTGTCAAAATATTAAAGTAGACTTAAGCAGAAACTAATGTGTTGTAATCCATTATGCAAAAAATCTGGGTATTTTTTTTTGGGAAAATTGATGTGAAAAATGTTTATAGGGACTAAAAACTTATTTAACCCAAAAAATTATATAGAAACTAAATTCCACCAAGTATCATAATCAACAACAAAAAAATTCATTGACCAATTTATCTGCACATGTATTTTTCAATTTGAAAATGCGAGATATCTTAATCTAAATGAACGTAAAGTGTATAAAGTATTCTTTTATTTAATTAAAAGATGTTAATGGAAACCAGTCATTAGTTGGTCCAATGGTGATTGGCGTTGGACTTGGTATGGAGAACCACTGTTCGATTCTCCGCAACTGCGATCGGGAGGGGGCTGGACCCACTTGATACCAGAACTAACCCCCGAACCGGATTAAAAGTGAAAAATCTAATAAAAAGCTCCAATTTTACTATTATTATATTTTGAATTTGAGAGCTTCAACTTCTACCAACAGGTACCATTATTATATTTTGAATATGAGAGCTTCAACTTCTACCAACAAGTTTGAATAAGCTTTTGTAACTAATTCTATCAATGTTCATGTCAAACACTCGCTCCACTCAATGTTAGAAATGTAAGGTGTACCTGCATCTGAGAAATAAGTTGTCTACAATTTCTACATCATGATTGCAGAGAGCACCTCGAAATCATATGTGTTCCCCTTTGAATCAAGTTGTCTTTTGTTGCAATAATATTATGCATTATCTTCCAAAATCACTAAAGACTAGGCAGATCCAAGAAGGCTCAATGTGATTCTTCTTGATACATTTGTAGGAATCTTTAAAAGATAGATCATTATTTGCCGATCCTATTCAAATGAGTTTATCAATAGTAGTTTCATCAATTGACAAGTTAATCTTAAAAATGTCTTTAATAATTTGAAGAGTCAAAATGGATAAACCATGAAAAATGTTTCAATTGATGTCTTGGATAATTTAATTGACCTTAACAGTTTGCATAAATTGAATATCTATAATTACCCAAATTAAACAACCGAATCAACCCGATTATAAAAAAAGACAATATATTTTGGTCGGTGGGCGATTCAAGTTTGTCCATCTTTTAAGAGAGTCAAATTAAAAAGTAGAAAAATGAGATTGAATTTCTTCCATAACTTAAGACACGTGGGTGTTGTAGATTGAAGTGAGAACATATTTAATTGGATAATTTGTCAAGAATTTAAGAACTAATAGGAGAATAGCTTTCATTTACAATATTAATTAATTCAACAATATGAAAGGGCACAAGAGAAAATAGAAAATGCAATGAAGGATATAGTTGTAAATACAATACTATATGGACTATAAATAACCTTCAACACATTCCCACTACTCATCACTAATACTACTTTCTTTCACAAGTCTATATACTTTTATTAGGTTCTGTCTCTCATTTAATTTTATATATAATACATAAATTTTCTTTAACCATCTTGTGTGCAATTTTTGTGTCAATATTATACAAAACTAGTATTTTACCCCGTGCGATGCACGTGTTTAGGCGGGATTTTGGTCTAAAGTTGGCGCCTAAACATGTATCCTGTTTTAATATATTAAAGATTGCATAGTAAATAATCTAATTTATTTTGGACATGCAGGTGTTGTTGTGTGTTGCTAGTTGCAATGGGTTACATGAAGGCTGATGTGAATATTGTGGTTGTTGGTCATGTTGATTCTGATGAGAAGCCAACCAGCAACGAGGAAACCAACAAAGTTGCTGTTGTTGATGTGGAGAACAAACCTGATAAGATGAATATATGATATGATGAGGTCATAAGGAGAACCAAAAAAGTTAATAATAATAAAAATAATAATGTTGTAAAAATAATTTGGTTCCTCCCCTCTATTATGTTATGTTAATTGAGATGAGAGTCATTTTGAATAAGAGTACCTTTCTTATTTGTATTACTTTCACTCAAAGTTAAATAAATCCATCACTCTTAATTTAAGATACAAGTTTTAATTTTAAAATTGCTTTGCAATAAAGACTATATATGATTAACGAAAATGGATTAGTTAAGGACTATACAAATAAAATTACTAGAATTAATAGTAAGTAAAACTAAAAATAATTGAGCAAGCTAAGTACAATATAAGAAATATACTCTCTTGTTTTGATCTACTTGTTTAACACATGGTTTTATTTAAATAATAAGTTTAATTGACTTAATTTTCTTTTCATTTTTTGGCATGATTAGTTACTAAATTCCGGTACATCAACTGGTTTTGAACTGATTCTATTCGAATTTTTAAATACTACTATACAAATAAGACACTGGATTACGGAAAAAGCATTTGTTAGCATCGTTGTTAGGGCTGTTATCGGTCCGGTTCGGTCCGGATAAATGATATCCCGCTTCATGGACCGAAAATTTATCCGGGTAAACCGGGACCGGTCCAGCACAGTGATGGTTAAATTTTTGGACCGAAATCGATCCAACAATTTCGGGTAACCGAAGACCCGAACCGAATTAGATCTTTTTTAATAAAATAACCGAAACCGGACCGTTGTTGTTGATCGGGTAACCGGACCACCCGATACACAAAAAAAAATTAATGAAATTTCATGTTTATTTATGGGTTTCCAAACTGTACATGAAATGAAACTAATAATTTTACATGTGAAATTAACAAGCAGCAGCATTTCATAATCACTTATATAATATTCTAACTTATATAATATACCAAGACAAATATTGATGTTTTGGTAAGAGGCTACCAAAGATAATTGTATCAAAAATACATGAGGTTTCAAAATGACAACCAGCAGCAGCATTTCAAAATGATAAGTCAAAAGAAACTCAAAAGATCATTACATTTCATAATGCCTCAGAACAATCTCATCATTGGCATTGTATTCAACTTCAAGTTGCAGCAGCAGTAAATGAAACACCCAAATCTTCACCAAAATGATATGTCAAAGGTTCATCTTGTGGCTCCTCAAGCTACAACACAAATTTGAAAAGTATTAGTTAAGATAGAATAATAATAAACATCTATTAGTTAGAATTGAAAGAAGACATGAAAAATAAACTTACAATAGAAGCAGTGCACCCCTTCTTTATTCCATATTTCTCCTTCACCCAATCACCTCCACAAAGCACCATTTCAACTGTCTTAGTTTTCATAGAAGATCTTTTCGGATCAATAATCCTTTTCCCAGCACTAAAAGTTGCTTCTGAAGCAACAGTAGTAACTGGAACAGTTAGGATATCCTTTGCCAATTTACTAAGAACAGGATATTTGGCCTCATTTCCCATCCACCAAGTTAAAACATCAAATTTAGCATTAGGGGGAACTTTCAAAGGAGGCTCCTCAAAATATAATTCAAGGTCAGATTTGGAATTATTACCCACAACAGTTTCTAAAAACATTTCAAAGTTCCTCCTTCCCAATCCAGAAGTAGATCCTACTTCTGGAGATTCAGATGCAGCAGTAGGGGTAGTTGCATCATTGGTTCCATAGGAATCTTGATACAATTGGAAGAGGGTACTTAAATTTTCAGACAACTGTTGTTGATATGTATGTGATTGAGTGGGATTTGGATACAAAAAGGGGTATACCCATTTGATGAAGATCATCTTATACCTATTGCATAAAATAAAGTATAAGGTAACAACAATGGCCTCAGAATAATTCATTAGGAAAGGCAACATTATCAATTAATGACCTCAGAATTATTGTTCATCATTGGCAGCATTAACAACTAATGAGGTAACAGAATAGGCCACAAACCCAACTAAAGTCACCAAGAGGTAACAGAATAGGCCTCAGAATCTTGAATTCTAATAATACAGATCAAGAAAACATGTCATCATAGGCACTATTAAACCACAACTAGCAAGGCAACTTAAATGAGAAAATAGGCACTATTAAGTCACAACTCACTAATATGCATATCAACAAAACAATCCATCATAGGCCTCAGGTAATCATAATTCATAATTCATACAATTCAAGAAAAGATTTCATCATAGGCACTATTAAACCACAAGTCCACAACCAGCAAGGCAACTTAAATGAGCCTATCAAGAACAGGATTACAGGATCCATCATATGCCTCAGGTAATCATAAATAATTCATACAATTCCAGAAAAGATTACATCATAGGCAGGCAGTAGGCACTATTAAACCACAACCAGCAGCAAGGCAACTTAATAAGACACAATTAAGTCACAACTCACTACTATACATATCAATAACAGGATACCAATCATGCATCAGATAATAATCATTCATATCAAGATCAGAGAATTTTAATCATGCCTCAGATAATAATCATACATCATATGCTAAGATGTTCATACCTTGGATCAAGAACTGCACCAATAGAAATCAATGTATTGGACTCTGACCAATACTTGTCATATTTCAACTTCATTTCACTAGCAAGGGCCTGCAACTGAGGATTATGTGAGATTCTTGAAGGATTATCAAGTAAAACCTTCACTCTGTAAAGCTCAGACAAAAACAGATTAGCAGTAGGGTAAGATGTGCCACTAATAATTGATGTCACATCAGCAAAAACCTCCAAAAACTTGCAAATATCATGAACATCTTCCCAATCATTTGCATCAGGCAAAAAACTGAGAAATGCACCATTTTCCTCAGCATATCTAGGCCACACTTCTCTGTAATGGTATGCAGTAGACAACATCAACCAAGTTGAGTTCCACCTAGTCTTTGTATCCAACACTTGCATTCTGCCTTCAAGTTGCAACTCATCAACAATCTTTTTGAATGATTTGCATCTTGTTTCAGAATTGAGCAAGTATTTGACACCATTTCTTATCTTATCAACAGACACCTTAATCATATCAAGCCCATCCTGCACCAACAGATTTAAGATGTGTGCACAACACCTTACATGAAATAACTTACCACCTAAGGGTAAGTTTCTCCTACCAGAATAATCCCTCTTCAACCTAGCAATGCAATTATCATTGGCACTGGCATTATCAATAGAAATAGATGCTACCTTATCCCTTATTCCCCAATCATCCATTACCTTTATCAATTCCCTGCACAAAACCTCTCCAGAATGTGGTGGTGGCACATTCTTAAAAGATAAAACTCTTTTATGAAGTTGCCATTTTGAATCAATGAAATGACCAGTCACAGTCATATAGCCTATCCTTTGTTCACCAGACCACCACAAGTCAGTGGTGAGACTGACCCTATTAATCAAAGCCATAGACCTTTTCATTTTAATTCCCTCAGCCTCATAAAATGTCTCACAATCAAACTTAACCTGTTGCCTAGTAATCTTTTTGTACCATGGATAAATCTCTTTTAGAAACTCATTAAAAATAACACCTTCCATAACAGAAAAAGGAAATTCATGACCTAGAATCATGTGTGCTGCAATTTCTCTAACCCTAGCATGATTATATGTCCAAGTAGCTAAACTAGGAGTATTATCACCTATGTTTAATCTAGACTGAGCAAACTCTTTCTCATTATTTCCTTTAAACCTTAACCTTCTCTGAATACAAGCATCTAAATGTTTCTTACCATTAGAGGTACTCTTCCACTTTGCATCATATGTGTAAAGCTTTCCACACCATCTGCACTTCCACTTCTTAATGCCATCTGGACCTACAATCAGCACCATTTCAGAATGAACAGCAGATTTTTTGGGACGAGGAGCTCTACCATCAGCATTTCTCTGACTCTGGGAACTCTGAGCTTGGGCGGCAACTTGAGGGGTTGAAGCATCAGTGTTTGTGTTTGTAGTATTTTGAGTAGGGGTCTGAGTAGTAGTATTATCAGTGGGGTTGGTTTGAGTAGTTGTATCACTCGGAACTGGAACCTCCATATCCATCAACTCACCAATCTCTAAATTACCTCCATTCGTTGTCTCCTCTTCCCCGATGTCACCAAGCATCAACTCAATATCAATAAGATCATCCACCATTGTTGGAGGAGTCAATGATGAATCTTGAAACGACATGGAAGAAAATACAAATAATTAAACAATAATATAATAGTAAACTGTAACAAAACTCAACAACAGAAGCCGAACTTTATTTAGAACAGTATAAGAAAACCTAATCGAGCTTTATTATGATTTATGAATCAAAAAAACTCAGTATAAGAAAACCCTAACGATTTATTAATCTTAATCAAACTTAAAAATTGAAATAGGCAAAACTTAGGTCAAAATTGTAACATGCATTTCATTTATAAAAAGTTTAGGTCAAAACAAATTAGGGCAAAACAAAATAGGGCAAAACAGCAACATACTATAGAACGAACCATCAAACCTAACATGCAAACATGGTAAATAGCATGAAATTTATGTGAAATATAACAATACAAAAAGATTGAATACATTACAGTTATACGAAGAAGATACTCCAAGATATCTCTCTGAAACAGATACACGAAATCACGATTCAAGAAGAAGTAAAAACAATAACTAGTGTGTGAGGATGAGGAGTTATCATCGGAGACAAGGAGGGGAAGAGGAGGCCGTCGGAGGTGGCTGAGGTAGAGACATGGGAGGAGGAGAGGAAGAGAGACACGTGAGTGAGAGAGGGAGGAGAGGACCAGAGGAGTCTGAGAGTGAATGAGAGAGAGGGAGTGGGAAAAAGTGAGGAAATGATGTACCAAAGATATTTATATTTTTACTTTCGGTTACTCATTGGATATTTGGTCCGGTTCTTCATTTTGGATTCGGATATTTTTTTTATCCATTACTGTCCCGTTCACTGTTTCGGTCGGTCCATTGGACCAATTCCAGCGGTTCAGATCCCGGTCCGGTTCTCGGATCCGCATTCCCAAATACAGCCCTAATCGTTGTTACGATGATATGTATAAAATTATAAAATAATGTTTTTTTTCAAACTCTTGAACTCATTTTCTAAGCATATAACATTTGTGAATCCATTTTCAATCTTTCTTCATATTATCATGTATAGAAGCTCATGTATCTCTATCTCTACACCTCTTACAATGACTTTCTGAGTTTCTAAACATGTTGAGAGAAAAAACACAATTTACTCTTGAAATTTTCTATCCTAAATAACACTTTAAATAATAGTTAACTCAATCTTTTTCACTTCAAATTTCCTCCTTATTTAATGTCTTTTTTTGTGGAAGTGGTCAAATTTGAACCATTCCATTAAATTCAATATTCAATCCGTAATTTGTTTTGTACAAACGGGTCGGGTCGAATCGAAGATTAGATTGAACTAGTTGTTTAATTTTAGTAGTATATGATTGTTCTATTTTGCAAAGATTAAAAGTCAATATTGGAGACTTAAAGATAGAAACTTGAAGACGAAAGTTATAAGCTATTAAGTAGACACAATTTGTTTTTAAGTTGAACTAGTATGCTTATTTTACGATGACAATTATCTTTTTTGTTATTTGTATAATCCTCTATAATAGTCGCTAATTGTAAGTTTATAAAAATTTGAGTTAATTAATATATGGTGACACTTTTTTTAAAATTTATTTCTTAAATGTATATTTTTAATCGCTTAGTTTGTTGTAATTTGATTAGTATAAGAAGTGTGCATATAACAAATTGTAACTGAAATTAAAATCGAAATCGAAAAAATTTTAAAAAAAAATTCACTATTAAGATCTATAGTGACGGAAAAGGTAAATACTGGCGGAAAACATCCGTAGGTATAGCGAATTATATGCAGCCGTAGATATAAGTATTTTATGCTATACCTACAGTAAATAAATATTTTCCTACACATTTTGGCATCACTAAATGTAAGTTTCTTGTAGTGGTAGTATATGATCGTTCCAATTGGAATAAATTGATTGATTTATTTTTAATCTATCGATCGGCTATCGAATCCACAAATATTTATTTTATTTATTTTTATTGTTATAGGACTAATCTATTATAAAAAAAAAGTTCGTAATCTTCTCATATTATTATTGTTTTTATAATTTAATTGTGACATTGTGTATTCACAAAAATACAAATATATATATAATATAAAATTTTAAATATTATTTAATTTGTTGTTTAAATGGTAATAATGATCAAATTAACGTTAAATAATATTAAAATTTTTATCACGTAATAATAATTTTTTACTAATAACAAGATAATTAAAAAAGTGAATGTTTGTGAGTTTTATAAAAAAATAGATATTTTTTAAAGGTCTATCTCAATAAATATTAAAGTGATTAAACCTATTTAATTTATCCGTCAAACTGATTTAACTGAATCCCTTAAAAACATATATAAATTTCATAAATCAAAATTAGATTTCTAAAATGAAATTACAATTTATGACAGATTTAACTTTTAGATAGATATTAATAAATCTGACTAATTATCTACCTTTTGGGATGACTAAATCAAATTAATTATTAATTTATGATCCTGCACACTTGAATAAAAGTTAATATATCTAATTATTGTTTAAATACTTTGTTATCATCAAAATTTTAAGAAAAATTTAAGAGATATGAACAATTTTATTTTTATACTTTGTCTTCATGTTAGTTTTTCTTTTCTCTCACTTTACACGATTTTAATTTTTTTAATGTTGGAAAAGATACTCTTGAGAGAGGTTGTTAGCAAAATCTAGTTTATATTTAACAAAAAGATTTATGGGGTCTAATGTTGATATTTTAATATTGATTGATGTATTATTTGTTTGTAGAACATTGTGATTAAATTACTAGTATTAGTAAAGATGCTGAGGTAATCTGACACACCTGACTCCAATATAATTACAAATGATAAATTAAACAAATAATAAAGTAATTGTGGCGATATTATCTTTTTTTCGAAGTTTTATTTTCATTGTCATCTATTTGAGTTATGATTTAACGTGAAATTTGACATAAAATTATCTCTAAATTGTTATTTATTTATTATTTAAATAAATAATTTAACATATATTTTTATTTTTATTTTATATTTTATCTTTATTATATTTTGAACTTGAGAGCTTCAACTTCTATTAGCAAATTTGAATAGGTTTTTGTAACTAATTCTATCTATGTTTATGTCAAACACTCGCTTCACCCAATGCTAGAAATGTATGGTGTACCTGCATCTAAGAAATAAGTTGTTTGCAGTTTCTACATCATGATTGCAGAGAGAGCATGTTGAAACCACATGCGTTTTCCTTTGAATCAGGTCGTCTTTTGTTGCAATAATATTATGCATTAGTTTCCAAATCACTAAAAACTTGGCTAGAGTTAGGTAGGGACGTCAAATAAATTTTGTCCAAGAAAACTCAATGTGATTCTTTTTGATACATTTGTAGGAATCTTTAAAAGATAGGTCATCATTTGTAGACCGTGTCCAAATGAGTTTATCAATAGTTATATTATCAATTGACAGATTAATCTTAAAAATGTCTTTAACCATTTGAGGAGTCAAAATGAATAAGTCATGAGAAATGTTTCAATTGATGTTTTGGGTAATTTAATTGATCTTAGCGGTTTGCGTAAAATAATATCCGCCAAATAATGATCTTATAATATTAATAATATTTAATTATTTTAAATAAATTTTTTTACAAAATAGAATATAATTTCACTAAGTTGTCCATATTAATTTTTGATATTTTTTTTATTATCAAATACAAAATAGAAAATATTCATTTGAAAGTGATGCATATAAAACTAATAGGAGAATATTTTTTTCATTTACAATACTAATTCAACAAAATGAAAGGGCACAGGAGAAAATAGAAAATGCAATGAAGGGTATATTTGTAAATACAATACTATATGGACTATAAATAACCTTCAACACATTCCCACTACTCATCACTTATACTACTTTCCTTCACAAGTCCATATACTTTTATTAGGTTCAGTCTCTCATTTAATTTTATACATAATACATAATTTTCCTTTAACCATCTTGTGTGCAATTTTTGTGTCAATATTGTACAAAATTGCATAGTAAATAATCTAATTTATTTTGGATATGCAGGTGTTGTTGTGTCTTGCTAGTTGCAATGGGTTATATGAAGGCTGATGTGAATATTGTGGTGGTTGGTCATGTTGATTCTGATGAGAAGCCAACCAGCAACGAGGAAACCAACAAGGTTGCTGTTGTTGATGTGGAGAACAAAACTGATGAGATGAATATGATATGATGAAGTCATTAGGGGAACCAGAAAAGTTAATAATAATAATAATAATGTTGTAAAAATAATTTGGTTCCTCCACTCTACTTAATGTTATGTTATGTTAATTGAGATGAGAGTCATGATGAATAAGAGTACCCTTCTTATTTGTAATACTTTCACTCAAAGTTATTTAAATCCATCACTCTTAATTTAAGATACAAATTTTAATTTTAAAAATTGCTTTCCAATAAAGACTATATAAATAAAATTACTAGAATTAATACTAAGTAAAACTAAAAATAAAAATAATTGAGTAACATATTTAAGATACATTGCCTTAAGAATGAGCAAATACAGTATAAGAAATATACTCTTTAGTTTTGATCTACTTGTTTAACACATGGTTTTATTTAAATAATAAGTTTAATGGATTTAATTTTTTTGGAGGCATGATTAGTCACTAAGTTCCGGTTCGATCAATCAGTTATATCCGAATTTTAAAACACTACTAATAAGATATTGACAGATAAAATATATATTTGCATCGTGGTTATGGTATGTATAAAAAGTTAAAAGAAAACTCTTTAACTCATTTTTTAAGCATATATCATTTATCAATTCATTTTCAATCTATCTTCTTATTATCATGTATAGAAACTCATGTATCTCTATCTCTACACCTCCTTCAATGACTTTCCAAGTTTCTAAACATGTTGTTAAAAAGAAAACACAATTTGCTCTTGGGTGGAAGTGATCAACCCGAATCCAAAAAATATTTAATATATTTATTCTTATAGCTATAGAACTAAACCAAAGCTTCATAATGTTATATTTTTATAATTTAATTGCGAGATTCAATAATTAAAAGATATGTTATATAAAATTTTGTATGTTATTTAATTTGTTGTTTAAATAAGAGTTAAATATGTTTTTGATTTCTATAAATAATTTAATTTAGGTTTTTAGTCTTTATAAAAAAAGTTGGGTTTTAGTCCTTATAAAATTACTTTTGTATGTAGTTTTAGTTTTTGTAGAGGGACTAAAACTGCGTGCAAAAGTAATTTTATAGAGACTAAAAGTCGACTTTTTTTTTTATAAGGGACTAAAAACTATTTTTGATAATTTTATAAAGACAAAAAATATATTTAACTCTTTAAATAATAATAATGATCAAATTAACTTAAATAATATTAAAGTTTTTATCACGTAATAATAATTTTTTTTAATAATACAAATTTAACATAATAATTATTTTTTTCAAGGATAAAATATAATTAAAAAATGAATATTTGTAAATTTTATAAAAATTAGACATTTTTTAAAAAGTTTATCCCAATAAATATTAAATCGATTCTATTAATCCGTGAAATTGAATCCATTAAAAAACATAAATTTCATAAGTCAAAATAATACTTTTAAAATGAAATTACAATTTATTGAAAGATTTTACTTTTAGATAAATATTGATCAATCTAACTAATTGTCGATCCTATCTTTTGGGATGACTAAATCTCCGTAGCACCGATTGTTAAAGGAAAAAGTCTTGCATGCACACATATTTTGGACACAAAGTTTGGAAACATAAAAGAAAAAAGAAAATAATTAAATAATATATACTTGTATTAATACACTGAGTAATATAAAATAGTTTTATATTATATTCAATAAAAAATTAATTATTTAGCCACATTGTATAATTTATTTAAAAGTGACTGTATAATTTAATATTTAATATGATTATAATTAATTGATAATATAAAATTATTTTATCGTGTAAATATATTATTTTATTCAAAATTTAATGTGAGTGTGCCAAATAGTATTTGTTGGCTTTGTGCAGTATTCTTGTTAAAGATTGTTTTCCTAATTAGGACAAAATTGGTATTGTGAGTTGCGACACACTTGTTTCCAATAGTTATAAACGACAAATTAAATCCATCACTTAATTTAAGATAAAGTTATAATTTTAAAAATTGTTTTCCAATAGACTATATATGGTTAAAGAAATATACTCTTTAATTTAGATCTACTTGTTTAACACATGGTTTTATTTAAACACTAAGTTTAATAGACTTAATATTTTTGGCATGATTAATTACTAAATCCCTATTCTCGATCAACTGGTTGGTTCGGTTCAAATTTTAAAACACTACAAATACGATATTGACGGATAAAATATTATGATGCGTATAAAATTAAAATAGTTTTTTTTTTTCAATTTCTTAAACTCATTTTCTCAGTATATATCATGTATAGAAGCTCAATCTCCACACCTCCTTCAATTACTTCCCGAGTTTCTGAACATGTTAAATTGAAAACACAATTTGCTCTTGAACTTTTCTATCCTAAATAACACTTTAAATAATAGTTAATTCAATTTTTTCACCTTAAACTTCCTCCTTATTTAATGTCTGTTTTGGTGGAAGTGTTCAAATTTAAACGGATCTATTAACACCAATCAACCTGTTATTTGTTTTTGAACAAACATGTCGGGCTAATCGAAAGTTAGATTGATTTAGTTGTTTAATTTTAATAATATATCATAGTTTCAGTCATAATCAGATGATTATCTTGAAACCACTGAAGATTGAATTCAACAAATATTTAATGTATTTATTTTTATTGCTATAGGACTAACTCATTATAAAATAAAGGTTCATAATATTCTCATGTTATTATCATTTTTATAATTTAATTGTAATATTGTGTACTCATAAGAATACAAAGATAAGCAATATAAAATTTTGAGTGTTATTTAGTTTGTTGTTTAAATGGTAATAATAATCAAATTAACGTTAAATAATATTAAAAAATTTATCACGTAATAATATTTTTTTCAATGATAAAAATAAAATTAAAAAATAAATGTTTGTGAATTTTATAAAAAATAAATATTTTATTAAGGTTTATCTCAATAAATATTAAACTGATACTAAACCCATTTGATTTATTCGTTAAATCAATTTAACTGAATCAGACAAAAACATAAATTTCATAAATCGAAATTAGACTTTTTTAAATGAAATTAATTACTACATATTTAACTTTTAGATAGATATTAATCGATTTGACTAATTCTCGGTTCTACCTTTTGGGATGACTAAGCCTCCATAGCACCGATTAAATAATATATATTTGTATTTAAAAAGTCTTAGCATGTCAAATTGAGTCTGTTTGTTATGTCTAATTGTTTAAGTTAGCTTGTTCTCTAGGTTAACTTGTGTAATGGGTCTGTGTAAAAAGTCCATTAGTTTAGTGTGTTAGTCTTCTTATAAATAACATACTAGTCTCTCATTATTGCATAGTGCAAATTCTAATTAGGGTGAGAGAGGTTATTTGTTATTCTGTAATACTTGTAATCTTGTTTCAAAGAGAATTGAAAAGTTCACTATAGTGAACGATTTTGGTCTATGGCGCTTGAAGATGAAAGCCCTACTGGTTCAATAGGGTTGGTTAGAAGCATTGAAGAGAGCCGCATCCATGGACGTTGCTTTAACGGAGAAGGAGAAAATGGTTTGGCTGAAAGATTTAATCAAACCATTTTGAAAAGAGTTAGATGCATGTTAACTAGTGCTTGGTTAAAGAAGATGTTCTAGACAGAGGCTGTCTCGACATCAGCATACCCTTGAGGATGAAGTTGTAAGAGGTTATGCCGATATTGCATCCATGAAACATTTGTCAAAGAAAAAAATTTGGCACATGAGATTGGGCCATGTCAGTGAAAGGGGCCTAGTCGATTTAGGGGAAAAAATTGCTTGGTGGAGACAAAGTCGAAAAACTAAAGTTTTGTGAACCCCGTGTACTTAGAAAATATTGTAGAGTGAAATTCAATAAACTCAACCGAAGAACACATGGATCCCTTGATTACGTCCATGATGATCTTTGGGGCCTGCAAGGTGTCCATCATATTCAGGAACAATGTATTTTCTATCCATAGTTGATGGTCATTCCAAAAAGTTATGAGTATTCATCCAGAAGACTAAAAATGAAACTTGTGACAATTTTAAAAGTTAGAAGACTTTGGTAAAAAATCAGACTTGCAGAAAGGTCAAGAGTTTGAGAACCGACAATGGCCTTGAATTTTGCAATGAGGCGTTCAACAATTTTTATGTAGCCTTTGGGATTGCAAGGCATAAAAATACTACAGTACTCCCTAATAAAATGGTTTGGCTGAAAGATTTAATCAAACCATTTTGGAAAGAGTTAGATGCATGTTAACTAGTGCTTGGTTAAAGAAGATGTTCTAGACAGAGGCTGTCTCGACATCAGCATATTTGATAAACAAATTTCCTTCGACTACATTAGATATGCAGACACTTGAAGAAGTTTTGTCGGGACATCCACCAGATCTCGACAAACTTAGAGTATTTGGTTGCGTAGCCTAGGCTCACATTAAGCAAGACAAGACCAAACCTAGAGCTCTGAGATGCATGTTCATGGGATACCCTGAAGGAGTCAAAGCTTATAGGTTATGGTGCCTAGATCTAGGTCACATAAGGTGTATCACCAGTCGAGATGTAGTTTTCAGTGAAGCTGAGATGGCTTTCAAGAAAACTAATGGTGTTGGTCGAAGTGCATAGATATCTGAAGAAGAGCTGGAACATGAAGAAATTCCTGTAAAGGTGGAGCATGTTGATGTTGAATTGTATATCCTAAATCAAGTCGAAGAAGAAACACAAGATGCTAAAGATACTGAGGAAGTTGAGGAAATTGTCGATGACTATCTATTGTTAAGAGATAGGTTGAGAAGAGTCATTAAGCCACCTCAGAGACTTAGGTATACAACTCTCATAGCTTATGCCTTAATATATGAAAATGAGGTTCTAGATGAAGAACCTAGAGACTATAAGGAAATTATGAGGTGTCAAAATAAGATTGAATGGCTGAAAGCCATGGATGATGAGATAGCATTTCTTCATGATAAACACACTTGGGAATCGATCAAGAAACCTGATGGAGCCATGTTAGTCAACTGTAAGTGGGTTTTCAAAGTTAAGGAAGGAATCGAATGAGTGATGTCGAAGAGATACAAGGCAAGACTGGTCGCAAGGGGTTTCACTTAGAAAGAAGGTGCCGACTTCAATGATGTGTTATCTCCTGTTGTGAAGCACTTGTCTATTTGAATGTTACTTTCCATGATGACACAGTTCAACCTAGAACTGGAACAAATGGATGTGAAAAATTCTTTCTTGTATGGAGGTCTAGATGAAACAATCCTGGTGAGGCAACCTGAAGGGTATTTAGAAAGAGGAAAATAAGATTATGTGTGTAAGATGAACAGGTCATTGTATGGCCTAAAACAATCTACTCGATAATGAAATAGGAGATTCGACAAGTTCATGGCACACATAGGTTTCATTAGAAGTCAGTTCGACCACTTTGTTTACTTGAGATTTTGACTTGGAAATTCATTTGTTATTTTGTTGCTTTATCTGAATGATATCCTCATAGCAAGCAACAATTTCGAGGATGTAATGAAGGTGAAGGTTGAACTTAATAAAGAGTTTGACATGAAGGATTTGGGAGATGCATCTAGGATTTTTGGGATTGACAACCGAAGAGATGGAAAACAATCGAAATTACGCTTATCTCAAGAGACATACCTACGAAAGATTCTCGATAAATTTGGTATGTCAAATTCAAATCCTTTTGTAACTCCGACAAACCCTTAATTCATGCTGAGTATAAATCAGTGTCCCAGTATTGAGGTCAAAAGAACTTATATGAATAGTCTCCCATATGCTAACATAGTAGGTTCTTTGATGTATGCTATGGTCTGTACTAAACCCGACATAACATATGCAGTAAGTCTTGTAAGCAGGTACATGAAAAATCTTGGAAAGGCTCACTGGCAAGCATTGAAGTAGATTCTAAGGAACATAAATGGGTCTCTAAAAAGAGTCCTAATTTATGGTGGAGCCTGTGGTGAAGATAGTAAAGCAGTAATCGAAGGGTATGTCAACTCTGATTATGCAGGTTGTATGGATTCCAGAAAATGTATTTCTGGATATGTGTTCACTATGTTTGGCATGACAATTAGTTGAAAAGCGACGCTTCAGAAGTTTGTAGCCATATAAACCACTGAAGTGGAATATATCGCCCTCACTACAGCTGTGAAAGAAGCATTGTGGCTTGAAGGTTTTGCTATGGAGCTGAAACTTCAAGGTCAAGTTATCACTGTTAAATGTGATAGTCAAAGTGCTATACACTTGTTGAAGAATTCAGCCTATCATGAGTGAACTAAGCACATCTATATGAGGCTACATTTTGTCAGAGGGATAATCGAGCATGGAGAAGTTCAAGTGCTAAAGGTTTCGATAGATCACAATGTTGTTGATATGATCACCTAGACATTGTCAAGTTACAAGTTTTTCCAATATATGTGGTTGATAAAGCTGCATGAAGAAAGCTAGTTTGTTTGCTTGATGTTATAGAGTTTGTTCTAAGAGGGAGATTTATGAAATATTGGATTGAACTCTAGTATGGTATAATGGTAGTTTCTTGGTTCAACAATTTGACAGGTTCATATCATGTCATTGTTGATGCGGTAAAGCGGTAAGTAAAAGTAAGTGATATATTATTACCGGGTGATATAGGTTATATCGTATCGTAGTCCACAGAGATTGGTAGAGAAAAACTGTCATTCAACGTTCTCGTATTCTAAGTTTGGTTTTCGAGTTACGGAAAGTAAAATGCGGGAAAGGTAAATAAAGTAAATAAAAAATCTATTGTAGCTTAAGAGAATTCAATCTAGAATCGTATTTCTACTCTACCCGTCGAATACTTAAATCTGAAGATCTATCGCACTACAACTACAATACAAATCAAAATCACCAGGCATCGATCAAGACGTACCACGGCAGTGTCCATTTCTGCAACACCGATGAGAGTTCATATTGCTCACATCAACGATTTCTCCACCGACACAAACAACACAAAGGCATTAAACTCTGATACCCATTATGATTATTAGACATAAATCTATGTCTAGAATTTAGAAACTAATAGTTATCATCCTTAATCAAGATCTATGATGTCTATTTCTACAATAACACAAATCTGAAGCATTTAAGCAAAAAGATAAAAAACAACACCAATAATGATTTGTAAAGCAAATATATAAATACTATCCCAAGATCAACAAATGTACATACAAGATGAGAAAATATACATACAACACCATATTGGAATGGGTCATAGGGAAGAAGAAGAAGAAGAAGAACTAGAGGAAACTTCTCGTGTTTTCGGCGCAATCGGAGACCACCCGCGTTCAATTGACATGATGAACCACCCAATAGTGTTGCTTGAACCTCTAAACTACAAAGAATGGATCAGAGCTCAATTTTCTCTAAGATAAAAACCCTAAAAAATGTGATCTATGCTATTTATACAAAAACTGAAATCGCAGAGCACGCGATGCGTCCTTTCACTTATGTACCAAATCGCCCTAGAGCGCGCGATGCAACCCAAAAACCGCGCGAAGCGCCCTCTTGACTGCCAAAATTTATTCTTTCGCTCCCAGGGCGTGCGATGCGCCCTCTGTGCGCGCGATGCACCCTATACCAGAACTTTATTCCTTCCAAAAATGCGTGTTTGAAGTTGTGTTTTCGACACTTTATTTCTCATGCTCCAAATACGCAACAATACCTACAAAAAATACATTAAAATTATTAAACGGTATATATTTACACGGAAACGTAACAAAACACAAAGTATACAAAATTACACGAAAATGGGGAATTATTCAAACAGTATTAACAAAAAGTATTGATAAGTGCCAATATTTACATACACAAAATAACTACATTTTGGCACTTATCAAACTCTCCCCAACTTGAATTTGTTTGTCCTCAAACAGGGCCAAACACTCAAATCCCAAAAGTAAAAATCCAACGAATCAAGAATCGACGAGACTTGGAAAAACGAAACAATTGTACGCTCAACAAAAACGTACGAACAAAGTAAATACTTACCACAATCTTACAACAAAAACATGAAAATGAAACTACTCCTAAGTAAAAAAGACAGAATTATGCGTTCATCCAAAAATCGTATTGAAAATGCAACGGCACAAATCACAAGGGCTTTCAAGGTTGTAATGCGGGTCTGTTACAAACAAGGGATAAGTCCTAAAGCTAATCGAAACAAAAACTTGCCTAAACCTAAGGGAGTAATTACTTCCACAAAGTTTCAAACAATACAATTTTAATCCAACTTTCTTTTTCATCACAAGTTATCAAATCAAACACAAAACTTATTATCACAATTTTATTTCACTACTCTTTTTATTTTTCTTTCTCAAACTTTTCTCTTTTTTCTTTCTTTTTCACATTTTTTTCTTTTATTTTGTTTTTCTTTTCATAACCTCATAGAAACCACAATATAAATGAACAACACATTCTTCTCCCCAACTTGAATTCAACCACAATATAATATGAATACTCCCTACTTTTTAAGGCAAAACAAAAATTCAAATTATCAATCATAGATGAGGGTTCAAGAAAAACGATAATCAAAATCCATCAAAAAGGTGAATTATGTCTCAAGTTCAAAAACAAAATGGACAATGACAAAAGGGCTCACAAAGGTTACGAATGGTCACACTCTCACAAGGTGAATTGACATATAGCTAAGGTAGTTGTGCTCAAAATCAAACAAGTGCCTTGATCACTTTCGTGCATTCACAAAATCAACACAAACAAAAGATTATACATAATAACATCCAGTTAAAACAAAAAACATCGATCACTCGCATATATACACAATGGAAAGTTACCTCACATTTATAGGTTAAAAGGGAAAACTAATTGTGATTCAAGTCACGAGCAAGTTATGCAAAAAGAATGAATGATATGAAATTTGTACAAATGAAAAGTCTCCTAAACATGCTATGCTATACAAAGCGATAAACGAGTACCTTGCAACGTACAAAATTGAACAATCATTACCAAATGCGACTCAAAGTAATCGGGCCAAAATTTGAGTCTAAACACAAACAAAAGAATTAAAAATAATACTATAAAATTCCATACTATAAAGCCTTAGTGAAAGTGGGAAAAAGGCTAGCCAAGTAAACCATTAAAAAGAATTCACTGGCCAAAAGTTACAGGGCGCGCGAAGCGCTGCTCAGTGCGTGACGTGCACTACACCAGAAAAATAAAAACCAGTCCAGAGACTGCATTTCTAGTGTCGCCTCCACTTAACACCTACACATCTCATTTACAGAAAAATAAAATAGAAAATTTACAACCGTTGGGGTGCCTCCTAACAAGCGCTTGATTTACGTCGTAAGCTCGACGCATTTATTATGCACGATAGTAACTTCCTCCATGACACGCCAATGCTTTCGGTTCAAACGCACTTAAAGAAAGCGTCCTGACCCAACACTTAACAAACGAATCAAAAGCAAAAGTATATACAAGTATGTGTAAAAACACAAATACATAAAACACAATATTTATAAAATCCTTAATTGGCTGAACAAATTGAAAAGTGAAAATTTAGAATTTACGAACTATCTGAGTTCAATTTGTTTAGCCAACTTCACCTTGCCAAATAGAAAAAGTAAAGAGGAACAAAATCAAACACACAAACATGTACAAGTATGAAAACATAAACATGTATCAATATACAAAAATAAATAAGTATGCGAATATGCACAAAATATACGATATGGACATATTTACGAAACTTAAAACACTAAACCATTGCAATGCGATTAATCTCAAAACCAATCCCCGACAACGACGTCATTTTGTTGATGCGATAAAACGGCAAGCAAAAGTAAGTGGTATATTATTAACGATTGATATAGGTTATGTCGTATCGTAGTCCACAGAGTTTGGTAGAGAAAAACTGCCGTTCAACGTTCTCGTATTCTAAGTTTGATTTTTGGGTTACGGAAAGTAAAATGCGGGATAGGTAAATAAAGCAAATAAACAATCTATTGTAGCTTAAGAGAATTCAATCTAGAATCGTATGTCTACTCAACCCGTCGAATACTTAAATCTGAATATCTATTGCACTACACCTACAATACGCATCAAAATCACCAGGTATCGATCGAGACGTACCACATCAGTGTCCATTTCTGCAATACCGATGAGAGTTCAACCGTATTTCTCACATCAACGATTTCTCTACCGACACAAACAACACAAAGGCATTAAACTCCGATACCCATTACAATTATTAGCCCTAAATCTATGTCTAGAGTTCATAAACTAATAGATATCATCCTTAATCAAGATCTATGATGTCTATTTCTACAACAACACAAATATGAAGCATTTAAGCAAAAAGATCAAGAACAACACCAATAATGATTTATAAAACAAATATATAGATACTATCCCAAGATCAACAAATGTACATACAAAAGGAGAAAAATATACATACAACATCCACCATTGGAATGAGTCATAGGGAAGAAGAAGAAGAAGAAGAACAAGAGGAAACTTCTCGTGTTTTTGGCGCAAAATCGGAGACCACCTGCGTTCAATTGACATGATGAACCACCCAATAGTGTTGCTTGAACCTCTAAACTACAAAGAATGGATCAGAGCTCAACTTTGTCTAAGAAGAGATGATAAAAACCCTAAAAAATATGATCTAAGTTATTTATACAAAAACTGAAATCGCAGAGTGCGCGATGCGCCCTTTCACTTATGTACCAAACCGCCCTATAGCGTGCGACGCACCCTCCAGACTGCCAAAATTTATTCTTTTGCTCCCAGGGCGCGCGATGCGCCATATACCAGAACTTTATTCCTTCCAAAAACTCGCGTTTGAAGATGTGTCTTCGACACTTTATTGCTCATGCTCTAAATATGCAACAATACCTACAAAAAATACATTAAAACTATCAAACGGTACATATTTACACGGAAATGTAACAAAACACAAAATATACAAAATTACACAAAAACTAGGAAGTTTTCAAACAGTATTAACAAAAAATATGGATAAGTGCCACTATTTACATACACAAAATAACTACATTTTGACACTTATCAGTCGTCGGAGTCTGTTCTCATGTTGTAGTCGAAGTATTCTAGGATTATTAGCATGTTGAATTGGGCCTGTTTGTTATGCTCAATTGTTTAAGTTAGCTTGTTCTCTATGTTAACTTGTGTAATGGGCATGTGTGAAGAAGCTCATTAGTTTAGTGTGTTAGTTTTTTTATAAATAGCATACTAGTCTCTCATCATTGCATAGAGCAAATCCTAATTAGGGTTAGAGAGGTTATTTGTTATTTTGTAACAATTGTAATCTCGTTTCAAAGAGAAAGTAAAGAATAACACTTTATAACCAATTTATTGTGTTCTTAATTCTCTATTTTCTACTCTTGTGTGTCTCTTGCTGATAAAGAAACCGATTATACTTTGTTATTTCAACATCATTTTCACAACAGTTACCAAAAATAGAAATATCGAGTTTGAGTCACCAGATTCTAATCCTTCCGAATTTAAGCCTTTAACTTATTTTTATAAGATATTTAAGAAGGTCAGAACTAAATTATTTTTAAATTTATGATCTTTTACGGTTAAACAAACGTTAGTATTTCCTTAAAGGATACGAACGACAATCAAATATAAAGAACAATTTTGTTTTAACAATCACATATTTGAGTAACTATTTCCTGAAGCCTCTCTTGTCTTCATGTTAGTCCTTTTTCTTCCACTTTTCATGATTTTAATTTTTTAAATGTTGGAAAAGATACTCTTGAGAGAGATTGTTAGCAAAAATCTAGTATGTATAATTAACAAAAGATTTATGGGTCCTAATGTTGATATTTTAATATTGATCGATGTATTATTGGTTTGTAGAACATTGTGATTAAATCATTATTAGAAAAATGCTATGAGAGGTAATTGATACACTTGTCTCCAATAATTACAAATGATAAGTTAAACAAATCATGAAATAATTGTGGTGAAAATACTTTTTTTGCAATAATACAAATGATCGGTTAAACAAATCATGAAATAATTGTGGTGATAATATACTCTTTTTTTTAAGTTTGTATATTCATTGTCATCTATTAGACTTATGATTTAACGTGAATTTTGATATAAGATTACCTCTAAATCGTTATTTATTTATTTAAATAAATAATTTTACATATATTTTTATTTTTATTTCTTTTTTCAAAAAATAATTTATTAAATAAAAAAAGAAAAAAAAACAAGGATGTAGATATAAAACTTTACCCATCAAAAAGATAGAAAAAACAATGTCGGAAGTAAATTCTATAAAATATTATATAATCAACAATAAAAATTTATTGACCAGTTTATTTGCACATATATTTCTATATTTAAAAATGTGAGATATCTTAAATCTAAATGAATGTAAAATGTATAAAATATTATTTTATTTAATTAAAAGATGTCAATGGACAATATTCACATTTTAAAAATGTATAAATAATCGGAAAAAAAATTTAAATAACCAGGTTTAATAAAAAAATTACAGAAAAAACCAAGTTTTCGGGGTAATTACCAAACTATCTAGGTTTGGGACCGACTGGAAGTGAACGCGCCAAATGAAATTGCGCATGCATAGGTTACATGCCAAACCATTTGGCGCAAATGCATA
Source organism: Vicia villosa (assembly GCF_029867415.1). Classification (NCBI taxonomy): domain Eukaryota; kingdom Viridiplantae; phylum Streptophyta; class Magnoliopsida; order Fabales; family Fabaceae; genus Vicia; species Vicia villosa. The sequence goes on along the minus strand of NC_081180.1, from coordinate 100,575,761 downwards.
AAAATTAGGGCAAAAAATTGTGAGCCATTTGATTTGGCGCATTAGGCCAAGCTTTAACACATAGGCGCCATTTCATTTGGCTCCTATGTGTTGTGCCTTTTTTTTTCAAAATTAACCCGTTTTGGGTATTTTCGCGCACCGTTTTTTATTCCGGTCTTATATTTTCGTAAAAACGTCTGATAAATCGAGTTCGTAAAATTATCACTAACCCTAAATAATGTTTGCGTTATCGATATCGGTTTTTCACTAAAGCACAATTTATTGATGAGACCGATGAACGGTTACAAGAGGTGGTAAGGGAAACTGATACATTGTCGTAAAAAAAAATACAGATTATATTAAACTTGCGACGAGGTCGCGCCACGATTAGGGCATCTTTTTCTATTGTGCCCCACTTGACGACAAATGCTGCATTTTCGTTCCATTTTGTCGTGGACGTCCATTTCGGTTCTAATCCGTGTACTATTGGGACGACCCTTTTTCTTTCGCCGCATTGCGTCGTTATGCCAAACTACCTCTCCATCATACTCAGGCCAGTAATCCTCCTTGGCTACCACTGGAAACGCAGCACTGTAAACTCTGAGCAATGTCTGAGTCTTGTAAATTGGAGACAGTAGTGATTTAGCGTCGCGGTGCGCATACGCACATGCAGCTATGACGTGCGAGCAAGACATACGAAAAGCTTGAAACCTTCCACAGTCGCACCAATCTTCGTCTAGAAGAACCGTATATTGTTGTCTTTCGTTGTTACGATGATATGTATAAAGTTTTAAAATAATGTTTTTTTCAAACTCTTGAACTCATTTTCTGAGCATATAACATTTGCGAATCCATTTTCAATCTTTCTTCATATTATCATGTATAGAAGCTCATGAATCTCTATCTCTACACCTCCTTCAATGACTTTCTGAGTTTCTAAACATGTTGAGAGAGAAAACACAATTTACTCTTGAAATTTTCTATCCTAAATAACACTTTAAATAATAGTTAACTCAATCTTTTTCATTCAGTCTTTTTTGGTGGAAGTGGTCAAATTTAAATTTTGAACCATTCCATTAAAACCAATATTCAATCCGTAATTTGTTTTGTACAAACGGATCGGGTCGAATCGAAGATTAGATTGAACTAGTTGTTTAATTTTAGTAGTATATGATTGTTCCAATTTGTAAAGATTAAAAGCTAATATTGGAGACTTAAAGATAGAAACTTGAAGACGAAAGTTATAAGTTATTAAGTAGACACAATTTATTTTTAAGTTGAACTAGTATGCTTATTTTAAGATGACAATTATCTTTTTTGTTATTTGTATAATCCTCTAAAATAGTCGCTAATTGTAAGTTTATAAAAATTTGAGTTAATTAATATATGGTGACACTTTTTTAAAATTTATTTCTTAAACATATATTTTTATTCGCTTAGTTTGTTGTAATTTGATTAGTACAGGGAGTGTGCATATAACAAATCGAAATCGAAATCGAAAAGATTTAAAAAAAATCACTATAAGATCTATAGTGACGGAAAAGGTAAATTCTGACGGAACACATCCGAGTATTTTAGGCTATACCTACTGTACGCATTTTGGCATCACTAAATGTAAGTTTCTTGTAGTGGTTACTACGATTGTTCCAATTGGAATACATTGATTTTTTTTTTTTTAATCTATCGATCGGCTATCGGATCCACAAATATTTATTTTATTTATTTTTATTGTTATAGGACTAATTTATTATAAGAAAAGTTCGTAATGTTCTCATATTATTATTGTTTTTATAATTTACTTGTGATATTGTGTATTCACAAAAATACAAATATATATAATATAAAATTTTAAATATTATTTAATTTGTTGTTTAAATGGTAATAATGATCAAATTAACGTTAAATAATATTAAAAATTTTATCACGTAATATTAATTTTTTACTAATAACAATATAATTAAAAAAGTGAATGTTTATGAGTTTTATAAAAAATAGATATTTTTAAAGGTCTATCTCAATAAATATTAAAGCGATTAAACTTATTTAATTTATCCGTCAAACCGATTTAACTGAATTCCTTAAAAACATAAATTTCAGAAATTCAAATTAGATTTCTAAGATGAAATTACAATCTATGACAAATTTAACTTTTAGATAGATATTAATAAATCTGACTAATTGTCTACCATTTGGGATGACTAAACCAAATTATTTATAAACTTATGATCCTGCACACTTGAATAAAAGTTAATATATTAAATTATTATTTAAATATTTTATTATCATCGATACTTAAGAGATATGAATAATTTTATTTCTATAGTCTCATATTTGAATTCTGAAAGCCTCTTTTGTCTTCATGTTAGTTTTTTTTTCTCTCACTTTACACGATTTTAATTTTTTTTAATGTTGAAAAAGATACTCTTGAAAGAGGTTGTTAGCAAAAAATCTAGTTTATATTTAACAAAAAGATTTATAGGGTCTAATGTTGATATTTTAATATTGATTGATGTATTATTTGTTTGTAGAACATTGTGATTAAATTACTAGTATTAGTAAAGATGCTGAGGTAATCTGACGGATCCGGATTCTCTAACTTCAGCGCGGGAAAGTTAGAATGACTTTCACTAGTTTTCCACCATTTGATATTTTGAATTGCTACGATGCCTCCACGTTGCCAATTTTTTCAAGAAAGAAAATTAAAACAACCCATTACAAATTTCTGAAAAAAAAAACATTACAAATTATTTCTACTTTCATCTTGAATTGTTGTCTTCTCGCCGCCTATTCTCAATTGTGAATCAACAGATTATCGTTGTTATCTCTATTCTCTACCATCAACCATCGTCCCTCTTCTATGGTTTCCTTGCCGTCGCCGGAACTCCTTGAATGAAACCAAGTTTCTTTTGTATTGTTTGAACCTTCAAAATTCATGTAAAAAATTTGTTTATGATAATCTCTCTCTGTTACTTCTTCCAGGTTTACTAGCCCATGTTTTTTTTCTCGTGGTTGTTCTTTTATTCCAATCATGACCATATTTTTTTATGGTGATAAGTCTCATTGCAATAATGAAAATGTATAAAGTATGAGTTGGTGCGCACGTTCCCTCAGTTAGGCTATAGTTTGAGAAAATACTAAACATTTTATAGTCATGGTGTGGCCTTTGTTTGTCGTGTCTCAAAGGTATGAAGAAAATTGTAGAACATTTAGAGAAAATTAGAAGAATATAGATGGAACATGACAAATAGATTTCTTGCAATAATAATTTTAAAAGTTGAAATTTTACAATAAATAAGTTATAGATAAGGGATTCAGCTTGAAACGTAGCAGCATTGGACGATAGAAAGGAAGTGATGGATAGAGTAGATAGGCAGCGGCAGCCGGAGGAGGCGAGGTGGTGACGGTGGAAGAAGGCATGTTGACGAAGGTCAGAGAATTGCTGGGCATGCCTGTGTCATCTCTTCCAATTTTTGTTTCTATTTCTTTGTTAAAAAATTGGCAACGTGGAAGTATCTTAACAATCTGATTTATCAAACGGTGGAAAACAAGTGAAAGTTAGTCTAACTTTCCCGCGTGGAAGTTAGAGAATCTAGATCCTAATCTGACACACCTGTCTCCAATATAATTACAAATAATAAATTAAACAAATCATAAAATAATTGTGGTGATATTATTTTTTTTTTGAAGTTTTTATTTTCATTGTCATCCATTTGAGTTATATTTTAACATGAAATTTGACATAAAATTACCTCTAAATCATTATTTATTTATTTATTTAAATAAATAATTTAACATTTATTTTTATTTTTATTTTGTATTTTATCATTATTATATTTTGAATTTGAGAGCTTCAACTTCTATTAGCAAATTTGAATAAGTTTTTGTAACTAGTTTTATCAATGTTCATGTCAAACACTCGCTTCACCTAATGTTAGAAATGTATGGTGTACCTGCATTTAGAAATACTAAGTTGTTTGCAGTTTCTACATCATGATTGCAGAGAGAGCACGTTGAAACCACATGCGTTCCCCTTTGGATCAGGTTGTCTTTTGTTGCAATAATATTATGCATTAGCTTCTAATTCACTAAAAATTTGGCCGGTGTTGGGTAGGGACGTCAAATTAATTTTGTCCAAGAAAGCTCAATGTGATTCTTTTTGATACATTTGTAGGAATCTTTGAAAAATAGGTCATCATTTGTAGATCATGTCCAAATGAATTTATCAATAGTTAAATTATCAATTGACATGTTAATCTTAAAAATGTCTTCAACCATTTGAGGAGTCAAAATCGATAAGTCATGAGGAATGTTTCAATTAATGTTTTGGATAATTTAATTAACCTTAGCGGTTTGCTTAAAATGAATGTCCGGTAAATAATGATCTTATAATACTAATAATATTTAACTATTTTAAATAAATTTTTTTTTTTAAAATAGAATGATAATTTCACTAAGTTGTCCATATTAATTTTTGATATTTTTTAATCATCAAATACAAAATAGAAAATAATCATTTGGAAGTGATGCATATAAAACTAATAGGAGAATATCTTTTAAGGGCACAAGAGAAAATAGAAAATGTAATGAAGGGTATATTTGTAAATACAATACTATATGGCCTATAAATAACCTTTAACACATTCCCACTACTCATCACTTATACTACTTTCCTTCACAAGTCCATATACTTTTATTAGGTTCAGTCTCAAATTTAATTTTATATATAATACATAATTTTTCTTTAACCATCTTGTGTGCAATTTTTGTGTCAATATTATACAAAATTGCATAGTAAATAATCTAATTTGTTTTGGACATGCAGGGGTTGTTGTGTCTTGCTAGTTGCAATGGGTTATATGAAGGCTGATGTGAATATTGTGGTGGTTGGTCATGTTGATTCTGATGAGAAGCCAACCAGCAACGAGGAAACCAACAAGGTTGCTGTTGTTGATGTGGAGAACAAAACTGATGAGATGAATATGATATGATGAAGTCATTAGGGGAACCAGAAAAGTTAATAATAATAATAATAATGTTGTAAAAATAATTTGGTTCCTCCACTCTACTTAATGTTATGTTATGTTAATTGAGATGAGAGTCATGATGAATAAGAGTACCCTTCTTATTTGTAATACTTTCACTCAAAGTTATTTAAATCCATCACTCTTTATTTAAGATACAAGTTTTAATTTTAATAATTGCTTTCCAATAAAGACTATATAAATAAAATTACTAGAATTAATACTAAGTAAAACTAAAAATAATTGAGTAACATATTTAAGATTGCCTTAAGAATGAGCAAATACAATATAAGAAATATACTCTTTAGTTTTGATCTACTTATTTAACACATGGCTTTATTTAAATAATAAGTTTAATGGACTTAATTTTTTTGGGGGCATTATTAGTCACTAAGTTCCGATTCGATCAATCGTCAGTTCTATTCGAATTTTAAAACACTACTAATATGATATTGGCAGATAAAATATATATCTGTGTCGTCCGTTCTATCTGAATTTTAAAACACTACAAATAAGACACTGGTGGATAAAATATATGTTTGCATCGTGGTTATGGTACTATGTATAAAAAGTTAAAAGAAAACTCTTTAACTCATTTTTTAAGCATATATCATTTGTCAATTCATTTTCAATCTATCTTCTTATTATCATGTATAGAAACTCATGTATCTCTATCTCTACACCTCCTTCAATGACTTTTCAAGTATCTAAACATGTTGTTAAAAAGAAAACACAATTTGCTCTTGGGTGGAAGTGATCAACCCGAATCCAACAGATATTTAATATATTTATAGCTATAGAACTAATCCAAAGGTTCATAATGTTATATTTTTATAATTTAATTTTGAGATTCAATAATTAAAAGATATGTCATATAAAATTTGAAAGTTTCTCATCCAATCCCATAGGTCTCTTATAACCCACGCAAAATTTCAATTTTGCCATCTGTATCCGTAAATGCACATCCGGAAACACCCGATATTTTGAAAAAAATTTGCTTTCTTCCGTAGATGCGTCTACTGAATCGTACAAAACATTGTGAAACTTAGAATTTTCCCAATTAATTTGGAAAATTTCAAGTTCCGTAAATGCATCTACGGAACACTCTATTGGCAAAACCCATCAAACATTTCCGTAGATGTAACTACGGAAGATTTTTCCAAATTAATTGAGAAATCTTTCCGTAGATGTAACTATGGAAGATTTTTCCCAATTAATTAAGAATTTAGGATTTTCTCAATTTGTAATTTAATTGGAAATTTTGCCAATTAATTGGAAAAATCTCAAATTAATTAAGTTTGATCACATCTACGTAATCATTAAAACATTGTAAAATTTGGGATTGAAAAAATCCAAAATTAAGTTACAAATTAATTGAGAAAATCTCAAATTAATTAAGTTCATGAAATCTTCCGTAAATGTATCTACGGAACATTCTGATTTTTTCAATTAATTGGGAAAATTCTACGTTTCACTATGTTTTAAGGGTTTCGTAGATACATCTACGGAAGAAACCAATTTCTTTTTTAAATAGTGCTTCCGGAGATGCATCTACGGAAGCACGAGGGCAGTTTTGTCAATTCGGTGGTGCGTGAAAGGTGCATGGGATAGGTTAAGAAATTCTCTAAAATTTTGTATTATTTAATTTGTAGTTTAAATAAGAGTTAAATATGTTTTTGATCCTTATAAATATTTTAATTTTGACTTTTAATCTCTATAAAAAAAATTTGAATTTTAGTCCTTATAAAATTATTTTTGCACGCAGTTTTAGTCTCTGTAGAGGGACTAAAACTGCGTGCAAAAGTAATTTTTTAGAGATTAATAGTTGACATTTTTTTATAAGGGACTAAAAGCTATTTTTGAAAATTTTATAGGGACTAAAAACATATTAAACTCTTTAAATAATAGTAATGATCAAATTAACTTAAATAATATTAAAAAATTTATTACGTAATAATAAATTTTTTAACAATACAAATATAACATAATAATATTTTTTTTCAAGGATAAAATATAATTAAAAAAAATATTTGTGAATTTTATAAAAAATAGACATTTTTTAAAAATTTATCTCAATAAATATTAAATCGATTAAATCCATTCGATTTATCTTTCAAATCGAATCCATAAAAAAAAACATAAATTTCATAAGTCAAATTAATACTTTTAAAATGAAATTACAATTCAATGAAAGATTTTACTTTTACAGATATTGATCAATCTAACTAATTGTCGATCCTATCTTTTGGAATGAATAAATCCGCGAAGCACCGATTGTTAAAGGAAAAAGTCTTACATTACATGCTCACATATTTTGGACACATAAAAGGAAAAAAATAATTAAATAATATATACTTGAATTAATACACTGAGTAGTAATATAAAATAGTCTTATACTATATTCAATAAAAATTAATTATTTAGCCATATTGTGATAATTTATTTAAAAGTAACTATATAATTTAATATTTAATATAATTGTAATCGGTTGATAATGTAAAATCATTTTACCGTGTAAATATATATATATATATATATATATATATATATATATATATATATATATATATATATATATATATATATATATATATATATATATATATATATATATATATATATATATATATATATATATATATATATATATATATAATTCAACTATTTAATGTGAGTGTGCCAAATAGTATTTGTTGGCTTTGTGCAGTATTCTTGTTAAAAGATTGTTTTTCTAATTAGGACAAAATTGGTATTGTGAGTTGTGACACACTTGTCTCCAATAGTTATAAACGACAAATTAAACCGATGACAAATTAAATCCATCACTTTATTTAAGATAAAGTTATAATTTTAAAAATTGTTTTCCAATATAGACTATATATGGTTAAAGAAATATGCTCTTTAATTTAGATCTACTTGTTTAACACATGGTTTTATTTAAACACTAAGTTTAATAGACTTAATATTTTTGACATGATTAATTACTAAATCCCTATTCTCGATCAACTGGTTGGTTCGGTTCGAATTTTAAAACACTACAAATACTTGACGGATAAAATATTATGATGCGTATAAAATTAAAATAAAGTTCTTTTTTCAATTTCTTAAACTCATTTTCTCAGTATATATCATGTATAGAAGCTCAATCTCCACACCTCCTTCAATTACTTCCCGAGTTTCTAAACATGTTGTTAAATTGAAAACACAATTTGCTCTTGAATTTTTCTATCCTAAATAACACTTTAAATAATAGTTAATTCAATTTTTTCACCTTAAACTTCCTCCTTATTTAATGTCTATTTTGGTGGAAGTGTTAAAATTTAAACTGGTCTATTAACACCAACAGGGCCGGCCCAACAGATCTTGAGGCTTGAGGCAAAATTTTAAATTAAATATTTTTAATATAATAAAAATATGTTTTTAAAATTAATATATTTTAAATGTGTATGGATATATATTTTAGATGTTTTAAAATGTAAAACTATTAAGTTATTATAATTAATTTTATTTAATATTGTATTTTAATTGATACTAAAATTAACTTGTCTCAGAATGGGATATGGGACGAAGAAGCGAAATCGGGGGCGGCCGCGAAAATCTCCGGTGCTCTCTATTCCGACGATTCAACCAACTCCACCACCTCAATCGGACCTGGCAACGAAGTCTGCGTCTTCTGCTGGTTCTGATGGTGTAGAGAATGTTATTGAGCAACAGAAGAAAAAGGAAGGCGTTATAAAGGAAACCCTAATTCCTGAGATTGGGGATACATCGACTAAGGATCGAAAATTATGGGTGGATGTCCTGTCAGAAAATCGGAACCCTGCGAAGGGTTTGATTATGCAATACGTTGCTCCCACAATCATTGATGGACGTATTGAACTAGAGGTAGATGACGAGGATGCTGAACGAGAAATCCTGTATTGGCGAAATTCACTCATCATGTATGTGCTGGGGGAGTACCTCAGTATGAATGCCGCCAAGTCGTATATGCAGAAAAATTGGAACTATATTACGCTGCCGGATTTACTGTATCATGATGAAGGCTACTTCATTCTTCGTTTCAAATCTGATGATGATATGGACGCGGTTCTGATGAAAGGTCCATATACCTTTAGAGGAGCCCCAATGATTTTGAAGGAATGGAGAGTTGGGTTTGACTTGAAGAAAGATCTAATGAGAACAATTCCTATTTGGATTAAGTTCCCACTCTTGCCACTGCATCTATGGGGGGATCGAATCTGAGTAAGATAGCCAGTGCTTGTGGAACTCCACTTGTAACTGATGAATGTACTGCTCATAAATTGCGAGTGTCCTATGCTAGAGTGCTTGTGGAAGTTGATATCACCCAAAAGCTTATGGAAGATATCGTTATTAAGGATAAAGAGGGGAAGTCTATCATTCAGAAAGCTGAGTATGAGTGGAAACCGAAGTATTGTGATAAATGCAAGGTGGTTGGACACAATTGTGAAAATAGGATCAAGAAGAAGGAATGGCAACAGAAGGTTGCACCTCTGCCTATTGTTGAGTCACCAACAGTAATAGAGGAAGCTAGTTCTAAGCCAAAGGTGGAAATTCCTAAGGCTAAGGAGGTTACTTCAGGGCTTTTTGATGCTGATATCTGGACAGTGATAGGAAAGAGTGGCAGTGGGCGTGGCAAGGCCATTGATATGGGATCCACATCACAGGTTATATGTGCTAATGGATATGATGTCCTAGGGGTTGTGAATGAACCTCTAGTGGCATTTGATAGAGGACCATGATTGTCTCGTGGAATATCCGGGGTCTGAATAAGGTGGGGAAGATAAAAGAGATTAAATCCCGGCTCTTAAATCTTCATCCCATAATTAGCATACTAGTGGAAACAAGAGTCAAGAAGTGTAAGGATAATAAAATCAGGGAGAGTCTTGGACTTCCAGGTTGTTATGTTGATAATTATCAAGATCATCCTAATGGACGTATCTGGATTGTGTGGGATAATTCCAAGGTGAACTTGAGTGTTTGCAGTAGCTCAAGCCAGCATATTCATTGTGGTGTGTCCAAATTGAATGGGGATTTCTTATTCTGGCTAACCGGTATCTATGCTCATAATCAGTTGGAATTGAGGAAGGAGCTTTGGAAGAAGATAATCAATATCCACTCTACTCAAACAGGTCCTTGGTGTGCCATTGGCGATTTTAACAATGTGGCATCTGCTCAAGACAGAATTGGGGGTAAGTTGGTCGGTATCCACGAGTATTGCGATCTTACTAACATGTTGCAGGTTACTGATATGGCAGAGATGGATAATGTGGGCGAACATTTCACTTGGTCTAATAGGCATATCACAGGCACCATCTACTCTCGCATCGATCGAGCTATCTGCAACAGTGAATGGTTTCTGATGTATAATAACCATACTCTCAGTGTTTTACCTCCTAATCTCTCTGACCACTCTATGCTATTTATCAGTGGCCCTGCTGAAGGTAGACGGATTAACCACTTTAAATTCAACAATTATTTGCTGGATATTAATGGTTTTCAGGTTATGGCAAAGGAGTCCTGGGAGAAGCCTTCGAGAGGAACCCCAATGCAGCGGCTATGGCTAAAACTGCAGCGATTGAAGAACGATGTAAAGCGGTTTAGTAGAGATAATGGCAACATGAGACTTAAATTGCAGGAAGCGAGAACTAACCTCCATCAAGCCCAACAGGAGCTTACCAATAACAGGCAGAATCCTAGTCTTATAGGGAGGATTAAGCAGCTATCTATTGATATCAACATGATTCATGAGCACGAGGACTCCAGGATGCGACAAAGGACAAAACTCAACTGGATTCGGCAGGGGGATGAAAATTCCAAATTCTTTTTCGCTTATCTAAAGGCAAGACAGAACAAAAGTAGTATCACCTTTCTTCAAAAGGAAAATGGAGAAATCTTAACTGAGCAGAGTGATCTAGAGAATGAAATCATGGAGTTTTATGGCAGTCTCATGGGGGACCGGGTTAGACACATTCAACATATAGATATTGTGGCCATGAGGGAGGGGAAACAACTTGATATGGATCAGCAGATGGACCTCACACGCCATGTTACGATCCCGGAAATTGAAACTGCACTAAAAGGCATTGGAGACTATAAATCCCCGGGAATAGATGGATTTAATGCTAAGATATTTAAAAAATGCTGGCCTTTTATGCAAAGAGATATTGTGGATGCTGTCACAGAATTCTTTCGAACAGGAGTGATTGATAGGAGATTTAATAAAACTGTGCTCACGCTTATTCCAAAAGGTGACAATGCGAAGAGTATTAGAGACTATAGGCCAATTGCGGGATGTACTACATTCTTGAAGATTATCTCAAAAATCCTCACTGCTAGATTGAGGAAAGTTCTCCCGAGCGTTATCAACTTCAATCAAGCTGCTTTCGTGGCAGGACAAGATATACACAATCATATCCATCTTGCCTATGAATTATTGAAGGGTTACGAGAGGAAAACAGGGACGCCCCGATGCATGTTTCAGATAGACTTACAGAAGGCGTACGATATGGTTCATTGGGATGCCTTGGCTTGTATTATGAAGGAGATGGGTATACCGAATATTTTTACTAATTGGGTGATGAATCTTGTCAATTCTGTCTGTTATGTTTTTAAAGTCAATGGCAGGTATTCTAATAACTTGCAAGCCAGTAGAGGAATTCGTCAGGGAGATCCCATATCCCCGCTCCTATTTGTTTTGATGATTGAATACCTTAACAGATGCATGGTGAGGATGCAGCGTGATCCGGGATTTCATCATCATGCCAAATGCAAGCCTCTAGCACTTACGAATCTTGCGTTTGCCGATGATATCCTACTGTTCTGTAGGGGTGATGCACAATCTGTCCAATTTCTAATGAATACTTTCCAGAACTTCTCTGCTTCTACAGGTCTCATATTCAATCCTCGAAAGTGTAAAGTATTTTATGGAAGTGTTGATGACGAGAACCGGCGCCAGGTACAAGCTTTAACAGGTTTTGATGAAGGAAAATTCCCTGTTCGGTATTTGGGAGTTCCTCTCAGCAGCAAGAAGCTAAGTGTGAATCATTATCTTCCCCTTGTTGATAAGATTACCTGCAGAATCCGTCACTGGTCCTCAAAGATGCTTAGTTACGCTGGTCGTGTCCAATTAGTCCGCAGTGTGATTGGTTCCATTACTCAGTATTGGATGCTTAACTTTCCCTTCCCTAAATCTGTTTTGAAGCAAATTGATACTATTTGCCGTACCTTTGTGTGGACAGGAAAATCGAAGGCAAGTAGGAAAAGTCCGATGGCTTGGCAGAAAGTTTGCAGCCCGTGTAAGCAAGGAGGATTGGGCTTACTAAATATCACCGTGTGGAATCAAGTTACACTTCTTAAATGCCTCTGGAACATTTGCAACAAAAGTGATAGCCTTTGGATCCGGTGGATCCATAAGGTTTATTTGAAAGGGAAGAATGTGATGGAGGTAGAGACGGGGCAGTCCTGGACTTGGATTATGAAAAAAGTGCTGAATTGTAAATCTATGATCGCTAATATTGATTCGGAGTGGCAGCGTATGATTTTAAACCGTAAGTTCTCTATGAAAACTGTGTATAATTGTTTGATCGCAGGTAATTCTGTTTGTTGGCACTCGTTGTTGAGACGTAATATTGCTCGGCCTAGAGCTCGAATTACGTTGTGGATGTTGTGTCACGGCCAATTACCTACCAAAGAGCGGTTGTACAAATTCGGTTTGCTGGATAACAAGAGGTGCAACCTGTGTGATCATGAAGAGGAAACCGTTGAACATCTCTTTTTCGATTGCTCTGCTACTAAGAGATTATGGACTGCAATTCTGAACTGGCTTCATATTCACCACTGTCCATTGCCTTGGAGTTTAGAGTTGCCTTGGATATTGGAGAACACTAAAGGAAAGGGTTGGAAAGCAATGTTTTTTAAACTGGCAGTTACGGAAGCTGTCCACGAAATTTGGCTATATCGTAATGATTCTATTTTCAATAGCAATACACATAGGAATAATACTGTGGAAAAGATTATTGATTGTATAGCATATAGAGGTTGGGAAAATAGAAAACTTAGATTGCATGTGGCAAATCTAATGCTGTAGGATCATTTTGTTTGGCTGAATCCTAATTTGGATTGCCTTGGTTGTAATGTTTTTTGAATTAATATATCATTGATTGGTTCAAAAAAAAAAATTAACTTGTCTCAAAACTCTTCTCATTATTTAAAAAAACCATAATTGAAAAATAATATCAAAATTATAAAAAAAAATTAAGTCTTCTATTATATTGAAGAATTCAAAACTTTATTATTTATTCTTATGATTTTCATATAATAATAGGTGTTAGTATTAGTTAATTGATATATAAAATAATTTGAAAAGTTAATTTTTTTAAAAAAATCAATTAATAAAATCATATGAAGGTAAAATAAAAAAGTGAGGCCCTAGGCGGTAGCCTTGGTGGCCTACCCCTAGGGCCGGCCCTGAACACCAATCAACCCGTTATTTGTTTTTGAAGAAACATGTCGGGCTAATCGAAGATCAGATTGATTTAGTTGTTTAATTTTAATAGTATATGATTGTTTTAATCATAATCAGATGATTATCTTGAAACCACCGAAGATTGAATCCATCAAATATTTAATGTATTTATTTTTATTGCTATAGGACTAACTCATTATAAAATAAAGGTTCTTAATATTCTCATGTTATTATCATTTTTATAACTAGTGTGATACCCGTGCGTTCGCACGGGTACCCGTCGTTTTCGCCCATTTAGATTGAGGAAAATAAAAGACATTAGTAAAAGATTAAATTTGGGTTAAAAAGGAAAAAATTATAAAAATTGAATATTAAAAATAAAAATTAATTAAGAAAATAAAGTTTATATGTTATTTTATTAGTATGCAACAAAAATCGGAAAAATCAATTATTTGACTTAAATTATTAATGTTTTATCAACAGTAGAACAAAATGTGACCTGCATAAAGAATAGACAACACAATGTCGACTGTCCAATGCAATAAATTTAGTCAAATTTACTTTCAACATTCTAACATCGTTTTCCGTTAATATTGAATATTTTAATTAATAACTCCATATTCCCGTTAATATTCAATAGTTTGATCAATAACTTTATGTTCTCGTTAATATACAATATTTTGATCAGTAACTTAATATTTTCGTTAATATTCAATATTTTGATCAATAACTTCATGTGTTCATTAATATTCAATATTTTGATCAGTAATTTCATGTTGCCATTAATTTTAATATTTTGATCAATAACTCCATATTCCTGTATAAAGAATACACAACATAGTGTCAATTTTCCAATGTAATAAAGTTAGTCACATTTACTTTCAACATATTAACATCGCTTGCCGTTAATATTTTATATTTTATTTAATAATTACATGTTCTTATTAATTTTTAATCGTTTGATCAATAATTTCATGTTCATGTTAATATACAATATTTTGATCAATAACTTCATATTTTCGTTAATATTCAATATTTTGATCAGTAACTTCATATTTTCATTAATATTAAATATTTTGATCTGTAACTTCATGTTCTCGTTATTATTCAATATTTTGATCGATAACTCCGTGTTCCCTTTAATATTGATTATTTTGATCAATAACTTTGTGTTCCCGTTAATATTCCAAATTTGTTCCCGTTAATATTAAAAAAATTCATCAGTAACTTAATGTTTCTGTTAATATTCAAAATTTTGATCAGTAACTTCGTGTTACCGTTAATATTCAATATTTTGTGAAGTTACTTCATGTTCTTGTTAATACTCAATATTTCCATCAGTAACTTCATGTATTTCAATTAGTAAATTCACCTTTCCATTATTATTCAATATTTTGATCACGAACTTCATATTCCCATTAATATTCAATATTTTGATCAGAAATTTAATATTCTCGTTAATATTCAATATTTTAATCGGTAACATATAACTCACTTTTCCATTTATTTTCTTAAAAAATATTGTATCTTTAATTAAAATAATTTCAAAATAAAAAAATAATAACATAAATAATTAAAATAAACTCATTTTTCTCGTGTTTGAATTCATACATTATTTTAAATATATTTACTTTTATTTTCTTTAATTGTAGAAAAAATGTATAAGCATTTATATTACTATTAAAAATAGAATTTCTCATTAAAATATTTATGCTCAAATCTATATATCAAACAATTCTTAGTGCATCATAGCAACAACTTCTTGCACAAGAAACTGTGTAACATGCACAAAATGCTCAACTTCTTGACATGAAGAATGTATTATGTATGCATCCATGATGCTTATGTCTTCAAGGCATTTCAGATAGAATGGTCTCTTGTTACAGTGAAGTATATCACGATAGCTGCTGCCTTGAACCAAGTCAACATGACATAAATGCCCAAACACTACAACACGGAAGGGCTTTCACAGCGCTTTTTTTGGCCTTTAACAGCGCTTTAAAGCGCTGCCAAAGCCAGCGCTGGCGTAGGCTACGAAAGCGCTTTTAAAAGCGCTCTGGTAGACCCCCCCTTTAAGAGCGCTTTCCTGGAAAAAGCGCTCTGGTAGACCCCCCTTTAAGAGCGCTTCTTAGTAAAAGCGCTGGCAAAGACCAGTAAAAAAGCAAAAAAAATTAAAAAATTACGCAGCATACAAAAGCGCTTTTGGAAAAGCGCTCTGGTAGGCCCCCCTATGAGAGCGCTTTTTCCAGACAAAGCGCTCTCATAGGGGGGCCTACCAGAGCGCTTTTCCCAAAGCGCTTTTGTATGCTGCGTAATTTTTTAGTTTTTTTTGCTTTTTTACTGGTCTTTGCCAGCGCTTTTACTAAGAAGCGCTCTAGTATGTGGACCTTTAAGAGCGCTTTTTAGAAGCGCTGTAGTTGCTAAATGAGGTATTTTTATGTGCAGCCTATAATTTAATCCTCCCAGTCGACCTGTAATGTTTTCGACCTGTAATATTTTCGACCTGTAATATATTTTCGACCTGTAATATATTTTCGACTATATTATTTCAGCCATCAGTAAGACAATATATATACTAATATATACCATTATAATATCCAAAATTATATATATACATCATTACAAAATTATATATATACATCATTACAAAATCAACAATATTATAGTTCAAATCTGCATGAAAAATTGCTTAATATAAAATTGACACAATTCCTCTTTGATTTCTTCTAACTTTAGCTTCGAGTACCCAGCAGCACGGAATTCGTCAAGGTACTATAAAACAAAAACATAATATGAATAATATATTTAGGTAAATGTAATAAATTATATGAAATTATCTTAAGTTATAACTTTATACCGTGGGAGGAATCTCTAATTGATTCGCCTGAATGATTTCTTTCATAAACCTCAATACAAAGTATCCGCAGTCTGAACTGTTACGCTGTATCGGACACTACATAGAAAAACAAATAAGATTCTATATAAGTTGTCTTGTTTTACCAAGTAGCATAAATATTATAAGCAAATTTGTGAAAAGTAATGTACCTGCACTTCGATCCAGGTGATGTTGTTTGATTTAGTCCGGGATACCTGTGCGTCCCGTTGACTACGGAATACTTGTATTGATCTAATTAACAAATATATAAAAGCATATGTTTAGATCAATCCCACAAATAAGTAAATATATAAATATACACGAATATATATTTAGAACGATCCCACTTACAAATCAACGATTTCCTTCATGGCCGGATAATTGGTCCATTCACCCTTTACCGAATTCAGATAATACACGACTTCCCTTATCGGGTTGATAGCAAGCAGCAACCAGTGTGCTCTATAAATTAAAACAATAGGTTATATGAAAATATTGCTATACACTAAAGAAACAGAGATTAGATGAATAAAGAATGAGAAACTAACCCTACTGGTCGGGTATTATACGCCCAAAGATGCAGACATTCTGTATTGCCGGTGGACATGAATCTATCGACTAAGCGCTGTCTAACAGATTCCGGATCCGAAACAATTTCCATTCCGCTGCAATGGGCGGAAGACACGAACCGGAATCTGTTAGACAATGCAGTCCCGCGCAACACTCTGTCATACAACAACCTTAAATAAAAACATAATAAACATTAGATTTTTTTTATTGAAAAGTGTAAATAAATTATATTGTGGGACTAATTAAATAATATATCGGATGAGTGAATATTACCGGATGTATGATTGCATATTACTGACGCCTAGTTGATCCTGGTCAAAAATCTCTTGCAAGTCGTCAATTGTAATATGTGACTTGAACTCAATACCGAAGACACTTTCATCCATATCGATTTCCCGTAAAGCACCATCCTTCATATCGGACATATCAACCATTGTTGCGAGTGTCGCCCGGTATCGAGGCACAAAAGCACCGCCTTTTCTTGCCGCTTGCTTCGGAGGACCACTGGGTGGTACGCTACGAACCTGCTACAACACATGTACAGGAAGTGAAGCTTCCTCACTTTTAGTCTCCTCCAACTATGCATTGACACAAACGATAAAATCGTCAATTAAAACATGCACATGTAGACAATTAATTAAATCGAATTTCTATTTACTTACAATTTTATCCTCTAAGCGTGCATATCCCAAACGCCCTTTTTTGTATGGATACGCGGGTTTGGATGCTCTCTCCCTATTCGTGGCACTCTTTTTCTGAAAAGCTTCATCTCTTTGCTTTACAAACTCAGCCCAATCTGCTTCATCAATGAAGGTCGCATACTTTGTTGGCCGTCCCGGTGCAACTTCAAGAAATTTTCCATCTTTATCCTTAAGATAGGTGTTTGTCAAAAAACTTTTCCACCCTCTATATCTCTTGCCGGCCAAACTAAGTATGTAGCTTTTACGTTCATCTGGTATCTCAAAAGTCCTCTGCAAAAAGAGTACGCATAGTGTGTTAGTATAAATAATTTAAACAATTTATCGTCAAGATAATAACAACAATTAACCATATATGATATATACCTGAAGCTCTTCCCAAATCGCTTGTTTTTTCTCCTCCAATTCTAAATTTTTCGTCTTCGATTTCCAGGTAGCTATGGAGACTGGAATATGCATACGGACAAGTGTACCAATATAACTTGTCAACTTTGCAGAATTAGGACCAATTGGTTGTTTATCAGAATTCCATTCCAATCGGTATACTAATCCTTGGTCTCTATGTCGTATGATATCCCTCATAATAGTGATGCCTCGTGCAACCTCTTTTGCTTCAGTATCAGGTGGAGCATTTGTATCCGAAGCAACTCTTTCTTGTGAGTTTTCTTGTAAGTTTTCAGGTGGGTTTTCAGGTGGAGCATCTCTATCTGAAGCCATTGAACCTGTATCAAACAAACTAAAGCACATTAGTACACTATTAATAAGCTAACAATCTATACAAGTCAAATGGAAGTCAAACCATGCATGTACAAGTAAATCGGAAACGAAATCGGTACAAATCAAAATAAGCGTAAAAAAAGAAAGTTATCGGAATTGAACGAAATTTACATGGCTATGGTAAAACGTCGCCACGGACTCAAAAACAAAGTCGGTTTTCCGAAATTCAGACCCTAAGCCCGACTTTTGATTACGGGCAGAAGCAAAACCGATAAAAAAATAGTCCCGAAATGTAAAGATAAGTGCATGAGCAGCTCCGGAATCGTCAAAATAGTATAGTTACATGTAAAGAAGTCAACAAGCGGATACATGGTTCAAAAGTTATGTACAAAACGAGAATATGCACCAAATTGAATAAAACAAATTAGTCGGACTATGTATACTATTACCTTTATCACTAACGTCTCTTTCTTTTCTTGGTAGGTTTGTGTACTACGCGTCTCTTAACAATGCGGACGGTTGGATTGATCCAAATACCCTCATTATGATCATTTCTAATACAAGATTCATTCTCATTTTGATCGTTTCTTGTACAAGATTCAATGCCAACACCAATATCACCTTGATCTTCAATTTTTTCATCAACTATTTTGTTAGATAAAAGCACTATAGACCATTTCGTACTTGTCGGATCATTGACATAGAACACTTGTTTAGCTTGAGAGGCTAGAATGAAAGGCTCATCTTCTTTTTTTTCGACAATATGAGATTTGGGGAGTCCAATTGATTGAACATTTGACAGATATTCAGTACAAAACTCAACCGCTTCTTCAGCAACGTATCGCTCGGCAATACAACCCTCCGGTCGACTTCTGTTTTTCACGTACCCTTTTAATATTTTCATATAACGTTCAGCAGGGTACATCCATCTCATATAAGCTGGTCCGCACAGTTGTGTCTCTTTCACAAGATGAACGACTAGATGAACCATTATGTCAAAAAACGAGGGAGGAAAATACATTTCAAGATCACATAAAGTAACAACTATCTCATTTTGCAATGTTGGTAAGATCGCGGGATCGACCACCTTACTGCAAATAGACCTGAAGAAGAAACACAGCTTAGTTATTGCGCTTCTTACTTTTTCTGGCAGAATAGAACGTATACCTATTGGTAAAAAATGTTCCATTATAACATGGCAATCATGCGTCTTCAAACTCTTTAACTTGAGGTCTTTCATGGACACAAGTCTTCTAATATCTGAAGAGTAGCCTTCTGGAACTTTTACTTCACTGAGGAACTTACACAATGTTTTCTTCTCCTTTCTAGATAGAGTGTAAACAGCAGGTGGCAGATATGTTCGTCTTCCTTTCGTCACGGGCCCCAATTCAGTTCTCATCCCCATGTTTACCATGTCATTCCTTATGTTAACGCCATCCTTAGACTTTCCTTGTATATTGAGTAGCGTACCTATAACGCTGTCAAATACATTTTTTTCAATATGCATAACATCCAGGAAATGTCTTACGTACAACGACTTCCAATATGGAAGTTCAAAGAAAATTGACTTCTTCTTCCACCCACCCTTGACAATTGAATGTGCAAAAGGCTTGCCAAACTGAGTGCTCACATCTTTCACCTTTTCAAAAATTTGATCACCTGACAAAAAAGGCGGGGCTGTACGATGTTCGGCCTCTCCATTGAATGCTTTTCTCCACCCACGGTAGTGATGATTAGAATTTAAGAATCTACGATGGCCGAGAAAGACATTCTTCTGACAAAGCGCCAATCGTGTCGTATCGGTTTCATCTTCACAAACAGGACACGCCTTTTGACCCTTGTTGCTGTACCCGGATAGATTTCCGTATGCTGGAAAATCATTAATTGTTCCAAACAACATCGCCCTCAAGTTGAAACTTTCTTTCCTATACCCATCGTAAACCTCCACACCTCTCTCCCACAAAAACTTTAAATCTTCGATTAAGGGTGCCAAGTATACGTCTATGTCATTCCCTGGTTGTTTAGGCCCAGAAATTAGCATAGATAACATCATGTACTTACGCTTCATACATAGCCACGGAGGTAAGTTATAAATCATAAGAATCACAGGCCATGTGCTATGCGAGATACTTTGAATACCATGCGGGTTCATTCCATCAGTAGACAATGACAACCGAAGGTTTCTTGCTTCTTTTCCAAATTCAGGATATTCAGTATCAACTTTACTCCATTGTGGTGAGTCTGCCGGATGTCGCAACTTTCCATCAATAATTCTTTCATCTGCATGCCAAGTCAAGTGTCTTGAATCGGTCTCACTACGATACATGCGTCTAAATCTCGGAATTATAGGAAAATACCATAAGACTTTAGCAGGAGACAACTTTTTCTTATATCGAGGGGCACCACATTTAGGACACTCATTCAACGCTGCATACTCGTTTCGAAACAAAACGCAATCGTTTGGACATGCGTGTATCTTATCATAGCTCATTCCAATAGAAGACAACATCTTTTTGGCTTCATACGTTCGATTGGGAAGAACATTATCCTCTGGTAGCATATCTTTCATAAGGGCTAATAACTCTGTGAAACTTTTATCCGACCATCCATTGTCCGCCTTTAAGTTGTACAACTTTAACACCGCAGACAATCTTGTGAATTTTGAACAACCATCATACAACGGTTTCTCTGCATCGCTTACCAACCTCTCAAACATTTTGGGACAATCCGCTAGATCTTCTTCCAGCGCTTCTGCAATCTCTTCGACACGATCACAATCGTATGTGTCTGTGCAATCGTCGTTTGAAGCATACTTCCTATTACACCTCGACCCAGCATTCCCGGTACTTTTCTCACCATGCATTGTCCAACATGTATAACTTCTATCAATTCCAAACCGTAGTAAATGAGATCCCAACTGATTCCCGTTAACCTTACCCCCGGCATAACAGCAACCCAAGCAAGGACACGGCATTCGAAGCGGGTCTTTGGAGTTCGCAACCGCAAACTCAACAAATTCCCATACCCCTTTCTCGTACTATTTCGACAATCGGTTTGAATTCATCCATGTCTTATCCATGTCTTAATTAAGCTAAACAACAACGGTCAAACTTCCACTCTTCACAAGTAACCCCTATGGCGAATTCAATTCACAAAGTTAGTAAGTACCTCCTATATTAACTCTCTAAACACATAAAACTAATGTGTTTCTGTCAAAACGCAAAGTATAAACGGAATGAATCCGAAGCAATAAAACGTAACATATATAATCACACAATTTCAGACAAATTCATCATAATACCAGTAATTTGAGAAAGAAATTTACCTCGGATGTTACCGAACTCAAGAAAACGCCAAACGTCGAACTAGGCTGGGAAACGATCAAACTTTCACTATACACAAGTTACCCCTATAGCAAATTCACAAAGTTAGTAACCACCAAGACAAAATCGATTGAACAAAGGAAATCAACAATAGTTTGATGTGTGTACATACTCCTAAATATGTAGTACCAGAGTCAATGATACGAGCTCCAAAGAGATCCAAAGTTATCAATCCAGTCAGACCTATACAAGAAATTCAATTCAATGTATGATTATAATAAGAATGGGTGAATAGCTCATGATGCAGTTAATTAAATACACCACTACTAACACTACTAACACAAGACACACGATGCAGTTAATTAAATACACCACTACTAACACGAAGCTATAAAACTTTTTGCTCAAAAGCAAACCTTATGAATCATCCTTGTCTATATACATTAACTCACTCTTGTTTCATTCTTTACCTTCTCTCTTCCTCATTAATTCAACTCTCATAAGGTATATATTATTACTATTATTATATATTATTTATTATTTAATTTCTCTATGTGCTGTCATTCTCATACTTTACAGTACTTGGCATCCTTGAACAAGCCAATTTATTGTATAATATATACCATCACTCTCAATCTCATACACACACAACATATATATCATAGAGTTATTATATATAAATAAAAGTATATAATATATATTTTATCAAATTCCAAAATCTATATAGCTATGTATGTACTATCCATCTCAAACTTCCAGATATGTATTCATCAAATAGTTCCCTCAATGGAAATAACCTAACATTTTCCTCTAATTCAAGAAATACTCAAGTAAAAAACTCTTGTAGCTGCTGCAAGGCTTCATGTTTCTCCATGACAGTGCCCAACAATTGTATTTGTTAAGAAAAGAGGTAATTCAATTAACAAAATGCTGTGTTTTTGAGTGTAATCTAACAGATTGAGAAACACATACACTTGTTTTATATCTATCTTGCAATTTTCTCTCTTAGAATATATTATTAAACACAACAATCTCATAATGAATCTAAGAGGAAAAGAAAACAACAAAGAACAACAACTGATATTCACAAATACTCACAAACATGAAGCCTTCCAGATATGAAAGCTATGAGAAGTGTGATACCTGGGTGGCGCAAAGCAAGTTGCTACCAGAGGAGAAGAGACGGAGACGAAACGATGGTGGTGGACGGAGGAGAAGAAGTTCGCGCGATGGTGGTGGACGAAGGACCGACGACGGTGAGGGGTGGGGTTTCTGGTTCGCGTGCAGAGAGAAAAAGAAAGAGAGAAAGTGAGAAACAGTAGAAGCGTGTTTTTGGTTTTAATTTTAGTAATAAGGCTACTAAAGCGCTTCTGGAAAGCGCTCTCATAGCCTGGGCTATACCAGCGCTTTTGACAAAAAGCGCTCTCATTAAACACCCCTACCAGAGCGCTTTTGAAAAGCGCTTTCGTTCCCCCCACGTTCCCCCCACCTACCAGAGCGCTTTTGTAAAGCGCTTTCGTACCCCCCCCTACCAGAGCGCTTTTGAAAAGCGCTCTCATAACCCCCCCCCTACCAGAGCGCTTCTTAAAAGCGCTTTCATACCCCCCCACTATTAGAGCGCTTTTTTAGCGTGTTTTTTAATTTTGTCTTTAGCGAAGCCTATGCCAGCGCTTTTCCTAAAAGCGCTTTCGTAGGGGTGCTGCTAAAAGCCAAATTTGGCGTAGTGAAATAAGGATTACAAAAATCAAAGTTAAAATTATGTCGTATACAAATGGGCAACATTATGCATGAATCCCCTGTAGCAGGAGACAATCAAAAAAATAATGCAAAAAAGGAACATCAACTCAACTAAGTGAATCTTGCTATAACAATAAAGAGCATTATACAAATAATATTTCAACAACTTACAAAGGGAGAAAAATATTTGTTGTTTTGGTGAATTAATATCCTTGCCTTCAGATGTCTTGGACACATCCATCCAATGCTCATGTAACTTTGCCTTTAGACCATGGCAGGAGTTGAAATCAAAATCCTAGAAGAGAAAGCAGAAAAGAATGTAATATGTACTTAAGGTAACAGAAGTTGAAGGAAGAACATATTTCATAAGCCGGTTTAAGATTATGAATTTTCTTGGATGTGTCAAAAAATGAAACCAAAGTAGAATTTGTTAAGATTATGATTCCTAACACAATGTTGTTAAATGGCAGCGGCGCTATACTATGTATACCATTGTAGAATTTGAACATATTGTTGTTGTTTCACGAAACACTGTTTAGTATAATATGTTATCAAATAATGTTACTATGGCACTATTGCGTAGCAGAATTTGAATGAAACACTATTTTCTACTATTTGCCATTGACAACACTGAACAAACACAGTGCATATTCCAAGGCTCAGTGAATTTACAATTCCTTAATAAACTTGCACTAAAAAATATTCACATACCATACAAAAAGAAATATTGTGAGATAGTATGCGGTGTTTAAGAGTCCATATGAATCATAAGGTTCATTTCCTGAAGCCATATAATTGCTCCCCTGTTATTAGGAATCATATTATTTGATTTAATAGAAGAAGCATTCAAATGGTACAATAATAGATGGATTAGTTATATTGATGTATTGTTATTAGCATAGATTTAAAAAAAAATTAATTCTTATTGTTGAATTATAACTCTATGTTAAATTATAACTCTATATATATATATTGATAAGCTTAATTTCTTAATTTGACTTAACTAAAATATTCTTTAGTTCTATGAATTAATATAAAATATTATATTATTTACATATTATAATATCAATAATTTCGATAATTATTAAGATTTAATATAAATATCACTCAAACATACAATCAATGAGATTTATTTATTAATATTTGTACTTAAAATATAAAAAATTAAAGATTATTCAAACATACAATCAACATAAGATCAATCAATGAATGAGATTTATTTATTAATATTTGCACTTAAAATATAAAAAATTAAAGGTTATTTTGCAATAATAACCAATTAGTTCACAAACAATTTCCATAACCACGTGCAAAGACCATAATGCTTGACTATTATTAATAAGAAGTTAAAAATTGCAACAATTATTTTTCTTTTATAAACAAATATCACAATTATATTTATTATACTTAGTCTCAAAATAAAAGTTATATTAGGTAAATTATTATTTTAGGTAAACTATTTTTTATTCTGTGGAAGTGCTAGTCTATAACACTCATATGCACAAACATCTAAGGTCAAACACAAAAAAACATTAATCATCAAACAAAATTCTATAAATATATTTTAGATGACAAAAACAATAGAAAAAAAACTCAATTATTATCGGTTTCTTTGTTTCAAAAGATTTTGCTACTCTCTTGTTATATGATTTTCAAGGGTATGAGTAAATTGTTTCTATAATGCATTCAGAAAGATTTTCTACAAAGAATCTTCAGTATTAAGATAATCAAAATTTCAAACTTCACTTCATCCACTTCTTCCAGCAATGGTAGTGGATGGTTCGCCCTTGAGTAAAAGTTTGCCAAAGATCTCACTGCTTTTGCCAAAGAAACATATGACTCATGCAATGAAACATGAAATAAGAGGCACCATACATCACGCAAATAACATATCCATGATTAATATAGAAAATGTTACAGATATAAAATTCACAAAACAAAATAACAAAAAATACAGATCTGAACAATAAAATGGAATGAAAACACCTAAAAAACCTTTAACAAAAGAACTGAAACGAAAAATAAAAAGAAACCCTGTAAGAAAATTCCCACCCCTTATCATCGCTTGAATCAAGCATAATCCATCTATGAAGCACCCTGACAGCCACCTTCCATAGCTATAACTCTTTGATGTCATTGATGTTGCTAATTTTCTCCACAGCTTTGGCTGTGTTTGAGTATTTTGTGCGAAGATGATGATATGAATGTTGAAACGTATGGAGGGTTATAAATATTAGACGTGTGATTATTGGGATGGCCGGAAAATTAATGGGTACTAAAACAGTTTTTAATTGGGAATATAGAGGTTGAAACGTTAGTGAGAAATAATTTCAATCCCTTTAATCCTTTAACTGCTAATTCACATTAAAGACACGTTTGTGAATGAAAACCGTGAAACATTTTCATGATTAAATAAATGAAATAAAAATAATTCAAGATCCGAAAGCTTACCGGATGAAGATCTAAACCGACGCGCAAACACGAACACGACACGAACGCGAACCCGAAGCGAAGTCGAAACACGAATCCTAGGGGAGAGGAGATAGAGGCGTGCAAGATGTGCAAGAGAGAGTGGAGAATTCGAACTCAAGATCTTGATCTTCAATCTATGTTGTTCTTGAATTCGATGAAGATCAATGAATGTTCATGAAGATTGATGAAAGTTTTATGATATTTGTGGTTTTGATCCAAGGGAATTGAGAGAGAATTGAGAGAAAGTGTTTTTGATATTTTGGGTGAAGTGAAGTTATGAGAGAATGTGAAGAAAAATAGTTTATATAGTGTGAGTGGTGAAATATCCAAAACGCCCTTAATTATCTCTTTTTTGGCTCATTTTCGAGGAAACGCGAATCGGTGCGAAGTTCATAAACGGAACCAACGTCGACTAGAAGATGACTAAATTTGTGACTCATAGCCGCGAGAATCGTCTCAATCCGATAAGCGATGAAGAAATTACGCGTGATTGAATGACGAGAAACACCAATTCATCTGGCGCGACTGTGCAGAATTTTTGTGCGCACCGCTCAAAGAACTCGATAAAACTCATCTTTTGGCTCGAAATTTGAACAAGCATGTATGATAAATAATCGAAGCTAACAAAATTTCCGAGAAAATGCCGCCGGAATTGACTTCATACGATAAAAGTCGAAGAAGTTATGAATTTTCAAACTTGTCGCGACATACCCGAAAATACACTTTTCGCCGAAAGATTACGACGTTCTTCAAAATGCTGGGAATTTCCAGTGCATAATTGGTCTTCGGTCCGAACATATGAAATCTCGATAATTATGACACTGAGCTATAGTTAAAATATCGCGGGAATCGGACGAGCGGATTGTGAGATATGAACTTTTAGTGTCCGAAAACCTACATTCAGCATCATTTTTCACTGTGAAATCTCGAGTAATTTGCAAATTTGACAACCTTCCTCATGGAATTGGTTTCTGAGTCAAACACAAAAGTTGTAGAGAACGTCGAAATAGTCCAGGCAACGCGGGAACCAAGCTCATATCATCTTCCAAATAAGACCTGTGAATTTTCTCGTATTTCCACTATATAAACCCATCCTCACGTCATATTTCCTTAAACCCATGAAAATTCTTTATTATATTTCTTCCTTTTCGAACGACGAAATAAACGTCTTGGATAACTTATAGCTCAACTAAAGAGGGCAAATTTTGGGGTGCAACAAGCACATGACTCCAAACAAAGATTTGTTTGAGGAACTATGTGATCAAGATGGTGGATAATGTTAAGTGCCAAAATGTAGTTATTTTGTATATATGTTTTGTTGCACTTATCGATACTTTTTATTAATAACGTTTGAATAATACCCCGTTTTGTGCATAAATACATATACTTTGTGAATAGATATATTTTCATACACTTTTATACTTTTTGATAGTTTTCTACTCTTTTTGTAGGTATTCTTGCGTATTTGGAGCATGAGCAATAACGTGTCGAAGACACGGCTTCAAACGCGCGATTTTGAGCGGCGGAATCAATTCATTCGGCGAATAAAGCTCAAAATCAAAGAATAATAAATCACCAATTTGGTTGATATGTTGTCATTTTTAGATAGGAAATTGAATAAGCTTTCCAACGCTTCGAACCGGGCGCAAATCGGAGTTACGGTTCTCAAGTTACGCCTTTTTTACTAAAAGCTGTTTTTTCAAATCAGCAGTTTGGGCGTGACGCGCGCTGTACCAGATCCAGAATTGTATAAATAGGCGAAAATCAGATATTTTAGGTCATGGTTTGATATTTTAGAGCCCCAATCCATCCAGTAGCATTTTTTGAGTGGAAAGATGCTAGAAAACACATTGGAGCTGTCAAATGGATGATCCAGGGTTGAATCCTTCATCAATCCGAGCCGACATACTGTGAGATTTTTGGGTTTTTCTTCTTTTCTTCTCTTTGTGGTTTCATTTGTGGGTTTTGTATATATATACTTTGATCTCATGTATATTTGTTGCCCATGGCGTTGTATAAAGTTGCTTTACAATATAAACTTGTTGTTTTTCCTGATTTTTTACATCTTGATGTTTGGGTTATGTTTGGTGGGTTGTTTTGCATCTTGATGTTAGGGGTTTGTGTTGTTGTAGAGATAGACCTCACAAATCTTGATTAGGAAAGATAATCATTAGCTTCTTGATTGTAGAGATAGATGAAGAGTTAATGTTCACTTTGTGTTGGATCGTAATGCTACCGGGTTGTTCGATCGGTGGAGACATCGTCGATCGAGCAATATTTTAATTTAACACGGTAAGCTACCGTATGTTTGATTGGTGGAGAAATCGTCAACTAAGCATACGATAGAACTCGTGGAGGTGTTTGGATACGAATGTCGACAACGGGAAACACGTGAATGGTTTAAGGAGTATAGTAGACTGAGTGCAATTGGTCGATAAGTTTAAGTTTGTGAAGAGTAGATTATATGCAATACTTGATAGTTTCTTCTATTTGAAGAATGTATTCTTTTTGTGTTGATATTTACTTTTCCATTTCATATTTAAATTCATTCAAAACCAAACTCATAACTAAGAATCCGTCGAACGGCAATTCAGTAGCACTAATCTCTGTGGACACGATAAATTCCCGGATAAATATTTCCAAAACTTTTGTTGCTTGCCGCTTTACCGCTCCAATAAAATGGCGCTGTTGCCGGGGATTGGTGTTTCTATTGAATTCGCATTGCGATAGTTTCTTTGTTTTTGAGTTTTGTGAATATCGTATATTTGTGAATTTCCTTATACTTGTATACTTTTGTATAGTTGATTGTATAGATAAATGTTTTAATTTTGTTTGGTGGACTTATTAAACAAGTTGAACTCGGATAGTTCTTTAATTTCATATCTTCACTTTTCAACTTGTTTAGTTAATTTCACCAAACTTTTGTAAAAATTGTGTTTACTTATCGTTATGTGTTTGTTAATACGTGTTGTTTACGTATTGTTGTATATTCTCTTGTTTCGTAATGTTTGTTCGCGTGTGGTTAGGATACTTTCTTTAGGTTCCCGTTGGGGCGAAAGCGTTGGCGTGTCGTGGAGAAAGCTACTACCCGAGCACAATAAAGGCGTCGAGCTTACGACGTAAAACAAGCGCTTGTTGGGAGGCACCCCAACGGTTTTGACTTTTGTAAATTCTGTTAGTTGTGTAAAATGAGATGTGTAGGTGTTAAGTGGAAGCTACACTAGTTGTGCAGTCTTCTGGACTGGTTTTTAGTTTTCTGGTGTAGCGCGCGTCGCGCGCTAAGAGGGCGCGTCGCGCGGCCTGGGAGGTGAATAGCTTGGTTTGGCAGAACATAGGGCGCGTCGCACAGTCATGAGGGCGCGTCGCGCGTTGTGTTGCTTTTGTCTAGTGAATTCTTTTTAATGGTTCACTTGGCTAGCCTTTTTCCCACTTACACCAAGGCTTTATAGTATAGTATTTTATAGTTTTATTTTTTAATTCTTTTGTTGTTGTTTAGACTCAAATTTTGGCCCGATTACTTGGAGTCACATTTGGTAATTCTCCGATTGTGATAGATTCAACATGCCGGTTGTGCGGTAATGATTGTTCAAATTTGTACGTCGCAAGGTACTCGTTTATCGCTTTCTATAGCATAACATGTTTTTGAGACTTTTCATTTGTACAATTTTCATATTACTCATTATTTTTGCATAACTTGCTCATGACTTGAATCACAATTAGTTTCCCCTTTTTACCATGAATGTGAGGTGGCTTTCCATTGTATATATATGCGAGAGACCGACAATTCTTGTTTTAACTGGATATTATTATGTTTAATCTTTCGTTTGTATTGTTTTTGTGAATGCACGAAAGTGATCAAGGCACTTGTTTGATTTTGAGCACAACTACCATAGCCAAATATCAATTCACCTTGTGAGTGTGTGACCATTAGTAACCCCTTTTGAGCCTTTTTGTCAATATCCATATTATTTTTGCTTAATGCTTGTCTATGAGCGTTTGGTTTTCATTTGTGTATGGATGTTTGATTCTTTGTTTTCTTGACCTTCACCTATGATGTTTGGTTGGATTTTTACCTTGCCTTAGAAAGTAGGGAGTATTCACTTGATATTGTGGTTGGATTCAAGTTGGGGAGAGGATGTTTGCCTCTTTATGATGTGATTGGTATGAGGTTATGAAAAGAAAAAGAAAAAAAAAGGATGTGAGAAAGATAGAAAAGAAAAAGAAAGAAAAAAGAGAAAAATTTGAAAAAAAAAATATCAAAAAGAGTTTGGAATAATATTTGTGTTAATAAGTATTGTGTTTGGTGTGAAACATGTGATGAAGAAGAAGTTTGATTGAAATTTCATTGTTTGAAACTTTGTGGAAGTAATTACTCCCTTAGGTTTATGCAAGTTTTTGTTTCGATTAGCTTTAGGACTTATCACTTGTTTGTTAACCGAGCCACATTACAACCTTGAAAGCCCTTGTAATTCGTGCCGTTGCATTTTCAATACTATTTTTGGATGAACGCATAATTTTGTCTTTTTTTTTGCAAGATTGTTGGATGAGTGTTCAAAGTCCTCACCTTTCGGTGTTTTTCATCTACCGATGAGTTTTTGCTAGGCGTGATTCATGATTGAGCATGTTTTGTTTTAGAATGTTTTGTATGATTTTTGTACTTAGGATTCGTTTCATTTTCATGTTCCTTGTAGGATTGTGGTAAGTGTTTACTTTGTTTGTGCGTTTTTGTTTGAACCGTGCAATTGTTTCGTTTTCTAAACTTTGTTGATTCTTGATTCTTTGGATTTTTACTTTTGCGATTTGAGTGTTTGGTCTTGTTTGAGGACAAACAAATTCAAGTTGGGGAGAGTTGTTAAGTGCCAAAATGTAGTTATTTTGTATATATGTTTTGTTGCACTTATCGATACTTTTTATTAATAACATTTGAATAATACCACGTTTTGTGCATAAATACGTATACCTTGTGAATAGATATATTTTCATACACTTTTATACTTTTTGATAGTTTTCTACTCTTTTTGTAGGTATTCTTGCGTATTTGGAGCATGAGCAATAACGTGTCGAAGACAAGGCTTCAAACGCGCGATTTTGAGCGGCGGAATCAATTCAATCGGCGAATAAAGCTCAAAATCAAAGAATAATAAATCACCAATTTGGTTGATATGTTGTCATTGTTAAATAGGAAATTGAATAAGCTTTCCAATGCTTCGAACCGGGCGCAAATCGGAGTTACAGTTCTCAAGTTACGCCTTTTTTACTAAAAGTTGTTTTTTCAAATCAGCAGTTTGGGCGCGATGCGCGCTCCTACGCGCGACGCGCGCTGTACTAGATCCAGAATTGTATAAATAGGCGGAAATCAAATATTTTAGGTCATGGTTGGATATTTTAGAGCTCCAATCCATCCAATAACATTTTTTGAGTGGAAAGATGCTAGAAAACACATTGGAGCTGTCAAATGGATGATCCGGGGTTGAATCCTTCATCAATCGGAGCCGACAAACCGTGAGATTTTTGGGTTTTTCTTCTTTTCTTCTCTTTGTGGTTTCATTTGTGGGTTTTGTATATATATACTTTGATCTCATGTATATTTGTCGCCCATGGCGTTGTATAAGGTTGCTTTACAATATAAACTTGTTGTTTTTCCTAATTTTTTACATCTTGATGTTTGGGTTATGTTTGGTGGGTTGTTTTGCATCTTGATGTTAGGGGTTTATGTTGTTGTAGAGATAGACCTCACAAATCTTGATTAGGAGAGATAATCATTAGCTTCTTGATTGTAGAGATAGATGAAGAGTTAATGTTCACTTTGTGTTGGATCGTAATGCTACCGGGTTGTTCGATCGGTGGAGACATCGTCGATCGAGCAATATTTTAATTTAACACGGTAAGCTACCGTATGTTTGATTGGTGGAGAAATCGTCAACTAAGCATACGATAGAACTCGTGGAGGTGTTTGGATACGAATGCCGACAACGGGCAACACGTGATTGGTTTAAGGAGTATAGTAGACTGAGTGCAACTGGTCGATAAGTTTAAGTTTATGAAGAGTAGATTATATGCAATACTTGATAGTTTCTTCTATTTGAAGAATGTATTCTTTTTGTGTTGACATTTACTTTTCCATTTCATATTTAAATTCATTCAAAACCAAACTCATAACTAAGAATCCGTCGAACGGCAATTCAGTAGCACTAATCTCTGTGGACACGATAAATTCCCGGATAAATATTTCCAAAACTTTTGTTGCTTGCCGCTTTACCACTCCAACAGATAACAACAAAGCTTGCATGATTATAGGTGTTGGATCTGTGAGATTCAAGCTCCATGATGAGTCAATAAGGTTATTGACTAAAGTCAGGTATGTACCTAATTTAAAGAGAAATTTGATTTCTCTTGGTGAATTCGACAAGAAAGGATATATTTTTCAAGGAGAGAAAATTATCCTAAGAGTCATGAAGGGGTCAAAGGAAGTATTGACAGGCGTGAAGAAACAAGGCTTGTATGCAGTTGAGGCTGAAGTTGTAAGAGGTTATGCCGATATTCCATCCACGAAACATTTGTCAAAGACAGAAATTTGGCACATGAGATTGGGCCATGTCAGTCGATTTAGGGAAAAAATTGCTTGGTGGAGACATAGTCGAAAAGCTAAAGTTTTGTGAACCCCGTGTACTTAGAAAATATTGTAGAGGGAAATTCAATAAAGCCAAACGAAGAACACATGGATCCCTTGATTACGTCCATGACGATCTTTGGGGCCTGCAAGATGTCCATCATATTTAGGAACAAGGTATTTTCTATCCATAGTTGATGGTTATTCCAAAAAGTTATGAGTATTCATCCAGAAGACTAAGAATGAAACTTGTGACAATTTTAAAAGTTGGAAGACTTTGGTAAAAAAATCAGACTTGCAGAAAGGTCAAGAGTTTGAGAACCGACAATGGCCTTGAATTTTGCAAGGAGGCATTCGACAATTTTTGTGTAGCCTCTGGTATTGCAAGGCATAAAAATACTACAGGTACCCCCAAAAAAAATGGTTTGGCTTAAAGATTTAATCAAACCATTCTGGAAAGAGTTAGATGCATGTTAACTAGTGCTTGGTTAAAGAAGATGTTCTGGACAAAGGCTGTCTCGACAACAACATATATGATAAACAAATTTCCTTCGACTACATTAGATATGAAGACACCTGAAGAAGTTTTGTTAGGACATCCACTAGATCTCGACAAACTTAGAGTATTTGGTTGTGTAGCCTATGCTCACATTAAGCAAGACAAGGCCAAACCTAGAGCTCTGAGATGCTTGTTCATGGGATACCCTGAAGGAGTCAAAGCTTATAGGTTGTGGTGCCTAGAGCTAGGTCACATAAGGTGTATCACCAGTCGAGATGTAGTTTTTAGTGAAGCTGAGATGACTTTCAAGAAAACTAATTGTGTTGGTCGAAGTGCATAGATATCTGAAGAAAAGTCAGAACATGAAGAAATTCCTGTAATGGTGGAGCATGTTGATGTTGAATTGTATATCTCAAATCAAGTCGAAGAAGAAACACAAGATGCTAAAGATACCGAGGAAGTTGAGGAAATTTCTGATGACTATCTATTGTTAAGATATAGATTGAGAAGAGTCATTAAACCACCTCAGAGACTTAGGTTTACAACTCTCATAGCTTATGCCTTAATATCTGCAACTGAGGTTCTAGATGAAGAACCTAGAGACTATAAGGAAGTTATGAGGTGTCAAAATACGATTGAATGGCTGAAGGCCATGGATAATGAGATGGCATCTCTTCATGATAATCACACTTGGGAATCGATCAAGAAACCTGATGGAGCCATGTTAGTCAACTGTAAGTGGATTTTCAAAGTTAAGGAAGGAATTGAAGGAGTAACGTCGAAGAGATACAAGGCAAGACTGGTCGCATGGGGTTTCACTTAGAAATAAGGTGCCGACTTCAATGATGTGTTATCCCCTATTGTGAAGCACATGTCTATTTGAATGTTACTTTCCATGATGACACTGTTCGATCTAGAACTGGAACAAATGGATGTGAAGACTTCTTTCTCGTATGGAGGTCTAGATGAAACAATCCTGGTGAGGCAAACTGAACGGTATTCAGAAATAGGAAAAGAAGATTATGTATGTAAGATGAACAAGTCATTATATGGCCTAAAAAATCTACTCGACAATGGAATAGGAGATTAGACAAGTTCATGGCACACATAGGTTTCATTAGAATTCAGTTCGACCACTTTGTTTACTTGAGATTTTTACTTGGAAATTCATTTGTTATTTTGTTGCTTTATGTGGATGATATCTTCATAGCAAGCAACAATGTCGATGATGTAATAAAGGTGAAGGTTAAACCTAATAATGGTTTGGCATGAAGGATCTAGGAGATGCATCTAGGATTTTAGGGATTGACATCCAAAGAGATGGAAAACAATCGAAATTACGCTTATCTCAAGAGACATACCTACAAAAGATTCTCGATAAATTTGGTATGTCAAATTCAAATCCTCTTGTAACTCCGACAAAACCTTAATTCATGCTGAGTATAGATCAATGTCCAGGGACGGAGCCAGAAATTTTATACAGTGGGGGCATATATATATATATATATATATATATATATATATATATATATATATATATATATATATATATATATTTAACAAAATAAAATATTTTATTATTTTTTCTATCAATACAAATATTTCAATATAATAAAAATATCATCCATTTCACATATAATTTTTTATTAAATTTTTTATGATATTAATGGTGTAGACGACTCTCTAACATTTACAAATATATTTAATAATATTATAGATATTTAAAGCTAAATATATGATATAATTTTTAATTACTACAAACCTTATAATTTTGTTACTAATTCTTAATTTATAAATTTATATTTTTATTTATACCATAATATAATATTACTATCACCATATAAAGAGAAATGAACACAATATTAACAAAGTAAAAAGGTTTAGAGATGCATTGCTAGTATTGATTGTATGCTATATATAATAATTAATTAGTGTCTATATACATCATCATGTGTAAGTACCGATATATTTAAACAATTATTCAAAATATAGTGGGGGCACGGGCCCACATTCTCCATAACATGGCTCCGTCCCTGTCAATGTCCCAGTATTGTGGTTAAAAGAACTTATATGAATAGTCTCCCATATGCTAACATAGTAGGTTTTTTGATGTATGCTATGGTCTGTACTAGACCCAACATAACATATGCAGTCAGTCTTGTAAGAAGGTACATGAAAAATCTTGGAAAGGCTCACTGGCAAGCATTGAAGTAGATTCTAAGGAACATAAACGGGTTTCTGAACAGAGTCCTAATTTATGGTGGAGCATGTGGTGAAGATAGTAAAGCAGTAATCGAAGAGTATGTTAACTCTGATTATGCAGGTTGTATGGATTCCAAAAAATGTATTTCTGGATATGTGTTCACTATATTGGCATGACAATTAGTTGGAAAGCTACGCTTCAGAAGGTTGTAGCCTTATCAACCACTGAAGTGGAATATATCGCCCTCACTACAGCTGTGAAAGAAGCATTGTTGCTTGAAGGTTTTGCTAAGGAGCTGAAACTTCAAGGTCAAGTTATCACTATTAAATGTGATAGTCAAAGTGCTATACACCCATTGAAGAATTCAGCCTATCATGAGTGAACTAAGCACATCTATATGAGGTTGCATTTTTTCAGAGGGATAATCGAGCATGGAGAAGTTCAAGTGCTAAAGGTTTCGACAGATCACAATGTTGTTGATATGATCACCTAGACATTGTCAAGTTACAAGTTTTTCCAATATATGTGGTTGATAAAGCTGCATGAAGAAAGCTAGTTTGTTCCCTTGATGTTATAGAATTTGTTCTAAGATGGAGATTTATGAGATATTGGGTCGAACTCTAGTATGGTCTAAAGGTAGCTTCTTGGTTCAACAATTTGATAGGTTCATAGCATGTCGTTGTTGATGCGGTAAAGCGGCAAGCAAAAGTAAGTGGTATATTATTACCGGGTGATATAGGTTTTATCGTATCGTAGTCCACAGAAATTGGTAGAGAAAAACTGCCGTTCAACATTCTCGTATTTTAAGTTTGGTTTTTGAGTTACGGAAAGTAAAATTCGGGAAAGGTAAATAAAGCAAATAAACAATATATTGTAGCTTAAGAGAATTCAATCTAGAATCGTATTTCTACTCAACTCGTCGAATACTTAAATTTGAAGATCTATCACACTACAACGACAATACGCATCAAAATCACCAGGCATCGATTGAGACGTACTACATCAGTATCGAATTCTGCAACACCGACGAGAGTTCAACCATATTGCTCACATCAACGATTTCTCCACCAACACAAACAACACAGAGGTATTAAAATCCGATACCCATTACGATTATTAGTCCTAAATCAATGTCTAGAATTTAGAAACTAATACATATCATCCTTAATCAAGATCTATGATGTCTATTTCTACAATAACACAAATCTGAAGCATTTACACAAAAAGATCAAGAACAACACTAATAATGATTTGTAAAGAAAATATATAAATACTATCCCAAGATCAACAAATGTACATATAAGAGGATAAAAATATACATACAACACCCTATTGGAATGGGTCATAGGGAAGAAGAAGAAGAAGAAGAAGAACAAGAGAAAACTTCTCGTGTTTTCGGCTCAATCGGAGACCACTCACGTTTAATTGACATGATGAACCACCCAATAATGTTGTTTGAATCTCTAAAGTACAAAGAATGGATCAGAGCTCAACTTTGTCTAAGATAAAAACCCTTAAAAATATGATCTAGGCTATTTATACAAAAACAGAAATCATAGAGCGTGCGATGCGCCCTTTCACTTATGTATCAAATCGCCCTAAAGCGCACGATGCACCCCAAAGACCGCGCGAATCGCCCTCCTGACTGCCAGAATTTATTCGTTTGCTCCCAGGGCGTGCAATGCGCCATCTGTGCGCGCGACACGCCCTTTACCATAACTTTATTCCTTCCAAAAACGCGTGTGTTGAAGTTGTGTCTTCGTCACTTTATTGCTCATGCTCCAAATACACAACAATACCTACAAAAATACATTAAAATTATTAAACGTTACATATTTACACGGAAACGTAACAAAACACAAAGTATACAAAATTACACAAAAACGGGGAATTATTCAAACAGTATTAACAAAAAGTATTGATAAGTGCCAATATTTACATACACAAAATAACTATATTTTGGCACTTATCAAACTCTCCCCAAATTGAATTTTTTTGTCCTCAAACAAGGACAAACACTCAAATCCCAAAAGTAAAAATTCAATGAATCAAGAATCAATGAGATTTGGAAAAACGAAACAATTGTACGGTTCAACAAAAACGTACGATCAAAGTAAATACTTACCACAATCTTACAACGAAAAACATGAAAATGAAACTAATCCTAACTAAAAAAAGACAAAATTATGCGTTCTTCCAAAAATCGTATTGGAAATGAAACGGCACGAATCACAAGGGCTTTCAAGGTTGTAATGTGGGTCTGTTACAAATAAGGGATAAGTCTTAAAGCTAATCGAAACAAAAATTTGCCGAAACCTAAGGGAGTAATTACTTACACAAAATTTCAAATAATAAAATTCCAATTCAACTTTCTTCTTCATCACAAGCTGTCAAATCAAACACAAAACTTACTATCACAGTTTTATTTCACTACTCTTTTTTATTTTTCTTTCTCAAACTTTTCTCTTTTTTCTTTATTTTTCTTCTCTTTCTTTTTCATATTTTTTTTTCTTTTCTTTTCTTTTTGTTTTCATAACCTCAAAGAAACCACAATATAAATGAACGGCACATTCCTCTCCCCAACTTGAATTCAACCACAATATAATATGAATACTCCTTATTTTCTAAGGCAAGGCAAAAATTCAAACTATCAATCATAGAAGAGGGTTCAAGAAAAACGATAATCAAAATCCATCAAAAAAAGTGAATTATGTCTCAAGTTCAAAAACAAAATGGACAATGACAAAAGGGCTCATAGGGGTTACGAATGGTCACACTCTCACAAGATAAATTGACATATGGCTAAGGTAGTTGTGCTCAAAATCAAACAAGTGCCTTGATCACTTTTGTGCATTCACAAAATCAACACAAACGAAAGATTAAACATAATAATATCTAGTTAAAACAAGTAATGTCGGTCACTCGCATATATACACAATGGAAAGTCACCTCACATTTATAGGTTAAAAGGGAAAACTAATTGTGAGTCAAGTCATGAGCAAGTTATGCAAAAAAAATAAATGATATAAAATTTGCACAAATGAAAAGTCCTCTAAACATGCTATGCTATAGAAAGCGATAAACGAGTACCTTATAACGTACAAAATTGAACAATCATTACCACACAACCGACATGTTGAATTAATCAAAATCGAAGAATTACCAAATGCGACTCCAAGTAATCGGACCAAAATTTGAGTCCAAACAAACACAAACAAAAGAATTAAAAATAAAACTATAAAATTGCATACTATAAAGCCTTGGTGAAAGTGGGAAAAAGGCTAGCCAAGTAAACCATTAAAAAGAATTCACTGGCCAAAAGTTACAGGGCGCGCGAAGCGCTGCTCAGTGCACGACGTGCACTACACAAGAAAAATAAAAACCAGTCCATAGACTGCATTTTTTAGTGTCGCCTCCACTTAACACCTACACATCTCATTTATATAACAATAAAATAGAAAATTTACAGCCGTTGGGGTGCTTCTCAACAAGCGCTCGATTTACGTCGTAAGCTCGACGCATTTATTATGCACGATAGTAACTTCCTCCATGACACACCAATACTTTCCCCTCAAACGCACCTAAAGAAAGCGTCCTGACCAAACAATTAACAAACGAATCAAAAGCAAAAGTATATACAAGTATGTGTAGAATCACAAATACATAAAACGCAATATTTACAAAATCCTTAATTGGCTAAACAAAATCAAACACACAAACATATACAAGTATGAACATGTTTACGAAACTTAAAACGCGAAACCATTGCAATGCGGTTAATCTCAAAACCAATCCCCGGTAACTGCGCCATTTTGTTGATGCGATAAAGCGGCAAGCAAAAGTAATTGGTATATTATTAACGAGTGATATAGGTTATGTCGTATCGTAGTCCACAGAGTTTGGTAGAGAAAAACTGCCGTTCAACGTTCTCGTATTCTAAGTTTGATTTTTGGGTTACGGAAAGTAAAATGCGGGAAACGTAAATAAGGCAAATAAACAATCTATTGTAGCTAAAGAGAATTCAATCTAGAGTTCATTTCTGAAGATCTATCGCACTACACCTACAATACGCATCAAAATCACCAAGCATCGATCAAGACGTACCACATCAGTGTCCATTTCTGCAATACCGACGAGAGTTCAAATGTATTGCTCACATCAACGATTTCTCTACCGACAAAAACAACACAAAGGCATTAAAATTCGATACCCATTACAATTATTAGCCCTAAATCTATGTCTAGAGTTTATAAACTAATAGATATCATCCTTAATCAAGATCTATGATTTCTATTTCTATAACAACACAAATATGAAGCATTTAAGCAAAAAGATCAAGAACAACACCAATAATGATTTGTAAAACAAATATATAAATACTATCCCAAGATCAACAAATGTACAAACAAGAGGAGAAAAATATACATACAACATCCACCATTGGAATGGGTCATAGGGAAGAAGAAGAAGAACAACAAGAGGAAACTTCTCGTGTTTTCGGCGCAATCGGAGACCACCTGCGTTCAATTGACATGATGAACCACCCAATAGTGTTGCTTGAACCTCTAAACTACAAAGAATGGATCGGAGCTCAACTTTGTCTAAGAAGAGATGATAAAAACCCTAAAAAATCTGATCTAAGTTATTTATACAAAAACTGAAATCGCAGAACGTGCGATGCACCCTCTCACTTATGTACCAAACCGCCCTAGAGCGCACAATGCGCCCTCAAGACCGCGTGACGCGCCCTCCGGACTGCCAGAATTTATTCTCTTGCTCCCAGGGCGCGCGATGCGCCCTCTGTGCACGCGATGCGCCCTCTGTGCGCGCGACGCGCCCTATACCAGAACTTTATTCCTTCCAAAAATACGCGTTTGAAGATGTGTCTTTGACACTTTATTGCTCATGCTCCAAATATGCAACAATACATACAAAAAATACATTAAAACTATCAAACGGTACATATTTACACGGAAACGTAACAAAACACAAAGTATACAAAATTACACAAAAATGGAGAATTATTCAAACGATATTAACAAAAAGTATCGATAAGTGTCACTATTTACATACACAAAATAACTACATTTTGACACTTATCAGTCGTCGGAGTCTATTCTCATGTTGTAGTCGAAGTATTCTAGGATTGTTAGCATGTCGAATTGGGCCTGTTTGTTATGCCCAGTTGTTTAAGTTAGCTTGTTCTCTAGGTTAACTTGTGTAATGGGCCTGTATGAAGAAGCTCATTAGTTTAGTGTGTTAGTTTTCTTATAAATAGCACACTAGTCTCTCATCATTGCATAGTGCAAATCCTAATTAGGGTTAGAGAGGTTATTTGTTATTTTGTAACACTTGTAATCTCGTTTCAAAGAGAAAGTAAAGAATAACACTCTATAACCAATTTATTGTGTTCTTCTTGCTTCCCTCTTTTCTACTCTTGTGTGTTTCTTGCCGATAAAGAAACCGATTATACTTTGTTATTTCAACATCGTTTTCACAACAATTACCAAAAGTAGAAATATCGAGTCTGAGTCACCAAATATTGATCCTTCAGAATTTAAGCCTTTAACTTATCCTTATAAGCTACTCCCTCCGTCTCATAATAAATGTCTTATTTGAGCAATGCGTGGTTTTTAAGAAAATGATTGAATGTGTTGGTTTTAGTAAAAACGTTAATGTCATTTACTAAAATACTCCTATTAATAGTAGTTGAATAACGTGAAAGTTAATAAATAGGGATATAATAGTGAAAAAATAATAATGATTGATGTATTGGAATTGTAAATGGACAATTAATTTGAGATAAGGAAAAATACAAATGAGACACTTATTATGAGACGGAGGGAGTATTTAACAAGGTCAGAACTAAGTTACTTTTAAACTTATCATCTTTTACACTTAAACAAAAGTTAGTATTTCCAAACTTAAAGGATATGAACGACATTCAAATATAAAGAACAATTTTTGTTTCAACAATCACATATTTGAGTAACTATTTCCTGAAGCCTCTCTTGTCTTCATGTTAGTCCTTTTCCTTTTTCTTTTTCTTCCACTTTTCATGATTTTAATTTTTTAAATGTTGGAAAAGATACTCTTGAGAGGGGTTGTTAGCAAAAATCTAGTATATATAATTAACAAAAGATTTATGGGTTCTTATGTTGATATTTTAATATTGATCGATGTATTATTGGTTTGTAGAACATTGTGATTAAATTATTATTATTAGATAGATGCTATGAGAGGTATCTGATACGCTTGTCTCCAATAATTACAAATGATAAGTTAAACAAATCATGAAATAATTGTGGTGAAAATATTTTTTTTGCAATAATGACAAATGATCGGTTAAACAAATCGTGAAATAATTGTGGTGATAATATATTCTTTTTTTTAAGTTTGTATATTCATTGTCATCTATTAAACTTATGATTTAACGTGAATTTTGATATAAGATTACCTCTAAATCGTTATTTATTTATTTAAATTAATAATTTTACATATATTTTTATTTTTATTTCTTTTTTCAAAAGATAATTTATTAAATAAAAAAGAAAAAATAACAAGGAGGTAGATATAAAACTTTTCCCATCAAAAAGATAGAAAAATCAATGTCAGGAAGTAAATTCTATCAAGTATTATAATCAACAACAAAAAAATTTATTGACCTATCTATCTGCATATGTATTTTTATATTTAAAAATGTGAGATATCTTAAATCTAAATGAGCGTAAAGTGTATAAAATATTCTTTTATTAAATTAAAAGATGTCAATGGCCAATATTCACATTTTAAAAATGTACAAATAGTCAGCATTGATTCAATTTCAAGTCTCTGATTTCTCTAATTCCTCCTGCTCGCATATTCGATAGCAAACACGGTTGTAGGTAATTCAGCTTGAAAGGATGTCAATCTCCGATATTAGCTGAGAAATCTTTCAAGAATGTTCATAAATTATCTCTAAATATGCCATCAAAAATTGATATTCCATAATTTCCTTCCGAAGATTCATATGTGTTGCACTTAATCCAATTATGACTAAGATAATACAAATTAACTTGCATGATTCTAAGTGTGAGAGGAGGTCTTCATTTGATGTCAAAACATTTAATAATTATAAACTTGTGAATTAAAGAGTACATGTGACCCTTGAAAGAATTAGATGTCATATAGACCAATTATTTAACATAAATAGTGTCTCTATCAAAGTCAATTCTACCACTTTAAAATCTTATATCATTTCTTGTGTGCCAAAATTTTCAATGATTTATTACGAAGGGAGATCCAATTTTACCATATTATTATATTTTGAACTTTAGAGCTTCAACTTTTACCATCAAGTTTGAATAAGCTTTTGTAACTAGTTCTATCAATGTTCATGTCAAACACTCGCTCCACCCAACGCTAGAAATGTAAGGTGTACATGCATCTAAGAAATAAGTTGTCTGCAGTTTCTACATCATGATTGCAGAGAGAGAGAGCACCTAGAAACTATGTGTGTTCCCCTTTGAATCAAGTTGTCTTTTGTTGCAATAATATTATTCATTAGCTTCCCAATCACTAAAGACTTGACAGGTGTTGGGTAGGGATGTCAAATGAGTTTTTTTAAAGAAGGCTCAATGTGATTCTTCTTGATACATTTGTAGGAATCTTTAAAAGATAGATCATCATTTATAGATCCTGTCCAAATAAGTTTATCAATATTAATATTATCAGTTGACAAGTTAATCTTAAAAATGTCTTCAAAAATTTGAGGAATCAAAATGGATAAGCCATGAGAAATATACCAATTGATTTCTCAGATAATTTAATTGACCTTAGCAGTTTGCATAAATTGAATATCCATTGGCAATACTAGATGAAAATGTTTAATTTTGTATTCCAACCTATTGTCACTCCATAAATCAATTTTCCTTCCATTATGATTGGTGCTAATCCACAAGGTGCACAGACATATCAGTGTACTTATAAAAGATTATCGATCCCACGATGACTTAATAATCAATGTCACTGTTATCTATAGTCGCTTTGTAAATCTAAGGATAATTAATATTTTTGGGCAAAAAGGAATTTAAAACTAAATTTAAAGCTCTAATTTGATTGGAGGAATTTATTAATTAAGGGAGACCAGAATATAATTTTAAATCGTTCCTCTGGGACTCAGTAAATATTTGCATAGGTTATATTTTAAAATCACTTTTCAGAAGGAAGATATTAGTTTAAAAACATTAGTCTCAAATCCTGTTCTGTTGACATCGACTATATTTCTTAACCGCGGGGATTTTACTCTCATTCACCCATTTAAGTTAAGGAATACTTTTTAAAACCCAAACAAATCCTAATTAATTCTAAAGTGCTCTCATTGTATTTAGAAATTAATGTCCTATCCTATTTTTACTATCCAATACAAGCCTCACGCTCTTACTCTATTGTTTTGAAATCTTAGTGTTTTCGTCGTCACATAAAATCTTTTGGAAATATTCAATTAAAAACAGAACCAGAGAAATAGTTTAAAAATAAGTTTTTTGTGCCAATTTAATACCGAGTCCCGTAAGAATGACGGTCATCACATACCGAGCTTAAAGGACTTAGCCAGACATGATTTCGAGAAAACTTATAATTATAGTTATTAATGAAAGGCATAAACATAATAAGGGTTTTGAAAAAGTTTATTGCAAACTTAAACGGAACAGTAAACACCAGCAACCCACATATATATAATCGCAAACAGGAATAAGAAATAAAAGCGATAAATAACAATAAAAACTTGTAATGATAACTGGAAAAAAAACTTGAATTGGTGTGGGAAATAAACTTTGAGTACAGGAAGAAACTAGAAATAAAACTCTAAAATAATGAGAAGATTGATCCAAAACTCTATAAAACTCCTCAATGTGAGAAACTATCACTTTTACAGGTTTTTTTTGTTGCCTAAAACTGTGAAAAGGATAACTGCTCAAAAGTGCAGAGTAATATGATAAAGCTTGGACCCCTTTTTTCCAATTCAAAATGGCCTTTTATAGGGGTTTGGCATCGCATTTCGTCGTCTAAAATCAAGAAAAACATGGAGAAAATATGGGGAAAGTGGAGCAAAGACTTAGCCAATTCTGTTGCTATTTTAATGCATATTGGGTCCATGGAGGTCGCCGCCATCCCATCGCGGTCTCCATGGAT
Organism: Vicia villosa; assembly: GCF_029867415.1. Classification (NCBI taxonomy): domain Eukaryota; kingdom Viridiplantae; phylum Streptophyta; class Magnoliopsida; order Fabales; family Fabaceae; genus Vicia; species Vicia villosa. The sequence goes on along the minus strand of NC_081180.1, from coordinate 100,531,401 downwards.
TAAAAAGTGGATGACTTGTCAATGGGGTTTATGGCGGATTCCACCGCCCCATGATTTTGTCTCCATGCACCAGAAAACCATAATTCTTCATATTTCTTCCTTTTCTTGCATTTTTCTTTGGTTTCTCGCACAAACGATCTCATTTGCCAACCATCTGAAATAGATAAATAAAACCGGCATAATACTATAAAATGACAATGAAACAATACTAAAACAGACTTAAAATAGTGTGTATCGAGTCGTAAAATGCGGTATAAAACGTGATTATCAAACTTCCCTATACTTAAACCTTTACTTGTGCTCACGCAATCAAGAGAAATAAATGCACACATATACTCGTCCTAGGTTGCAGACTTTGTTTTAGTTAAGTTTGTGTTGATAGGTACCTGATCACACAATAAGGATATCGTAACAAAACAATTCCACTTTTATGGTCATAAGCCTCCCTCCTATACAAACCAACTCGAATCATGTCATTATGCTTAAGCATGACTCACCAAGTCCTTTTTCATTCTAACACAATCACAATAAGTCTGTTATCCGTACACACTCATAGTAAGACAATATGTTAGTTATGATCCTTTTTCGCACGGGGTTCTGGTAACAAAGTGGTTTAATCCCTTTTCTTCCCAATAATATTTGCGGGGGATCGAACCATTCTCCTCCCTACTAAGTTTAGTACCTGTGACCTTTGAACTAACTAACAATTGTAACACCCTAAATTCTCCGGCGTAATTTATAGTAAAATCAGAGTAAATTAAAACCAATTTAAACATTTAGGATGCCACCATCATTTACCTAAAACATAAATCACATATTTCTTATGTCTGAACTTCATAAATTTTATTAGAAGTGAAAAACATCAACAAAATTAGTTCTAACTCTCCAACACAAGTTATAACAATAATTATCCAAAATTTACATCAATCACCAAAATTATCCAACAAAATGGAGTTATACACAAGTTTACTCCGAATATACTTAAAACAAACGCAAAAAGCTCGGTGTTACGTATCAGAGCAGACACCGACTCGACATACGCATAAAGAGGGAAATCTCCATAGCTACCCCAATCACGAGCTACTTCTGAATATCTGCATCTTACCTACGTAGAGACAACATTCAAATAGAAGGAGTGAGATCCACAATTATATATATATATATATATATATATATATATATATATATATATATATATAAATCACTCAACAATTTCACCCATTCAACAGATTTTCACATCACAGCAAACCGCATGTTATCATATGATATATGCGCACACACAAATCCAGCATCATAACAAAAGAATGCAATGTAATAAGACTTAACATCTATACTCAATACATGTAGTACCAAGTTGTGAACTCTCAGTTTCACGGTTCTGATCACCATTTAGGATCAAAGATCACCAAACGGAACGCCGTCCAAATTCGTTACCGAGTAACTCTTCACTAATCCATCACCATAGGAATTAGCTACTCGCACTCAACCCGCACAAAGAGATTGAGGCTCATCAAAAATGGACCTCTGTCCAAACACGGACCGCATGATTATGTATATCATGCAATAACAACAAGTACAATGACTCTTACCTGATTAAATGTACCACGCCCACCCGACCAACAATACATCATACACCTACCATATCATATTACAGCACCAACACAAGAATAATGCAAGCCACAACGATACATTCACACAATTTTCATTCACCGACATCACACTGCAACATACTGTTTATCACCAAACAGTAGCATTAAACTATTTCCATAATATCGAATTTATTTTTAAACAAAACTACATTGAGTTAGCTTCATAACGCTTCAAACAAAACCCAAAATGGATGCTCCAAGCTCAATTTATGAATTTTTAAAGTTTTAAAAAATATCTACCAGAACATTAGGTAACCGGTTACCTCACAAACTGGTAACCAGTTACTGCACAAAACAATGGACAAACCATGCTAAAAAACAAAGAGGTAATCGATTACCTCAAAACTTGTAATCGGTTACTGCACAAACAGTGGCCAAACCACGTAAAATACACAGAGGTAACCGGTTACCACAAAACTAGTAACTGATTACTTCGTCAGTCAGTGGCCAAAACATCAAATTTTTCATCAGGTAACTGGTTATCCAAATTCTGGTAATCGGTTGTTGTACCCCAATTTTTTACCCTGAGATCCCACCTCATTTTAAGAATAATGTGATCATCATCATCATCATTATCATCATCATCATCATCATCATTGTCCATATATCATTTGCTAACCATAAAATATACAAAAAAAGATTAGAATATATTTATCTTGTTTTGTCGATTTTTAGAATTTATTTATCATTTTCCTAATTTATCTTGTCTATTTTTAGAATATATTTTAAAATCACAAAAATATTTATTATTTAATCATTTTAAAATTAAATCAAAAACAAATCTTTTATGCTTTTCTTAAGAGTTTTTAAACCAACTTCTTTTAATATTTTTCACCAAGTAACTTGTATATATCTTGTGTGAATCAATTAGGGCTAGGTTAAAATCAATCTTGATAATAACATGTTCCCTTAAGTCAATCCTTTTAGGGTTTAGCTTCTTTAATCAAACTTTGTTTAAATCAATTAGGTTTAGGTGCATCAAAAACCCTAAAACCCTAATTTGTGATCCCTTAATCTTTTGGTCTTTAGCAATGCCATATAACTTGTTGCTTTGAACTATCCTCACTCATATACTTGTACATATACTTGTTGATCTATATCCTTGTACATTTACACTTTGTTTATAGTATTATCTTTGTGTGTGTATATATATATATATATATATATATATATATATATATATATATATATATATATATATATATATATATATATATATACACACACATTGTTTACTAACCCACATGCATGAGATCTTTATCCATCCATCGCCATATCATATTCATTCACACATGAAATGATCTTGAGGTATGTCATCCTTTTATTCATCCAACTTTTATCTTTGAGTTTATACCTGGTTTTATTGAAACTCACCCTTTATTGTATCCATGATACACATGTTATATCACACACACCACTTGGGATATTCACCATGATTGATTGCTTAAGTTGTTGCCTAAAACTCCAAAGGAATGGGAATGGTATTGACTAAAATTGTCAAGGTACTCAATCTCTTTTCCAAACTCTTTTATCTTTGTGCTTAGTATTATTAAAGCTTTGCACCCACTTATTTTAAAAACCCGTTGAGTATTGTTAAAACTCAAAACCCAAAAAGATTTTTCAACTTGACTCTTTATTTTCCTTTTAAAAGGAACTACAAAAGCTCTAACTTCCCTACTGCACTTAAGGCGTATGTAGGCCTAAGACGCAATGTATTATTGAGCTCACTTTTTAAAATATTATTTTCTCGTCCACTAACTCTATTTAAACAAAAACACAAAATCAGTTTTATAATAACAATAACAACAAAAATATATTTTGAAAGAGGTTCCTACGGAGTACCGTATATGTGAGGGGTGTTAATATCTTCCCCTTGCATAACCAACCCCCGAACCTAAGATCTCAGTTTATTTTATTATTTTTAATTTTAAAAACTTGTTTGGGTGCTCATGGGCCGATTTGGTTTAGTTATGAGAGAATATGATACTCAAATCGATCAAAAATATATGTATTGGTTTGGATTGGATTTGCACACTTTTGCGATAAAGCCCACACCAAACCAAACTGAGAAACAACAAGTTGATTTGGGTTGGATTGATTGGATACACTAAAAAGAATTTGCACAAATATTTTTAAAAAATATCTAATTTACATTAACTAAATTTCAATAATAATATAAAATTCCTAACTTTTTTCGTTTCTCCATATAGATTGTGAATGTAACAAATGAAATTTTATTTTTTTCTTCTTGAAGTTGAATACTTTGTACTAGTTTCCATGATAATTATGATATAAATTATAAAAAGTATTTATGGTTGGTTCGGGTAGACGGGCCTGCGGGTAGAGTTTTGCAAATCTGATGCTCGAACCAATTAACAACGGGTTTGGTTGGTTTGGTTCGGCTTTTTCCCTAACTAAAACAATGCCTGAACCAAACACTATGGTTTGGTTTGGATTGCAATTTGGTTCGGATTTTCCCGAACCAATGAACACCCCTACCGGTTACCAGTACAATTTTTTCAAAATTTCTAAAACTTAACACCAGGGTAACTGGTTACCCCAAAATCAGTAACTGGATACCACTGTATCAGTGGCAGCTTTCTGATATTTTTCAGGTTATGAAAACCAGTCCTCTACATCCCAAAAATTGCAATTTTTCCAAACAAAATGTGAATTCAACTTAACAGGTTCATCATCAAACACATACAATATTTTCCATCGATTCACAAACACTAATTCACTAATTCACGCAATTTTAGAGTATTACTATCGACATTTGATTCGAACCCGAAAAGGGCTCCGGCGCACAACTAACTTTGTTCCAGTAATATCGACAATTCAAACATGGAACAAACATACTTCAATACATGTAATTCAAACACCATCTAACACTATCGCATCAACACAACGAAATTTGGCGAAGAACACCAAAATTGCAAAAGAGATAGAACACCCACCCACATATTATCATGCAATTCCCTATATAATCGTAAACCCCACCTTTAACTTAGGTTCCTAGAGGCGATTATCAATCGATTCAGAGTTGGTTCTTGCTCCCTTCAATCCCTAGCCTTGTTCATGCTCTTCTCTCTATCTCTCTCCAAAACACGTTCTGACAGAATAATTCTCTTTTTCTCTTTTCCCCCATTTTCTTATATTATTATTAGGGTTAAGTATCTTTTTGGTCCCTATACAGATCTCAAATTTCTTTTTTAGTCCCTATTTAAAAAATGACATATTTTAGTCCCTATAAAAATTTTATGCATTCAGTTTTAATCCCTGCTATTTTTAAAGATTTTAAAAACTGTTTAATTAGCATTAAATTTTCTAATAATCTTTTTATACTTGTTTAGAATACTATAAAATATTTCACTACAAAATTATAGAATTTTATAAAATGAGAAGAATTAAATATGAATTTTTTTAAATTTCAAAAGATAATGATAAAAGTAATGCAAATCTCGACTTATAAATTACATTTTGAGTTCTTTTTTTGAGGAACTTTTTATAAAATTCTAAACATGTCTGTAAAATAATCATTCAAAAATACACATCGGTTTAATAGTAGGGACTAAAACTATGTGCATAATAATTTTAAAGGGACCAAAACATGTCATTATTTTAACAGGGACCAAAAATAAAATTTTATAATTTTATAGGGACCAATAACATATTTAACCCTTATTATTAATATTCTAATTTCCACTAATCCAAAATTTAAAAAAAAATAAAACTGAATATTCATTTAATTCTTATTTTTTAATATCAATAATATAATTAAATAATTTTAAGTAAAATAGTAGTGGGACAATATTTCCCAACCCCCATGTTTCTACATTTTTAGTCACACACCCATAACATCTCAATTGATAACTCTTAAGGCTACTACCCCACACCATAGGTCCCTCTAATACAACAAAACATCAAATAACATATCACACTACATAATTTAATTATGGAAAATTAAATAAAATAAACGGGGCATTACCACTCTCCCCAACTTAGAATATTTTAGTCTTAAAAAATTTACCTTGAAGGATAGAAAAACACTTAGAAAGGGGGGGGGGGGTTTGAATAAGTGTAGTCTTAAAAACTTGAACGATAAAAATAAATTGCACAGTTATTTTTATCCTGATTCGTTGTTAACTAAACTACTCCAGTCCACCCCCGCAGAGTGATTTACCTCACCTGAGGATTTAATCCACTAATCGCAATAGATTACAATGGTTTTCCACTTAGTCCGCGACTAAGTCTTCTAGAGTATCCTGATCACAACCTGATCACTCCAGGAACAAATGCTTAGACACAAGCTAAGACTTTCTTAGAGTATCCTGACCACCACGTGATCACTCTAATTACAACTGCTTAGACACAAGCTAAGACTTCCTAGAGTATCCTAATCAACACTTGATCACTCTAGTTACTTACAAATTAATGTAATCAATTCTAAGAGTATTACAAATGCTTCTGAAAAGCTATAATCACAACAGTGATATTTCTCTTAACGTTTAAGCTTAATCTCACTAATATATTACAACAGCAATGTAGTGAGCTTTGATGAAGATGAAGTTTCTGAGCTTTGAATTTGAACAGCGTTTCAGCAAGTCTTTCAGAATAATTTCGTTCAGAATTGGTTCTTTTCAAGAATCGTCAACCTTGCTTCTCATCAGAACTTCATATTTATAGGCGCTTGAGAAGATGACCGTTGGGCGCATTTAATGCTTTGCGTGTTCCGTACAGCATTGCATTTAATGTTTCACACTTTTGTCAACTACCTCGAGCCTTGTTCACGCTGTGTCTACTGACGTTGCCTTTAATAGCTTCCAACGTTCCTTTTGTCAGTCAGCGTAGCCTGCCACCTGTACTTTCTTCTGATCTGATGTTTGTGAATATAATATTTGAATATCATCAAAGTCAAACAGCTTGGTGCAAAGCATCTTCTTGTCTTCTGACCTTGAAGTGCTTCTGAGCGTGATACCATGAGAACTTCAGTGCTTCTGCTTCTGATCTCAAGTTCTTCTGATGCTTTCATTGACCCATGTTCTGATTCTGCCTTGATCATCTTCTGATGTCTTGCCAGACCATGTTCTGATGTTGCATGCTGAACCTTCTGAGACAAAGCTTCTGAGCGCTGATTTGTGCATACTCTTTATATATTTCCTGAAAGGGAAATTGCAATGTATTAGAGTACCACATTATCTCACACAAAATTCATATCCTTGTTAACATCAAAACTAAGAATATTGATCAGAACAAATCTTGTTCTAACAATCTCCCCCTTTTTGATGATGACAAAAACATATATAAATGATATGAATTTGCGATCAGAAAGAGCAGACGGCTAAAGACAAATTACACAGCTATAGCATAACCATGTGAATATATCTCCCCCTGAGATTAACAATCTCCCCCTGAGATGAATAATCTCCACCTGAAATAAATACTCGAAGAACTTTAATAATAAAAGACTTCCCTGATTATTTCGGTAGAGACGATCACATAAGCTTCTATCTTCTGATAATTCATAGCTTCTGACTTCTGCTTCCATTGGACAGCTTCAGAACTTGAATTTCTTTAGATCCCTAGAACACTCACAGCTTCTGATTCCTGCTTCCATTTAGGACAGCTTCAGAACTTGAATTTCTTTGATCTTCAGAACATTCACAGCTTCTGATTCCTGCTTCCATTTAGGACAGCTTCAGAACTTGAATTTCTTTGATCTTCAGAATATTCACAGCTTCTGATTCATGCTTCCATTTAGGACAGCTTCAGAACTTGAGTTTTCTGGATCTTTAGAACATTCACAGCTTTTGATTTCTGCTTCCCTCGGATAGCTTCAGAGCTTTGAATTTCTTCTTACATCACTTCATGCTAGATTGTATCAGAACATTGTTGAATGTACCAGAGCATCATCAGAGCATCTCGACATCCTGAAATGTTACAGAACAAAACTAAACGACAAAAGTCAGCATGAATGAGTTAGAACATAAAATGTGTATCAGAACACAAAATATGTGTCAGAGCCATATAAGCCATATAGAATATATCAGATCCAATAGACAATGTATCAGAGCAAATAGACAATGATTTGGATCATATTCTATTATCAGAATTTCTGATCATTCTTCCTTCTTGCTTCTGATTCTGAAGCTTCCTAGCACTCAGCTTGCTTCAAGAATCCAAGAGCTATTTCTGATTATTCTTCCTTCTTGCTTCTGATTCTGAAGCTTCCTAGCACTCAGCTTGCTTCAAGAATCCAAGAGCTTGATTCATTTTGTTGCTTCTTATGTTGATCTTGAATCTTTGATTCCTGCAACAACACAACTTAAAAACATAGAACTTTGCAAGTTCTGTTAGTAAATGTGGAGCCTTTTTACTCGGTAACTGATAATATTAATCAGATCATTTATCATATATTTCTCCCCCTTTTTGTCATATCATCAAAAAACAGAAAAGATTCAGATACAAACAAAGAGAGACACACGGAGGAAAAAGGATGATTTCATTGAAGTTCAAACAACAGGTACAGAAGTACACGAAGAGAAGGAAGACAAGATGCACAAAAACAGATGCAGCAAAAGCAAAAAACAACATAGACTCAATCTAAGACGGCCCTAGCCTTGACAGGATCTTAGCCAGCATCTCTTGAACCACATTGTTGTATCCATCTTGCCTCTCCATGAAAGCTCTAAACTCAGCATTGACTGAGCTTTGCTCATCCTGTTTCTTTTGAATATCTTCCAGAGTCCTTGCAAGACGAGAAGATTCATCAGAAGAAGCTTCACCGCTTCTAACCACAGGAATAGCATTGTGATCTGTAGCTTCCATAGATAGATCATTTGCAGGGATTTCCTCAACAGGAACTAATTCAACAACATGATCTTCTACATCTGCTTCTTGCATAGAAGCATCTCCATATTCTGCAGCAGGAATTTCCGAATCTCCATTCTCAAGTGCCTGAAGAATGGCAGCAAGATTCCTAGGAGCAGAAGGACCTTCAACTTCTGGTGGGTCAACAACTTCTGGAATGACCAAGCTTGGGTCTTTCTCAGAAGGGTTTTCCCTCAAAAAGTCAAAGAGGGTCTTGAAATCTCCAAGAAGAACAGGATAATCAGGAATCCAGATAACAATATCCTTGCAAGGGTTAGCTTCCATTGCAGCAGCAAGTCTTGCTACTTCCAATTCATCCACAAAGGGCTTCTCCTCAGCAGCAACACAATTTCTGAGAGGATGGTAGTATATACCATTATCATCCTCCAGAAGGTAACCAGGGTAACCAGGGGCAGCAGCCACTAGTCTTTTCTGTACTCCCATTGCTTCTACTTGAAAATCCTTGCGAAATCTTCTCCAGAGATTTCTTGTAGAAACATCATCCAGACCATTTAGAAATGCACCCTTCAGAAGGTCTAGACTGCTAATCACCTCATGTCTGAAAAGTTCCAGGTAGGTATAGGGTTCAGGTTCAGGCGGATTGAAGGTGAATTTGTAGTCAGGGTAGAGAAGACAGTAAGGTTTGGATTTTCTGGTAGGTAAGGGATGGGATATAGAAGGTGGAGGTGCGGTGGATGAGGAAGAAGGGATATCTGAGAGAATGATTGATGAGGATGGAATATCAGAAATGATAGATTGAGAAGAGGATGGAGTATTTGTAAAGGGAATTGGTGAGAAAGATTTATCGGAAGGAGTTGGGGGAAGAATACTTAAAGGTGTGGGGTTTAGAATGGGAGAGGAGAAGGATGATGGAGAAGGATTTGGTAAGGTGAAGTTTATTTTTGGTTCAGATGGAGGTGATTGGAAAGATGGTTTAGGGACAGAGGGAGGTGGAGTAAAAACCTGCCTGGAGATTTGTACAGAAGAAGAAGATCTGGTTCTGCGAAAGGAATCTCTGATCCTTTTATCCCTTCGTTCGTCAGAGTCCACCTTGTCAGGATCATAGGTGACCCTCAACTTCTTGGCTTTCTCAGCCTCATCTTCTCGGGCTTTTCTTTTTAGCCTAGCCTTTAGTTCCTTCTGATCCTTCTTCAGAAGATCAGCCTTGGACGGAAGTACTCTGCCACGGATCCAAGCAGGATCAATATCTGATTGCTTCCTAACACAATCTTCCAGGTAAAGCTTGACAACCTGATGCAGTTCTTTTTGAAATAAAGAGGCAAAACCTTCAACAGCAACTCTTCTTGACAGAATGTCAGGAAAGCTTGTGCACACAGAAGGTACATTTTGAATGAGTTCCAGTCTGAACAAATCCACGCCATTGAAAATGGGACCTTGAACTACTCTAAGAAAATGGGACGCATTGAGTTTTCTGATGGAGACCAGCACTTTGCTTTCAATCAGAATGTCTGAAATCATTCTTCCAAAAGGAATAGTCGTTCTTGGAATATGAGGGTACTTCGCCCTTTCGTCTTCTCTTGACTCAAAGATAGAAGTCTTCAGATTCTCAAACAGAATATGAGAGATGTTGATCTCAGTCTTTTTGCCAATGCAGAAAAGAGTGTACTTGTGATCTGGACTGATGTAGGAGGAGGAGAGCATCCTTTTTCTATGGTGAAGGGAACCCAGAATAATCTCAGCCCATACTTTATAAAACGGCCTTAAGGTGCCTGTGTTATTAGAGTCAATTCCAAAAGTCTGAGAGATTTGTTGTTCAACTTTAGACCAATCAACTGATGCATGTCGAAAACCAGACCAACCTTCTTCATCATTCAGATTGTACAGCTTCCTGATGAGCTTTTCAGTGATAACCACTTCATGCCCTAGCACGAATGAAATGATGGCAGTTGGGGTAACCGTTGCATGTACCCAGAAATCCTTCACAAGTTCAGGATAAATTGGACCAACCAATCTATCAAGATATTTAGACCATCCTTGCTCAAAGATTCTTGCATCACACTTAAAGCCATTTGCTTTTAGGTTGTTGATGTCCACAGCAGATTCACATAGAACTTCCAGTTCTTTCGTGGGTATTAAGCATGTTTTCAATGGAGCATACTCATATTTGCGTAGAAGGATCTGTGTAGAAGTGAGCCTTTCTTTTGAATTTGATGAACAAGAAGATGAGTTCATGATGATTATGCTTTGAGATCAAATCAAAAACTAGGGTTTGAAAAGAAATGCAACGAAGGGGATGCACAAAAGAGAGAGAAAGAGAGAAAAAGAGGGAATGAAGATGAAGCGGGTTATTTACAAGATTTAAAAAAATCATTATGCATTTAATGAGAAATGACATTAGGAGAGAGAACATGGTAAATGAAATGATTTAACACAGTTACCTAGGTCGGCGTCTTTTCAACTGCACGCTTTGTACTAACCGTACAGACACGTGTTCACCATCAGATAATGGATGACAGCTGTAAAATATGAATAAACTTTACGCCTTTTGATTCTGATCACTGCTTCTGATTTTCATTCTTAAGAAATGATCTGGTTCTGATAGGATCATCTTTCTTCCCAAGAATCACATCTTCTGAATGAGCTGAAGCAAGTCTAGGTGATCTTCTGACTGTAGGTTCTTCAGAGATTCTCAGATTCTCTAAAGATGCAGCGGCTTGATCTTCTGATTCATTGCTTCTGAGACTGCCAGCTTCTGCAGCTTTGCTTCTTGGCTCTACTACTTCTGATATATCAATATCAAAATCTGCAAAATTCTCCAACTGCTTTGGTTTTTCAAGACCAAGCTTATCATCAAACCTGATATTGATTGATTCTTCTACAATCAATGTTTCAGTATTGTATACTCTGTAGCCTTTAGAGCGTTCAGAATATCCAAGAAGGAAACATTTTTGTGCTTTGGAATCAAACTTACCAAGATGATCTTTAGTATTCAGAATAAAACATACACATCCAAAAGGATGGAAATATGAAATGTTGGGCTTTCTGTTCTTCCACAATTCATAAGGAGTCTTATTTAGAATAGGTCTGATAGAGATTCTATTCTGAATATAACACGCAGTGTTTATTGCTTCTGCCCAGAAATGCTTAGCCATATTGGTTTCATTGATCATGGTTCTGGCCATTTCTTGTAGAGTCCTATTCTTTCGCTCTACAACTCCATTTTGCTGTGGAGTTCTGGGGCAAGAGAAATCATGGGCAATACCATTTTCTTTGAAGAACTCCTCAAAGAATCTGTTCTCAAATTCGCCACCATGATCACTTCTGACCTTTATGATTTTACACTCTTTCTCATATTGAATCTGAGTGCAGAAATCAAAGAACACTGAATGAGACTCATCCTTGTGTTTCAAGAACTTTACCCATGTCCAGCGGCTATAATCATCAACGATGACTAATCCATATTTCTTCCCTCTGACAGATGCTGTTTTGACTGGGCCAAACAGATCAATGTGCAAGAGTTCTAACGGCCTTGAGGTAGAAACAACATTCTTAGACTTGAATGCAGGTCTGGAGAACTTGCCCTTCTGACATGCTTCACAAAGAGCATCTGATTTGTATTTCAGATTTGGGAGTCCTCTGACTAGATTTAGTTTGTTAATCTGAGAAATCTTTCTCAAACTAGCATGTCCTAATCTTCTGTGCCAGACCCATTGCTCTTCAGAAATAGACATAAGACAAGTCACCTTCTGCTTCTCAAGATCAGAAAGATCAATCTTATAAATGTTGTTCTTCCTCTTGCCTGTAAATAGGATTGAGCCATCCTTCTGACTTACAGCCTTGCAAGACTTTTGATTGAAGATTATATCATAACCATTGTCACTTAATTGACTTATGGACATAAGACCTTTCTTCTTATGAAACTTCTTCTTGGGATTCTCCTTCTGAAGTTTCGGACACTCATTCTTGTAATGTCCAGGCTCATTGCACTCATAGCAGACAGCCTTCTTCTTGTCAGATCTTCTGTCACCAGAAGATTCTCCACGTTCAAATCTCTTTGAACTTATGAAGCCTCTGAACTTCCTTTGCTTGCTCTTCCAGAGTTGGTTCACCCTTCTGGAGATCATGGACAGTTCATCTTCTTCTTCAGATTCTGATTCTTCAGGATCTTCTTCTCTAGCCTGAAAAGCGTTAGTGCATTTTTTAACATTAGATTTTAATGCAATAGACTTACCTTTCTTCTGAGGTTCATTAGCGTCAAGTTCAATCTCATGACTCCTCAGGGCACTGATCAGCTCTTCCAAAGAAACTTCATTCAGATTCTTCGCAATCTTGAATGCAGTCACCATTGGGCCCCATCTTCTGGGCAAACTTCTGATGATCTTCTTTACATGATCAGCCTTGGTGTAGCCTTTATCCAGAACTCTCAATCCAGCAGTTAGAGTTTGAAATCTTGAGAACATCTTCTCAATATCTTCATCATCCTCCATCTTGAAGGCTTCATATTTCTGGATTAGAGCAAGAGCTTTAGTCTCCTTGACTTGAGCATTTCCTTCATGAGTCATTTTCAAGGACTCATATATGTCATGAGCCGTTTCCCTGTTAGATATCTTCTCATACTCAGCATGAGAGATAGCATTCAGCAAAACAGTCCTGCATTTGTGATGATTTTTGAAATCTTTCTTTTGATCATCAGTCATTTCGCTTCTCGTGAGCCTTACACCAGTAGCTTTAACAGGATGTTTGTAACCATCCAACAGAAGATCCCATAGATCAGCATCCAGACCAAGAAAGTAACTTTCCAGTTTATCTTTCCAATATTCAAAGTTTTCACCATCGAATATTGGTGGTCTAGTATAACCATTGTTACCATTGTATTGCTCAGCAGAGCCAGATGTAGATGCAGTTGGATTTGATTGAGATTCACCAGCCATCTTTTACTGAAGCATTTTTCTCTTCCTGAATCTTTTCTAAACACGGTTAAGTGCTTGCACCTTAGAACCAGGCTCTGATACCAATTGAAGGATAGAAAAACACTTAGAAAGGGGGTGTTTGAATAAGTGTAGTCTTAAAAACTTGAACGATAAAAATAAATTGCACAGTTATTTTTATCCTAGTTCGTTGTTAACTAAACTACTCCAGTCCACCCCCGCGGAGTGATTTACCTCACCTGAGGATTTAATCCACTAATCGCAACAGATTACAATGGTTTTCCACTTAGTCCGCGACTAAGTCTTCTAGAGTATCCTGATCACAACCTGATCACTCCAGGAACAAATGCTTATACACAAGCTAAGACTTTCTTAGAGTATCCTGACCACCACGTGATCACTCTAATTACAACTGCTTAGACACAAGCTAAGACTTCCTAGAGTATCCTGATCAACACTTGATCACTCTAGTTACTTATAAATTAATGTAATCAATTCTAAGAGTATTACAAATGCTTCTGAAAAGCTATAATCACAACAGTGATATTTCTCTTAACGTTTAAGCTTAATCTCACTAATATATTACAACAGCAATGTAGTGAGCTTTGATGAAGATGAAGTTTCTGAGCTTTGAATTTGAACAGCGTTTCAGCAAGTCTTTCAGAATAATTTCGTTCAGAATTGGTTCTTTTCAAGAATCGTCAACCTTGCTTCTCATCAGAACTTCATATTTATAGGCGCTTGAGAAGATGACCGTTGGGCGCATTTAATGCTTTGCGTGTTCCGTACAGCATTGCATTTAATGTTTCACACTTTTGTCAACTACCTCAAGCCTTGTTCACGCTGTGTCTACTGACGTTGCCTTTAATAGCTTCCAACGTTCCTTTTGTCAGTCAGCGTAGCCTGCCACCTGTACTTTCTTCTGATCTGATGTTTGTGAATATAATATTTGAATATCATCAGAGTCAAACAGCTTGGTGCAAAGCATCTTCTTGTCTTCTGACCTTGAAGTGCTTCTGAGCGTGATACCATGAGAACTTCAGTGCTTCTGCTTCTGATCTCAAGTTCTTCTGATGCTTTCATTGACCCATGTTCTGATTCTGCCTTGACCATCTTCTGATGTCTTGCCAGACCATGTTCTGATGTTGCATGCTGAACCTTCTGAGACAAAGCTTCTGAGCGCTGATTTGTGCATACTCTTTATATATTTCTTGAAAGGGAAATTGCAATGTATTAGAGTACCACATTATCTCACACAAAATTCATATCCTTGTTATCATCAAAACTAAGAATATTGATCAGAACAAATCTTGTTCTAACATACCTGACGCGAACAACTCCGAATATGACTCTCACATCCGACTCTCTAACTCCCAAGTCATGTTCCCTCTAGCAACACCTCTCAAGTGCTTCATTTCTGGGTCAATAATTCTCACCAGTAAGGCTTTGACGGTAAGATTATCCCTTACTTGTAAATCGTCCATTAAGATCACATGAGATGGATCAAGAATATACTTCCAAAGTTGCGACACGTGGAACACATCATGCAAATTTGAAATATTAGGTGGTAATGCGACCCTATAAGTAACAACTCCAAACTTCTGAGATATCTGATATGGGCTTATGAATCGAGGATTAAGCTTCTTTGGTTTTAAAGCACGACCAACCCACCGGAGTGACCCTCAAGAACACATGGTCTCCCTCCTAAAACTCAAGATCCTTCCTCCACTTATCATGATAGCTCTTCTTCCTACTCTGAGAAACTTTGATCTTTTCTCGGAGCAACTTCACCTTTTCAATAGTCTATTAAACAATCTTGGGACCAAGTACTACACTCTCACCCGATACATACCAACACAAAGGTGTCCTACACCTCCGACCATACAACGCCTCAACAGGTGTCATTTCAATGCTAGAATGGAAACTATTATTATAAGTAAACTCTATAAGTAAACTCCATTAGTAAACTCTATTATTATAAGTAAACTCTATTAGTAAACTCTATTTCAACATTTTGCGATAATTCTTTACAATGAAAAATTATTTGGGACACATTTTCTATATTGGAACCAAAACTTAAGGATTATTCTCAAAGATGAGAAAAAATTGTATTTCGTAGATACATTTGTTCCCGAAGAAAAGCCTCCTATTTATACTCCTAAGGTTGAAAGATATGCTTATAATAAGCATGTTGATGATTCCATAGATGTTTCCTGTCTCATGTTGGCTACCATGAAGTCTAAATTGCAAAAGCAACATGAATATGGTAGCGTTCAATATGATCAAACACTTAAAAATGCTCTATCAAGAGTACATTAGGCATGAGAGGTTTGAAGTTTCCAAGGCCCTTTTTTCAAAGCAAGCTAGTTGAGGGAGCCTTTATAAGTTCCCATGTGCTCAAGATGATTGAGTATGTGGATAACCTTGTCAGATTAGGTTTTTCCTTGGGAAAGAGCTTGCAATTGATTTTATACTACAATTGTTTTTCAGAGAACTTCAGGTAGTTTTTCGTAAATTTTAACACGAATGATATGGACAAAACTCTACCAAAGTTGCCAGACATCTTGAAAACTGTTTAGCAGAATTTGAAATCAAAAGGAAAGGTCATTCTCATGGTCAATAATAGAAATTTCAAAAGCAGAACAAAAGATCCAACAAATAGTTTAGTAAAAGGAAATGCTAGGAATTTGACAGGCCCAAACCTATTACTTGTGCTTTGAAGCCTAGTGGAGGTATAACTAACGAGGGCACTTTCTTCTTTTGTGGTTAGGCCGGACATTGGAAGGGAAACTATCCAATGTACCTGGAAGATAAAAAGAACGAAGTAGACTTTAAGTTCATGTATTTTTTTTATATAAATAAATTTATCTAATTCTACATCATGGGTATTATATACTATTTGTACTAATGTGCAAGGGCTAAAAAGGTGTAGATAATTGACATAGGATGAAATTGATCTATAAGTTGGCAATGAAGAAATTTTTTTTCTTTAGCCATAAGAAATTATGTGTTGACTTTACCTAGTGGTTTATTAACTTAGTTGAAGAATTGCTATTATGCACCTACAATTAGTAGGAATATTATTTTTTGTTTCTTGTCTGGACAAGTTTGATTTTTCATTTATAATTAGGAACAATTATTACTCTATTTATTTAAATGAAGTATTCTATGCTACTGCACAAATAAAAAATAGATTGTATATCCTTGATTTTGAAATACCAATTTATAACATTAAGAAGGAAACCTAATGAGTTAAATCCTACTTACCTTTGGCATTGTCGCATAGACTACATAAATGAGAAACACATTTACAAACTCCATAAAGATGGACTCTTGGACTCTTTTGATTATGAATCATATGAGACATGCATATCTTATTTACTTGGAAATATGACAATGTCCTTATTCATGGGAAAAGGTGAAAAGTCTAGTGATATTTTCAACATCATAGACATTGATGTATGTGGACCACTTAACACACTAGCCATAGGAGATTTTCAATACTTCATCATATTTACTGATGATTACAGTAGATATGACTATGTGTATTCAATGAAGCATAAATCTGAATTCTTTGAAAAGTTTAATATATTCATAACTCAAATACAAAATCAAGTAGATGAGAATTAAAACCTCTCGATTAGGTCGAGGTGGTGAATATTTAAGCCTAGAACCATTTTAAAGAGTGTGAGACTCTTTCCCAATTTACTCCCCCTAGAACGCCACAATGGAGTGATGTATCAAGAGAAGAATCCAAACCTTGTTAGACATGATGATCCACGATGAGTCACCATGAAAGATGGAGTGAAATTGAAGAGTGATTGATAAAACGTGGATGAAATTGTGAGAGGGAATGAAAGGGAGTGGGACTGGATAATCGGTCGGGTTCAGTTTGTTTTGGACCCAAAACTTAAATCCGATACAAATCAAAGTTTTATTTTTAAGGTCCAATTTCGACTAATAAAGTTTTGATTTTCGACGGATTCTGTTAAATCGATTTGGCGGTTGAGTTAGATCAATTTATGTTTATTAAATAAATGTATAAAAATGACGCATCTTTTATAAAATTAACAAACATTTATTTTTTAATTTTTTTAAAAAAACACTATCCAAATTTTAAAATAACCTAAAGAAAAACTACTTCTTTTATTATTGAAAAAAATTATTATTACATGATAATATTTTAAATATCATTACAACAATCATACTTTTAACCACAAATTAAATAGTACTCAAAATTTTATATCACATATGTATTCTTATGAATACATAATGCCACAATCTTGTCACAGTCATATAGTAATAAAAATAAATAAATAAAATAAATATTAATTAGTTTTGGTCGGTTTTGGATTTTGATGGGTCTAAAATAATCATCTAAGTTCAACCGAAATAATCTGAATTAAACAACTGAATCAATCCGATGCGTTTATAAAAAAGAAAATAGATTGGTCGGTGGGCAGTTCAAGTTTGTCCATCTTTAAAAGGGAGAATGAAATTAAAAAATCAAAAAATAAGACTGAATTTCTTCCATAAGTTAATGCACATGGATGTTCTAGATTGACGTGAGAATATATTTAAGGTGAACACTCTGGTACCCTTGAGTTTAGTTGGGTACCAGTACCCAAGTCCAATTAAATAATAGAATTTAATGGCACATCACTTTTTATTTTATTTTTGTTGAAGTATGCCTTAAAATCTTTGTTCATGAAGAGAAAGAAAACATATTTTGAATTTTCAGAAATCAAAAAATCGAAAAGTAATATGATTCGAGTGAGTTACGGGTATCGGGTTCGGTCGGTTCGATTCATTGATTCATTCATTAATGTTAGAATATTTTATATTAATTTAGAGAACATATAAATTAATATAAAAAAATATTATAAGATATTTTAATATTCTAAAAGATATTATATGATATATATTTATGATATTCTAAAAGATATTATAAGATATATATATTTATAATAGTCTAGATATTATAAGATATTTATAATATTTGAGAGATATTATAAGATTATAATAATATCTTTAATTCTAACAATTAAGGAGATGTGTTTTGAAATTTTAATGTTTTAATGTTTTCATGTTATTATCGTTTTTATAATTTAATGTTTTCATGTTATTATCGTTTTTATAATTTAATTGTGACATTATATACTCACAAAAATATAAAGATATATAATATAAAATTTTAAATATTATTTAATTTATTGTTTAAATGGTAATAATGATCAAATTAACGTTAAATAATATTAAATTTTTTATCACGTAGTAATAACTTTTTTCACTAATAACAATATAATTTAAAAAGTGAATGTTTGTGAGTTTTATAAAAAGTAGATATTTTTTAAAGGTCTCTCAATAAATATTAAAGCGATTAAATTTATTTAATTCATCCGTCAAAACGATTTAACTGAATCCCTCAAAAACATAAATTTCATAAATTAAAATTAGATTTTGAAAATGAAATTAAACAGATTTAACATTCAGATAGATATTAATAATCTGACTAATTGTCTGTCTACCTTTTAGGAGGACTAAACCAAATTAATTATAAGCTTATGAACAATTTTATTTCAATAGTCTCATATTAGAATAACTATTTCTGGAAGCCTTTTTCTCAATTTACACGATTTTAATTTTTTTAATGTTGGAAAAGATACTCTTGAGAGAGGTTGTTAGCAAAAATCTAGTTTATATTTAACAAAAAGATTTATGGGGTCTAATGTTGATATTTTAATATTGATTGATGTATTATTGGTTTGTAGAACATTGTGATTATATTACTAGTATTAGTAAAGATGCTGAGGTAAGCTGACACACCTATATCCAATATAATTACAAATGATAAATTAAACAAATCATAAAATAATTGTGGTGATATCATCTTTTTTCAAAGTTTTTATCTTCATTGTCATCATTTAAGGTGAAATTTGTCATAAAATTACCTTTAAATCGTTATTTATTTATTTATTTAAATAAATAATTTCACATACATTTTTATTTTTATTTTGTATTTTATTATTATTATATTTTAAACTTGAGAGCTTCAACTTCTAACAACAAATTTGAATAAGTTTTTGTAACTAGTTCTATCAATGTTCATGTCAAACACTCGTTTCACTCAATGCTAGAAATGTAAGGTGTACCTGCATCTAAAAAATAAGTTTGCAGTTTCTACATTATGATTGCAGAGAGAGCACGTTGAAATTAAACCACATGCATTCCACTTTGAATTAGGTTGTCTTTTGTTGCAATAATATTACTAGTAGAAGACCCGTGTCATCTCACGGGTAAGTCAAATCTTAAGATGGATAATGTATTACAAACGCAAAAAAAATATTTAAAAATTCGAATGAGAAATGATAATTTAAAATTAACAAAACATAATATAGATGAAATGAGTCTATATATAGTAGCTATGTAAAAAAAGAACATGAAAATGCAATAGTCATTTGTATCTTAGTTAATCCGATCGATAAGGCTAGTTTGTTGGTAATATACAATTGTTAAATAACTGAAAATATTTAAAAAGAAACTTTTATCAAATCACCAACATGATAAGTTCAATATGTCTAATAAATATAAATATTTACAAATATGACTAATAACTATAAATATTTACAAATATCATTGATAATTATAAATATTTATAATATTTTACTGTTTAAGTAAAAAAGATATTGTGGTGATAGTGTTCCGTGAAAATAGTGAATTTATGCTAATTGATAGTGTCCCGTGAAAACTTAGAT
The DNA here is from genome assembly GCF_029867415.1 of Vicia villosa. Classification (NCBI taxonomy): domain Eukaryota; kingdom Viridiplantae; phylum Streptophyta; class Magnoliopsida; order Fabales; family Fabaceae; genus Vicia; species Vicia villosa. Next base: position 100,511,238 of record NC_081180.1, on the reverse strand, counting down.
GAATAATTTTCAATTTTAATTGGTATATAATTTATTAAAATTCAATTATAAAATATGAAATAATAAATTTTATTGTATAATACAAATTAGACTATAAATTGTTCCAAACATCTCATATTTTATTCAAATAATAGGAGAAATTGAAAAACTTGAATTTATGATTATAAATATTTATAATATTTATTGTTTAAGTAAAAAAGGTACTATGGTGATAGTGTCCCATAAAAATAGTGAGTTTATGCTAATTATAAATATTTATAATATTTTTTTGACTAAAATAAAAAATATATTGCGGTGATAGTGTCCCGTGAAAACTTCTTAGATGAATAGTTATCAATTTTAATTGGTATATAATTTATTTAAATGCTATTATAAAATATGAAATAATAAAAAAAATTGTATAATACATTTAGGCTATAAATTGTTCAAAACATCTCATATTTTATTCAAATAATATGAGGAATTGAAATTGATAACTATTCATATGATAGCGTTTGAATTTATAATATTTTATTGTTTAGTAAAAAAAAGGTATTGTGGTGATAGTGTTGAGTGAAAATAGTGAGTTTATGCTAATTATAAATATTTATAATATTTTGTTGATTAAAATAAAAAAAACGTATTGTGGTGATAGTGTCTTGTGAAAACTTCTTAGAAAATTAATTTTCAATTTTAATTGATATATAATTTAGTTTAATGTAATTATAAAAGAGAGAGAAGTGACATAATTTTTTTGAAAAAGGTAACATGGAGGGAAACCATGTCTATTGGGTGAAAGAAAAGTTGTATAAAATTGTCTATTGGGTAAATCTAAAAGTACTCCATAATTTGAAAAATGTGTGCCACTTGGATGAATGAGATAATATCATTAGTTAATTAATTCTATTGAATTAGCAAGTTACCAAAATGCCCTTTATTTAGTGCAATTTTATTTTTCATTAAGGGTAATTTTGAATGTTTGGTGGTATGTTTTATTATTAGTTAGGTAGTTGATGCATTATCTTCCAAATCACTAAAAACTTGGCAGGTGTTAGGTAGGGATGTCAAATAAATTTTGTCCAAAAGGGCTCAATGTGATTCTTCTTGATACATTTGTAGGAATCTTTACAAAATAGGTCATCATTTGTAGATCATGTCCAAATGAGTTTATCAATAATAATATTATCAATTGACAGGTTAATCTTAAAAATATCTTCAACCATTTAAAGAGTCAAAATGGATAAGTCAGAAATGTCTCAATTGATATTTTGGATAATTTAATTAACTTTAGGGGTTTACGTAAAATAAATATCTGATCAATAATGATCTTATAATACTAATAATATTTAATTATTTTAAATAAATTTTTTTAAAAAAATAGAATGATAATTTCACTAAGTTATCCATATTAATTTTTGATATATTTTTAATATCAAATACAAAATAGAAAATAATCATTTGGAAGTGATGCATATAAAACTAATAGGAGAATATCTTTTCATTTACAATACTAATTCAACAAAATGAAAGGCACGAGAGAAAATAGAAAATGTAATGAAGGGTATATTTGTAAATACAATACTATATGGCCTATAAATAACCTTCAACACATTCCCACTACTCATCACTTATACTACTTTCCTTCACAAGTTCATATACTTTTATTAGGTTCAGTCTCAAATTTAATTTTATATATAATACATAATTTTTCTTTAACCATTTTGTGTGCAATTTTTGTGTCAATATTATACAAAATTGCATAGTAAATAATCTAATTTGTTTTGGACATGCAGGGGTTGTTGTGTCTTGCTAGTTGCAATGGGTTATATGAAGGCTGATGTGAATATTGTGGTGGTTGGTCATGTTGATTCTGATGAGAAGCCAACCAGCAACGAGGAAACCAACAAGGTTGCTGTTGTTGATGTGGAGAACAAAAACTGATGAGATGAATATGATATGATGAAGTCATTAGGGCAACCAAAAAAGTTAATAATAATAATAATAATAATGTTGTAAAAATAATTTGGTTCCTCCACTCTACTTACTGTTATGTTATGTTAATTGAGATGAGAGTCATGATGAATAAGAGTACCCTTCTTATTTGTATTACTTTCACTCTAAGTTAATTAAATCGCTCTTGCTTTAAGATACAAGTTATAATTTTAAAAATTGCTTTTCAATACACATTATACATTATAAGAATGTTTGTTTCAACTTTAAAAAAATAATTTTTTTCATTATTTAAAATAGATGTTACAAAACCGTCTTTTATAATATTATAAGTTTTTTTATGTTATTTTTTTTAAAAATGAAACACTAATTTTAACATTCTATAATATTAATATACATTCTTGAAGACTAAAATTTTCTTAAAATTGTATTTCAAAAATAATTTTTAAGATAATTTATTTGAAATAACTTTAAAATTAAGTGAGTTTTTAAAATTTTGATATTTTTTCATAATTAAATAAAATATCTAAAATAATTTTGATATTTTTTCATAAATAAATAAAATATTTAAAATCATATTTTAAGAATAATTAAATTAAATTTTTATTTAAAATTTTTATAAAAACTTTATAAATTTTTTTTACATAAAATTATATAACACTATAAAATCATTTTCAAAAAAGTCAAAACAAATTGATCTTATACATGATTAAAGAAAATGGATTAATTAAGGACTATACAATAAAATTACCAGAATTAATACTAAGTAAAACAAAATATAATTGAGTAACATATATAAGATGCATTGCCTTAAGAATGAGCAAGTACAATATAAGAAATATTCTCTTTAGTTTTGATCTACTTGTTTAACACATGGTTTTTATTTAAACAATAAAATTTTGAACTTTGTTGTTTAAATGGTAATAATAATCAAATTAAAAGTTATCACGTAATAATAATAAAAAATAAATATTTTTAAAAGTTTAAATCAACAAATATTAAACCAACTAAACTCATTAAATTTATTTGTCAAATCGATTTAATCTGATCCGTCAAAAATCTAAATTTCATAGGTTAAAATTAGACTTTTAGAATGAAATTACAATTTATGACCGATTTAATTTTTCGATAGATATTGATCGATTTGACAAATTGTCGGTCTTATCTTTTGAGATGACTAAACTTCCATAGCACCGTTTGTTAAAGGGAAAACGTCTTACACGTGCACATATTTTGGGCACAAAGTTTTGGACACACATATAAAAAATGATTAAATAATATATATTTTTAAATATTTAAACAGTATATGATTTTATGTGAGTGTGCCTAAATATTTATAGTATTTGTTGGCCTTGTGCATTATTCTTGTTAAAGATTGTTTTTCTAATTAGGAAAAAATGGTATTCTGACACACTTGTCTCCAATAATTATAAACGACAAATTAAACCGATGATAAAATAATTGTAGAGAATTAGAGATATATTTTTTAAAAGTTTGTATCTTCATTATCATCTATTATTAGAGATGTGATTTAAATGTGAATTCTGATATAGAAATCGTTATTTATTTATTTATATAAATGATTTAACATACATTTTAATTTTTTTGGTTTCGGTTGATTTTTTTTTATTGTTCTTTTCAGTTTACTGCATAATTCATTTCATTCCTATTAATAAATCATCTTAAATTTATATTCAGGTGTATTGAATAAATAATTTTAGCTTCATCAACGTTGTAGATTTGGAAACTGAATATTTTTGAACACTTCAATTTTGTCTTATATTTATAGATATTGTTACTTATGTATATAACTTGTGAACTTTTAATATTAATTAGAATGCTGTGAGTTTGTTTGTAATGTCATTATTTTTTATTTTTAATAAAATTTTATTGTATTTAATCAATATACTTTACTAATATAAATTAATAAATAGTAAACTCTACTAAAAGAAGTCATGGTTGAATATGAATACGTTCATTTAATAAAGAGATTATTGAATAAATAAATAAATAAAGATGAAGAACATAAAATCAAATTTATTAAAGTTTATATAAGTATAATATATCCTTCTGTCAAAAAAAGTATAAAATATTCTTTAAAAAGAAATTCAAAAGCACAAATAATAAATGAATTTCACCGATTACTGTTATAATCAACAACAAGTTAGCATTGGTTAATTTATCTGCGCATATAGTTTTCTCAAGAAAATATGATATGCGCTTAAACCCCGCTAAATATTCTTTTGGGTTACATGCCCAAAAATTTCTGGGATTCATGGTGGCACAGAGAGGCATCAAAGCTAATCCAAAAAAGTGATAAGCAGTTATCATGTTCATCATGTTGAGGAGTCTCACTAATATAAAGGAAGTGTAATAACTTATAGGCCACTTCATTGCCTTGCCCCTTCTTTTCCTGTAGAGGCGACAAAACCTTCATATTCTTCGTCACCGTAAAGAAGAATGAGAGCTTTGAGTGGACCCTAAATGTGAAAAGGCTTTCACCAAAGTCAAGAACTTCCTCACATCGCCCTCCGTCTTGACTCGTCTGAGAGATGGGTCGCCATTGCTGATCTACCTCTCGGTCACTGATCAGGCGATGATCTCAATCCTCGTCCAAGAAATCGACTTGACAGAAAAAACTTTGTATTTTGTAAGTAAAGTGTTTAGAGGATCAAAGACAACATAATCTCTGAGGTTGCATGCCCTATCCTTGGCAATGTCAATAATGTCGGTATCAGTCATGTTAGGGATCTCCTCTTCTGGTGCTACTTCCTCAGGTATTTTTGGAAAATCAAAGTTTTTCATATTAGTAATTACTGGATTTCAAGTTTGATGTGCAACACGTTGTTGTCTTCTAAGTGCCCTCGGATTTCTATCAGGTTCATGGTATCCACTGTAAACTGGGAGTAAAGACCCGTGCATACAATAGCTAAAAACGTATCGTGACACCAAATTATAGCAAACATTAAAAGCTCAAATGCTATAGAACACAAATAAATAAACACAAAATCAGAAATGTAACTAAATTTATCCCCGACAACGGCTCCAAAAACTTTTTGCTTGAAATAATGTTGTGTCACATGCAAGTATACATGTATATTTGATTGCAACAAGTGATAAAATAACACTATCGTACCCCCGGGAGAGATATAATTACTTATATTAATTTTGTAGTTAATTGTATTTGGGTTTCAAGCATGAGCAGAGAGAAAAAAATGATCTGTGGTTTGTAGTGTCCAGTGTGTTCTTGAAGTAAGTAGATAATATGAACAAAGAGGTGAAAATATATCAAGAGTTAATGAGTTGAGTTATGATTCATTAATATCTTATAAGTGAATATGCATGCTGATGTGCAGTGTTGTGACATGTGAGGTCAGAGTGATCTAATGGTGTATCTCTACAACATCAAAGCATGCATACAAAGAGCAAGGTAATAAACCTTTAAGCCTCACTTATATCCCTAGTATACGTCTGCAGAAGTCTAATTTTCCCCTACACCTGCAACTTCTTATCTCTAAGTGAGCTAGGCAAATGAATATATATATATATATGTGTGTGTGTGTGTGTGTGTGTGAGATATTTGATCGAACTCTAGTATGGTCGAAGGGTAGCTTCTTGGTTCGACAGGATTAAGCATGAAGTCGAAGGTTGTTCACATGCTGGTTCGAAGATGCTATGGTTGTTAGCATGTTAAATTAGGTTTTAGTGTTTAAATCCTAAGTTGTTAAGTTGGCTTGTTTATTAAGTTAGCTTGTGTAACGGGCCTTGTGGAAAAAGCCCACTAGTTAGTATGTTAGGTTTTACTATAAATAGCATACTAGTCTCTCATCATTGCACACTGCAAATCCTAATTTAGGGTGAGAGAGGTTATTTGTTATTCTTGTAAACTTGTAATATTTTTTTCTAAGAGAAAGTAAAAGAATAGCAGTTATAACCAATTCTTGTGTTCTTCTTCTTCTTTGTTCTTTATTCATCCCTTGTTTTATACTTTGTTCTTGGCACTGAATTCACAACAAATATATATATATATATATATATATATATATATATATATATATATATTCAACCAACCCCCTCGATTCACCAACACACACAAATTTCCTTTTTAGCAATGCAAAAGAGAGAGGGAGACAAAGGATCTCCTTGCCTTGCTCCTCTAGAGAAAGATAAATTTTAAAAAAATAGGCATGTTTCTTTCGGCTTTAAAAAATAGTTTTTTTATCTATTATTTAAAATAAATTTTAAAAAACCGTTTTTTAAAATATTATAAATTTTTTTATATTCAATTTTTCTAAAATAAAACACGAATTTTGACATCTATAACATAATCATGCATTATTGAAGTCAAAACTTAGTCAAAATCACAATTTTTTTAAAAAATTGTATTTCAAAAATAATTTTTATGAAAATCTATTTGAAATAAATTTAAAATTAAGTGATTTTTTAAAATTTTGATATCTAATTTTTTTCAATAAACAGATGAAATATCTAAAATCACATCTTAAGAATAATTATTCAAATTAAATTGAAACAAATTAAATTTTCAATTGAAGATTTTATAAAAGCTTCTTTTGTAAAAAAAAAATTACACAAAATTATATAACAGTATAAAAATTATTTTTAAAAAAATTCAAAATAAATTGGTCCTATATATGATTTTATATATGATTAAAGAAAATGATTTAATTAAGAACTTTATAAATAAAATTACCAGAATTAATACTAAGTAAAACTAGATATAATTGAGTAGCATATTTAAGATACATTGCCTTAAGAATGAGCAAGTACAATATAAGAAATATTCTCTTTAGTTTTGATCTACTTGTTTAACACATGATTTTTATTTAAACAATAAAATTTTGAACTTGGTGGTTTAAATGGTAATAATAATCAAACTAACGTTTAATAATATTTAAAAATTTATCATGTAATAATAATTTTGAAAATTTCTTTACCCACCTCTCTATGGGGTCACCCCCAGCGAAATTCCCCAATTGCCCCTACTTCGGAGATGCATCTCCGAAGTTATTTTTTTTTTACTTCGGAAATGCATCTCCGAAAACACCAAAAAAGTGGTGTTTTCGGAGATGCATTTCCGAAGTCAAAAAAAATTCAAAACCGTGAATATTTCGGAAGTTCATTTCCGAAAACATTTCTGCATATGCAATTTTCCCTCCTTCACTATTTCATCATTTTTTCTCCAAAACTTCTCCAAACCCTCTCCAAAACTCAATCAATCTCCATCCATTTTTCGTCTCAAAATCAAGTTTCAAACCGTTGATCACGTTAAAGGGAGCATAGAAAGCTACAATTTGAGGTAAACATCTCTCATTTCATCCCCTATTTCACTACATTGATTCAACAAATTTATTCTGAATCCTGCGATGGTTCGGAAGTTCATTTCCGAAATATATTACCTAACAAATTTCGGAAATGAACTTCCGAAATATGCCCCGGCAGTTAAAAAAAACAGTTTTGGCCAATTTTGCTAATTTTTGCATATGTTATGTATGGTGCATCCGGACAACATTGTGCAAGACGATGACGTAGTAGTTCCGAAAGTTGTCAACGTTAATAACGATCCGGTTATCGAAGTTAAATCTATGATCAATGCGGTTGATGTACGGCAAGAATTTACAAATGATCGGAGCTTCGGTAGTCGTGAACAATTGCTTGATTGGGTTCGGAACGAAGCTAGTAAACTTGGATTTGGAGTTGCTATTTTAAGGTCCGACAATGGAAATAGTAGGCGGAAAGCTTTCGTTGTTTTGAATTGCGAACGGGGTGGGAGTTATGCACAATCAAACCGGGTGCTAAAACACGAAGACACGAGATCGAGAAAGTGCGGGTGTCTGTTTAAGTTGCGTGCTACTGGGAGGGTTGATGATTTATGGCGTTTAAGCGTCAATTGTGGAGTTCATAATCATGCCTTGGATGCCAAGTTACACGGGCATCCAATTGCGTGTCATTTGTCTCCTGAAGAGAAGATTGTGATTTCGGATTTATCGATAGTTAAAGTGACGCCTCGCAACATACTTGCCGATTTGAAACGGAAAAAACCGGATAACGTTTCAAATATCAAGCAAGTTTACAATGAACGACACAATATCAAAGTTTTGAAAATGGGGCCTCGGTCGGAAATGCAACAACTTTTGAAACTATTAGGCAATAACAAATATATGTGTCAAGCTTCCGAACGTCCGAGGACAAAGTTATGGTGCGTGATATTTTTCGGACTCATCCCGAAAGTATCAAATTATTCAACACATTTCCAACCGTTCTAGTCATGGATTCGACATACAAGACAAACAAATATAGGCTTCCTCTTCTAGAGATAATCGGTGTGACCTCGACGGACAAGACTTATTCGGTCGGGTTTGCTTTTTTGGAGTGTGAAAAAGAAGAAAAATTTACATGGGCTTTGGGAATATGCAAGTCTTTGTTAGTTGATCAAAAGGTTATGCCAAACGTTATTGTCACCGACCGGGACAATGCTTTGATGAATGCGGTCGATACCGTCTTCCCGACATCTACCGCGTTACTTTGTCGGTATCACATAACTTGCAACGTGATAAGTAAGTTGAAACCCGCGGTTGGGACAAAAGATAGGCCGGATGAAAACGGTAAAGTTATCAAAGCCGGTGTTGTGGTTGATAGGATAATGGAGGCATGGAGGGAAATTTTAGATGCATACTCCGAAGAGGTGTATACCGAGAAATTGGTACACTTTAGGTCTTTGTGTGGTTCCATTAAGACTTTTTGTCATTACATCGAATCCACCATTCTTGACAAAGTCAAGGAAAAAGTCGTGTGCGCTTGGACAAATCGAGTTAGACATCTTGGTTGCACCACGACTAACCGAGTTGAATCCGCACATGCGGTCTTGAAGAGGTGGTTGGGTGATAGCAAGGGAGATTTGTGTCGGGGATGGGACACCGTGAACCAAATACTTGAAAATCAACACAATGAAATTCAAACATCGTTCGGTCGGAGCAAGACGGTTATGGAACACCGGTATAAGGGCCAAATTCTATTCTCCCAATTGATTTACAACATATCCCGATCGGGTTTGAATTTTTTGTTTCATGAAGCAAAGCGGTCGGAGACCACGGGGCCGAATAGTTCTTTATGTGGGTGCACCATTAGAAAGACATACGGCCTTCCATGTGCTTGTATACTTTCAAAAAAGAAGAAGTTAAATTCACCAATATGCATGGATGAGGTAGCCGACCATTGTAAGAAGCTTCATTTTGATGATTTTGACCCGCCGAAAGAAAATGACTCCAAAATCACCATCTCCGACGAGTTGGAAGTTATAATGGAGAAGTTTGCTAAAGCGGATGACACAATGAAAATGCACATAAAAGAACAATTGCGAAAAATTGCATTTCCGGAGACCACCGATTTGAAACCGCCATCTCAACCGGTTAAAACGAAAGGTGCACCGAAAAAGTCCAAAAATACACAAGAAGACACATCAACAAAATGATCTCCTTCCTACTTTGAACATGTTGATGCATCATTCCCGGATTCACCGACACCGAAGTCCAAGTGTAGTGGTAACAAAGGAGCCCGTATTTCGAAGCCACCTCGCACACCGCCGATCAAAAAATCACCCATTGTCTACATTGATGAGATGCCACTTTTTATGCACAAATATATCGATAACATCGTTGATGTTGGAGGCGACGACAATTGTGGATATCGGGCCGTTGCGGGTTTTCTCGGTAAAGGGGAAAATAATCACACTTTAGTTCGACGGGAACTTATTGCGGAGTTGACTTCGTATCGGGACATCTACGGCCGACTATATGAAAATCAAAAAAAGTTTGCGAAAATTCATGATTCACTTGTTCCATCACTTACCGGTATCGCTCCGGTTTCGAAGTGGATGTCATTCCCCGATATGGGTCATCTAATAGCAAGTGCATATGATCGGGTGTGTGTCGATTTGACGAGGTTTGGACTAAGTGAGACTTTCTTTCCACTTCATAGTCGACCGCCATTGGACGCGTCGAGCTGCATCATATGCATCGGGAATCTACGATCGCGGCACTTCGTCCAAGTGTTTTTGAAACCGGGGTGTCCTATACCGGCTACTTCTTGTCAATGGACGCCACATCATTCAAATGAGGCGGAGACTTGGCCGGATCCTTTCGTTTCAAGAATGGCGGAGTTTGAAGAAATGATGAGCCAAGAGCGCGAGCAAAATAGAGAGCGATCGAAGAACATGCCTATTTTGGACTTAGGATCCACCGATTGGTTCGGTGAATTTTAGTTTGTTCCAGATCATTTTTTTGTTTGTAATGACCATTTTTGTATGTATTGTTGTTTATCATGTAAAATCGGACCGATTCAATACATATATAATATAAGTATGTTTTATGTCATTATTGTCTAATTTATGTCTGTTTTGAATTCGTTTTGTATTTTTTACACAAAACACTAAGCAATCAACAAAATGCAAAATTTACATCTGTTTCTGCATAATTCGGAAATGAACTTCCGAAATATACTTGTCTGCCTCCAATTTTCGGAAGTTCATTTCCGAAAAGACCACTGAGCAGGATAAGGTTTGTTGGGCCATCATTGCTCCAATAAGTCTATAAATACAACACACTCTTCTTCATCCTCTTCACACCAGAAAACACAAATGACGCAAACCTACCCCCACCTAGCATTCGTATACTTCACCACCGGCTACCCGATGTCGTTCCAATTTCGCTTCTCGCGCGACACGCCGTTTGCGGAGTTGATAACGTCACTCAACACGCTATTGCAATATCCCGAAAATCGAAAGGTTGTCAAGCTCGAGTACCGCTCGCCATCGCTTAACGACGAGGGAGACATTGAGTTCACACCTTTTGAGATCAAGAACGACGAAGATTTAGCAGTTTTGTGGACAACGTTTGACCGATTTTCTTCGAAGGGTCCGATCGAGTTGGACGCGAAACTTCAAAGATCGGGGGACGACGTTATCAAAATGTTGACTCATCCTCACCTACCCGTGTTTAACAATATGTAACTTTAATCTTATGTAATATGATCGATGTAATCTTCATCCGATTAAATAAAGCGAATCGTTCTTGTTTGTTATTTTTCTTCTGTCCAGACCTTATTTCGGAAGTACATTTCCGAATTCCTCCAAGGGGTGAATTCAGAGATGAACTTCCGAATACACCAATTTTCTGAAAAACAACTTTATTTCGGAGATGCATCTCCGAAATCAATGTTTTTCATTAAAAAAACACCTTTTCAGAGATACATTTCCGAAAACACCTTATTTTTCAATAAAAGTACATTTTCGGAAATGAACTTCCGAAACAAGGGGTATTTTGGTAAATTCACCAGAGGTGACCAACAAAGTTAGGAGGTGTGTAAAGAAATTTCCATAATTTTTTCACTAATAAGAAATAATTAAAAAAATAAATATTTATGAATTTTATAAAAAATAAATATTTTTAAAAGTTTAAATTAATAAATATTAAACCAACTTAACTCATTAAATTTATCTGTAAATCGATTTAATCTGATCAATCCAAAATTTAAATTTTATAATTTAAAATTAGACTTTTAACCAATCGTTAGTTGGTCTACTGGTGATTGACACTAGACTTGATCGGGACTGGTTCGATTTCCCGCAACTGCGATCGAGAAGAGACTGGTTCGATTCTCCGCAACAGCGATCGAGAGGAGACTTGAACCACTTGATACCAGAACTGGCCCCGAACCCGACTAAACCGATAGTGATAAAAAAAAAATGACCGATTTACTTTTAGATAGATATTGATCAATCTGATTAATTAATTGTGGTCCTTCCTTTTGGGATGACTAAACTTCCACAGCACCGAATGTTAAAGGAAAAAGTCTTACACGTGCATATATTTTGGGCACAAAGTTTGGACACACACATAAAAGAAAGAAAAATGATAAAAATGCATATTTTTTAATATTTAAATACTATATGATTTTATGTGAGTGTGCCTAAATAATTATAGGATTTATTGGCTTCGTACATTGTACTTGTTAAATAATTATAAACGACAAATTAAACCGATGATAAAATAATTGTAGAGAACTAGAGATGATATATTTTTGAGGGTTGCTATTTTTACACTAAAAAAATACACCGTATACCTACACCAAGATATATACATCTCCTACATGTGTTTAATTGTATCAGAAAAAGTAAAACATAATTATTAAATATCATAAAAAAACAAAACCGTTGATCATACGGTGTAGTTGTCACATTTAGATGTAGATATATCCTTTCTCTATATTTTTTTAAAGTTTGTATCTTCATTATCATCTATTATTAGAGATGTGATTTAATGTGAATTCTGATATAGAAATCGTTATTTATGTATTTATATAATTGATTTAACATTTTTTTGTTTGTACTTTTTTTGGTTTCGGTTGATTTTTTTTAATGCTTTTTTCAGTTTACTGCATAATTTATTTCATTCCTATTAATAAATCATCTTAAATTTATATTCAGGTGTATTGAATAAATAATTTTAGCTTCATCAACGTTATAGATTTAGAAACTGGATATTTTTGAACACTTCGATTTTGTCTTATATTTATAGATATTGTTACTTATGTATATAATTTGTTAATTTTTAATATTAATTAGAATATCGTGAGTTTGTTTGTAGTGTCATTATTTTTTATTTTTAATAAAATTTTATTGTATTTAATCAATATACTTTACTAATATAAATTAATAAATAGTAAACTCTACTAAAAGAAGTCATGGTTGAATATGAATATGTTCATTTTAATAAAGAGATTATTGAATAAAAAAATAAAATAAAGATGAAGAACATAAAATTAAATTTTATTAAACTTTATATAAGTACTAGTAAAGGACCCGTGCGCCCGCACGGGTCACGTAAAGTCGGTGTAAAAATCAAATGGATATAATATTGTTATGGTTAAATAATAAATTTAAAAAAAATGACATATGTATATAAACAATAATCAACATTTCATAATGATTGATAAATAATTATTTATTATTTTGACAGAAAAAAAAATAATAAATAAATAAATAAATAGAATAAAAAAATTATTAATAATAGTTGCGATAGAGAGGAAAAGAACATTTTAACATAGATGTAATATTTTTTATATTAAGTAATCTTATATGTTTGATAATGTATCAAAAAAAAATTATTGAAATTTGTGGACTACATTATAAATATTAAATAAATATAATATTGTTATGGTTAAATAATTATATTAAACAAAATGAAATATGTATATAACAGAAAATAATTAAATCGTAAATATTACGAATTAAAGCTGAGATATGTATGAAAAAAAATAAATAAATAATTAGAACACAATAACAATTATTATTAATTATGAAATAGAAAAAAAACATTAGAACTCTTTATTTTATAGTTTTTATGCTAATATTGTTTTCTTTTTTATATTGTGATTTATTAAATCAATTTATATAAATTAATGATATAGTTGATTTGACTATTATAATTTTTTATGTATAAGAATTAATACTTTATATAATATCAAAATTTTGTTTTATTTTCTTAAGCTTTAAAAAATAAATGAATAAATAAATATGAACCATTATTATTAATTATGAAAGAGAAAAAAATAAATAGAACTCTTTATTTTGTAGTTTTTAAGTTAATGAATCTTAACGTGTGATATTGAATGAAAAGAAATACTTTAAGTTTTGGATTACATTATAAAATAAACAAACATCAATATGTTAGTTTTTCCACACAATTAGAAAATTGACTAATATATAAATAACGTGGAATTAATTAATACTCTTAAAAAGGGTTGATTGTATTTAGTTCTGCATGCACAGAAAAAGTGGGCTTCTCCAGTTTCCAAAATCTCTTGCACGTTTACCTACTAAAGAGAAGTCTAATAGGTAATAGGCTTTTGTGTATATATGGTGAACAACACTTGTTAACTCCCACACTTCAAGTAAGAAAGGGCGAACATTAAAGCAGAAAGTTGGAGCAAAAATGGGTAGTTTTTCCCAAGTAGCCAAAGCTTGCAGGTGGTTGATCTTCTTCTTTTAATCCTGCTTTTTTCTTTCGTTTGTTTTCTGTGGATTCTGAGTCTGTTCGATGCTTGTTTCTTATGTAGGTCCTTGAAGTTTCTTGTCGTTGAGGACCCTGTTGAACGATTCGCGATAAAACGAAGGATGAAGCAGAGATCCAAGCAACTCCGAATGAGGTTGAGAACGAAGAAACGGAAGATTACCAGGTTGTGCAGTGAGTGGGCTTTACATGCAATCAACAATGTTGCATGCGGCTGGGAAAGGGGGAGTAAGATTAAGAACATATCAATGGTGTGGCAGAATGAGATGCTTGAAATCAAATGGTCGGGGAAGCATCAGGAAACTAGGGCTGGTTTGGGTTTTGCTTTATTGGAAGACGTTCAATTTGTGGCTGATGTTATGGGAAGTGTGGGACTACAGATAAATCCCAGAATGGTTGAGATATCCAATTCAGTGTATCTTGGTAGGATCTCCTTTGAACGTGAAAGGTATAACATTTTTATTCAACGACTGTATTGAAAGAAGAAGATATTAGGTTAGATGAGTTTAATTCCATTCCACGCATTAACTCTGTGTTTGTCTTCTGTATGACAGTGACTGGATGATATGGGCAGAGTTGGTGAAGAAGCTTAAAACAATGGTTAGGAATATCTCTGTAGACACAAAATCTATTTTAATAGCTACATTAAATGATTTGTTTGTTGATCCGTATGCTACTGGTAATTTTGTGAAATTGTGATTGTTGTGTAATGCAGGTTTAGGTGTTGATGGCCAGGTTGGATGAAGTGGTTTTGCAGTTTTGGAAGAGCAGCAGTTTGTTTTGAATGATGTTGCTGGGTTATTTTGTTTTAAATCTATGAAGTTTAATGTAATGTTTGGAACTTTTTTTATGTTATATTGATAATTTGTATTTGAATTCTAACAGACAATGGTTTGATAACCTTTTTTGTAATTCCAATATCATAGTTTTATGATTTGGACCGATGCTTGAACATTTAAATGATTATTATCATGGTTTACTTTAGTTTAATTGGTGTTGTTATTGTAATGTGGCTATGCTTTCATATTTATTTAATTTTTGTAAGATGTGTAAGTTAATAGGATCCAAGTGTTAATGATATATAGTAAAAAAAGTAAACATAAGGATACCATTATATGAAAGTAATATTTTAGCAACATTTGCAGTTCAATATAATTGGTAATAGTAGACTTGTAGAGAAAAAAGCATCTAAAAGCACAGATTATGTATGGTATTTTTTTAAAAAGATTAAGTGTTTAAGATTATTTATACTTTTTTTAATAGAATATTAAGTGTTTAAAAATAGGTATAGTATTTTTTTAAAAATTATTTATTGATTCCTAATTATTACATGAGTGGAAAAAAATAACTTGACAATTTTTGTTTGAAATATTTGCTCTAACATATACATAATAATTTTAAAAAATTATATATTAAGTATTTATAAAATAATATGTGACTTAATTTCTGGTTGTGATAAATTTTATTTTGCTATTAAATTTGATGAAATAAACTAATAGTTTATTTAAAAATAGTTGATAACATCTAATAATTGCCCCTAAAAATTGGGTTCTACTATATAGGTATAAAAAAAAATACTTATTTACTTTTTTGCTGTTTAGAATTCCGGGAAATATGGTAAAGAGGAGGTAATAAAAAACAAAAAAAAGGAGAACACAAATATAAAAACACTGCATGGTATTGGTGAAGCTAAAAAAAGTAGTGTATGCATGTCTATTTGAGGTTAACGGATGCTGATAACATAAATGCATTTTTTTAGTTACAATACAAAGCGTTGTTCCAAATGTTTAGTAATTGCTTTGGTTACACCGTGGATAATAGGGAACAGTTATGATTGATTAAATAGGTGTCATTTATTGAAGAAGCCTGGGGAAACTGAAGCGTGCAAGGTATAGTCACGATATATTTTGGACTATTCACATTACATCACTTTTACTGATTTCATTCCTCTTGTTTAGAAAAAAACAGACATTTCTTCAAGAGATACTAAGAAATGAAGACACTGAGGGGTGGACGAAAGCCAACGCATGGGTGGATATCAGACGACGATGAAGGTGTCATGAGGTCAGAAACATTATTTCCTCCTCTATTTCAGTTGTTGGGATTTTTTCCAGCCCCGATCTATTTAGGTTTTAGGGTTTTTTTGATTTATTCTGCATGATAAAATGGTTTTGTGTGAGTTTTAGAAAATGATGTGAATGGAGTAGAACCCTTACTATTTCTGAAATTCACGTTTCGGAATATTGTGAAAGTTTGACTTATCTTTGTTTGGCTGTTAGTGTTACTCATTATTTCCTAATAGTTTTCATTTTCGGTCCAGATTGTCATCTTATATCTATTTTCAAGTTGTTAATCTTGAAATTTTAAGCTTATTTAAGTAAGACTTGCGGTTATTATTGTTTATTTCTCCTTCAAAACGTCCTAACGGAGTTACAACTGTTCTTCCAGTGAGGAGACAACATTGATTGAGATAGAGAAACTCGTGAATGAGGTTGCAGATGGTTCTGAAAAACAATCTTGTGCCAGGTCTGTTAGAAAAGATAGGACAAAATCGAAGAAATCTGTTTCATTTGCAGAAACTTCTTTGAATGCCCCTGTAGTTGTTTCCAATGTCGTAAACACAGCTGTTCCTATAAGGAATGTTAAGGTTGAACAGCTTGATGTCCCCCTTGTCTCTGGGAACGATAATCAACCAAATAGCAAAACCACTGAGAACTCCAACACTGTTGTTGAGAAAAAAGTTGCAAAGAAAGCAAGTGTCCTTGGTAAGAGAACAAATATGCAGGCTGAGTGCAGTACTGCCAACAAAAGAACTGTGAAAATTGCAAAAAAGGGCAAAAATGTTTCAAATGTTAGGATAAGAATGTGGGGGGGGGGGGGGGAAGCCAACTTACTGCTGGGATATTGCTATAAAGAATTCAAAAGTAAAGAAGGATAATGTCCAGGTAAGCATGCTCGAAATTTACCTTGTATTTTAATACTTTGCTGATGTCAAGTGTTTGATCAATGGAATCTCTGTGTTGTTGCAGCATTTTCCTAAGCAGATAGCAATAGACTGCTTGGCAAGTAATCAGGAGGAGGTAACCATTAGAGATTGTGATTTGTATCAACAATTCAAGTGTACTGTGAAGACGGCATATCGTAACGGGGTTCCAAGTCCATCTGAGAAATACATGACTAAAGGATGGTACGCATATGTGAAGGCCAAAGGGTTCAAGAGAGGTGACAAACTTACATGTCAATTGGCCCGACATGGTACTTTCATTTATGTTACGATGAAGAAGAAATGATGGGTCTTGGAAATTTGTGGAAGAAACTTGCTAATCGTTATGTTGTTTAAGTGTTTTCAGTATAAACTCTTTTTCCTTTATGTATGGGGGAATTTAAGTATTTTTGTTGGATGGCATTTTGTGTTGAACTTTTCCTGCAATGCTCCTTAACTCTATCAAAACTCAACTATCTTTTTTGTTTAAATTCTAATGGTTACATCTTTTTTATAATTCTGCTGTTATGGTATCTATAAGTTTATTTGTATGTTATGGATAACTATTTTGGCACCTAACTTTAATGTGAATCATATGTTTGGAATATGAAAACTATTATTCTGTTACAATGCTGTCATTTAGAATATGAATTCTTTTTTTACTGTATTTGTTAAGAAAGTGAAAAATATTTCAAAAATACATAAGTCCATACTCTATTGGATATTTAAATAGATGTTTTTCATAATAAAAAAAATATATGAATTAATTTATGTTGTATTGCGAGTAAAATAAGATTTATATTGAAACATATATAACAAAATTAAAAAAAGTAATAATGTATGGTTTACAATATATATATACATGTTACAAAGTTTAATGATGAATATTATTTTAATTTGTTTTGGTTTTTATGTCCTATAAAATAAAGGCCCATCAAGTTCCACGGCCCAAGCTGTAAGTGTATACCTAAGAGCATATATAGGAAGTTTTTGAGAAATGAAAATATCTTGCTCTATTATCATTAAAACTTTGAAGATGGTGAAGTGGGGTGTACCATTTGTTCCTTCTCCTTCCAGCAGGTAAGTAGACAATGCATGCTTAATAGAAAATTGTTCCTGACATAAAAATAATTCATATTTCTCTACTTTTGCATGCACTGAAAAACTTGATCTCAGTTAGGGATGTATAGTTGATAACTAAGTATTTATTAAAGATTTTTGTTAGATCTTGTCATACCCCAAAATTTGCCCACCATATTTTTATATTCAGGCTCAGCTGAATGTCAGAAGCACAAGACTTAATTGCATGAACACTCTCCTAATCAACTACTCTCCAACTAGGGTTTTGTTCTTCTCAAAGAGAAATCAATCTCTGATGCCTCAAATGGATCCCATGGCCTCTCATATGACTCATAGTATCTCCATGACAAATTACAAGCTTCAAATCCAAAGATTGCTCAGTCAACTACTCAAATGATCAATAGACGACTAGTTGACCAAAAAGTCAAACTACGGTCAAACCACAATCAAAACTCCTGATTTTTTGACAACATCCTCATATTGAAGTATCATTCACCATTTGATCAAAAATTGATCATGGCTCATCAAGGAAAGATCAGAAATCGACAAATTCAAAAGTTTCTAAATTAGGGTTTTCATAGGAGAAAGTCAACTGAACTTTGACCAGCCATAACTTCCACATGGAACATCATAAAATTTCCATCCAAATCTCATTCTGAAGGAAATTAAGTTCTCTACAACTTTGTCTCTCACAAGCCAAGGCCAGAAATGCACCATTTGGGAGATTTGAGCCGATACATTACAGGTCCTCCAAAAAGTCAACGAAAACACCTTTTGGGTCAAAGCTCATAACTCGAGTATGGAATATTTAATTGAGATGAAACCAAAAGCATCATTTAGAGGACACTCTAATCTTTCTAAAAAGCTCAAGAACACTTCCATACAATAAAAAATGAAGGAGTTATGGCTCGCGCAAGTTAAGCGATTTTGAGAAAATGCACAAAGGGCAAAATGAATAATTTTTGATGTTTTAGGTTAATGGGCCTAAGAGTTGAATTACAAACACTTCCATAGCATGAATGAGGATCCATAGGTATTACCACGTATTTTTATGATTTTTATTTAATTAATTTGAGTTTTTATTCATTTAAAAGCCAAATTTATTGAATAAAATATGAAAATAATATGATTAAGTCATATGGTTTTACTTTTAATCATCCATGGGCCCAAATAATCATAGAAGAGAGTCCAAAGTTCGTTGCATGGTCATGAGAAGAAACTATCCAAATTTAGAAAGAAAATACATGGTTTTCTTATGAAATTTCTTTTCTATTCATAACCTAAAGTCCAAGCCCACAAACTTGACCTAATGTCTCTAATATATATACACATTAATCCTAATGAGGAAGGGGACGAAAAATCTGGTCAAAAAACTAGGGTTTCAAAAGGAAAAAAATCACATAAACTAGGGCAAACAAGGAAGGTGTGTTGCAGCCCTTATCCGCGAGTTCCAGGCTCACCCTCTTCATCCCCAGGCCATCAGGAGTTTATTCCCGTCCCTTGCAAAGACTTGAAGTGCCGTGAGTGCTCCCCTTGGTCTCCACGGTTTGTCATACCTTTTTCCAAATCGTTTTCCATAATTCATGTGTTTTTAAGAAATTCTAACCACGCACTCATGTTTATATGATCATTTAGAACATGTTTGAATCATTTGTTTCAAGTTTAAACGCAGGAACAGCCAGTTGCCATTGTTAGGGCATAACCTTGCTCTTGCTTCGTATCAGTGTTTTCAGGCACTTATAGGCAAAAACGAAACCGTCATCATGGTCGGGGGAGCCCCTTTAACGGATCTGGGTACTTTCTTTGTCCGGTTAACGTGGTTTTATTGAGTTTGATGTCTGCAGGTATTAGCTACAAAATATTGCAGAAGGGGTCGTAGCTAATTCGCATGGAAATCGCAGCTAATAATTTGGTGAAGAAGATGAATAGGAGAGTTGATTCTTTGACCACGCGTGGCACCTCTCTATTCGATAGTCAACCGGCGCAGACCTCTCTCCATTCTTTATTGGCTGACAGGCGCTACATGGGGACCACGCGTTGACTGTGTTTGAAAACTCCATTAACCTTTCATGTTTTTTTTATATTAATTATCAGCCATTCAATTAACAATTAAATCTAATGGCACAGTTGGCAAAGTGTTAGTTTGGGGGAGGATCAAAACCTGGGTTCGAACCAGGTGTGAAACATTTTATTTTCCTAATGAATTGCATTCTGATTCCATGTAGCGTCCCATGCTTGGCCTACGGTGCACTCTCAGACGTCCACCACTAGATACACAGGGAAGCCAGATCTAACGCATCTGACTATGCAGGACCACCATGCTCCCTCATGAAGCCTCCACATCGAATCTCAGCTAAGTACCTTCTAATTTTTTTTTATTATTATTTTCAATTACATAAAAACTTTTTCTTTTATTTCTTTTTTTTTTCTCTTACTTTTGTTTATTTAACTTATTTCATTTAAATATTTATTATTATAATAATTCTATATAGCCTTTTAATTTATTTAATTGAAAATTCGATTTTTCTTATAACATTTAAAAAAATAATTATTTTGTATACACTTTTGATTAATTAGTTAATTAAAAAATTAATAATTAGTTTTTAGGTTTGTTAACCTCGAGCCATTTATAAACCCTAGAATCTTGGTAGGTGGTATCCACTAACGCATTTTATGCCTTACAAACCTCTTTTGGGGTCACAATAAGTTTTCTTAAAAAGGGCCTTTAAGGTTTGTAAATGTTTTAGGGTTTGTATATTTTTTATCAATTAGGGTTTAGATCAGTCAATACACTAACCTACTTTTTTTCTTTGTTCAATTCTTTTCAGGATTAATCAAAATTCTTCCGACTACGCGCCAGGCCAATCAAGAAGCTAAGTTTCTAAACTTTTTCTTTTTCTTTTATTTTTATTATTTATTTGGATTAAACATTATTTTTGTTATTTTGCCTTGTGATACAAGTAGATTTTACTTCATATGTTAATGAATTAGCCATACACTCACTGCTTTCTCCTCTTTAATGGTCAGGGTCAATGTTTCTCATGCTTCAAGGCAAATCTCTGCCCTGTCAACCTTCAACCTTCATCAATCAAAGCTGAAGGTTTGCCAAATCGCCAGAGCTACGAATGTCGGTAAAACTAAACCCTATCTTTATTATTACTTATGTCAAACCCTATTAAGGGATCCGCTGGTTTCATTGTCCCCTTCCCCTATTATTATGTAACTGCTTACTGGTTGTATTGTTTGGCCTTGAAGGCATTTAAACTGTAATATTATTTTTACTGCGTGGTTAGTAATATAGGGAGTGACAAGATTAATTAATTAAACGATAGCTCACCTAACTACAAGATAAATGTAATCGAAGTTAACCACGTGAATGTTGCACCCACACACCTTTAGGGTAATCCCTCTGGTTGCCTTTGTTGCCTTGTTGCCTCTATTGTACTAAATAGTCAAAAGTCCCTCGATTCCGAGGATACCTAAGCAAAACAAAGTTGCCCTCAGTTCATTATCATCAACTCTGTCCCTCGATGCTGCCTCGGAAAAATAAAGATGATTGTCCAATTGCTAAGGTATCCTCGCATGATGCCTAAAAAGATTAATGACTATTATATCCTTCCCTTAGACTACCTGCCCTCTTTATGGCATGGGACAGTCTTATGGCGAACGATTTCTCGATGACCCTTAACATCCAATTGAAAGACTTCCTACCCTCTATGGTATGGATAGATCCTTTCGCCTCGAAAAGCTAAAAGAACAAGTTTTCAAACTTAGGGTAGTTGCTACTAATTGCTTGCTCAATTCAAAAATTCAAATTCAAAAACTATTTTCCCACTCTTTTCAAATCAAATTCAAAAAGACTACGCTTATTCACAAGCTAAAGTTCTTATTCAAAATTTCTATTCACGCACTGTTTTTTTCAAACAATTCAAACAATTCAAACATTTCAAACTAAAGTGAGCTAAGCAATTAAGAGCCCATGGATAACCATGGATGCAAAGGGTGCCTTACACCTTCCCTTTGCATAAATTACCCCCCGAACTCGAAATCTTTTTAAAAGGTCTTTTTCTGTTCTTTTAGCCTTTCCAATTGGATAAAATAAAAGTCGGTGGCGACTCATGCTTAATCGCGACATTTCGATATAAAGTCAGTTCACCGTATTACAGAACTGGCGACTCTGCTGGGGATGCTTTCGATTTAAAAGAGGGGTTACCTTAGAGTTTAGGATTCACTTTAATTGTTTGATTTGTTTGCTTTATATTTCAAAGGCTGTTTTGGGTTTACTTGTGTGAAAGATCCTAACCCGGATCTGAGAACCTTAGGTAAATGGCATGAGATCAAGGAGACTGCACAGCGTATACTGATGTGGTTGATATGATGGTCATCGTTAGTGTGACACATTGGTTTGTCCTGGTGTTCCTTGGGATCCGACTCGAGGAAACACTTGGCTGCTGCGTGGTGTCATCAAGCACTAATTTGCCCCTAGAACCCTAGTGGAACTTGACTTTGGCCTATTAGGAAGTAGCGAGATGGCTGGCTTTGGTTCCGACCGAAGTTGGTTGATACTCGAAGCTACACTCATATGGACTGGACTTTCAGGACCTTCTCGGTTGGCGATTCGATTGCCGAACTGAGATAAGCGCCTTCGAGAAAGGTCAATGATATGAGCTCCCTAGAACCCGATCTTTATATAGGACAGGTTGAACCAACTAAACTTCAGTGGGGAGGGTACTTACCTACGAACTTCATGCAAGCCTCTAAACCTAAGGACACTTGTGTGACTTGTTTGTGTGTGCTACTAACCTTTGTTTCCTTGCAGGTTTTGCTAAAGGACTTGTTTGCCCTTACTATTTCACGCTGTGCCTAATGAACTGCATTCGCATAACATTCATGACATCATGACATCATGACATCATAAGCATAACATGATTTAACTAACCCTTTCAAGGATCTTAGGGATTTAGGGCGCACAATTTCAGGTACTCCTATTAAGAACTGAATTCCTAATCAAGGGGCAAGGGGATTTATTTTCCTCTAGCCACGTACCTTCAAATTCAGAGGTATCTCGAATCAGGGGCTATGACCCACTGGATATGGTGAGCTCGATTCCCAGAGAAGAACACCTAAGAATCAAAGTTCTTCAAACAAAGACGCAACCAAACCATTTTCTAAAGTTGCTAACTAAATTTCCTAAAGATCCTTGAAAATGTTGCATCTGCATTCATAACATTGCATCACAGGTTTCCACCACAGGTTTCTCACCTCCTCGCTGTTTATTTCAGCATCATGAATCTCGAGCAATCAGTCAAAGACCTTCAAGCTCAGAACGCCCAATTTCAAGATCTGATCCTGAACTTGTCCAAGGGGCAAGATGAACTGAAAGCACTCCTTACCAAGAATAAGAAGAAGAAAGGCAAGAAGGTTCTAAGAAAAAGGCTTAGACCGATCTTGCAACTCAGGGATGCCGAAGCCTCTGAAGACAGTGACGAAGATGAGCAAGATGATGATGCTAGTATCAAAACTGAGGCAAAAAGCAACCATGATACTTCCAAGCCCTCTGAAGAAGAAGACTATTACCACGAGGACGAACATCCAGACGACAAATACAAGCTGCTTGAAGAACGTATGAAAGCCATTGAGATCCAGAAGGTACCTGGGTTGGATTTTGAGGAACTAGGACTCATCTCTGGAGTTGTAATCCCTCCAAAGTTCAAGGTTCCGACCTTTGCTAAATATGACGGATTCTCTTGTCCTAAGCTGCATTTAAGATCATATGTGAGGAAGATTCAACCTCATACTGCTGATAAAAAATTGTGGATCCACTTCTTCCAAGAGAGTTTGTCTGGAACTCAACTCGAATGGTACTATCAACTGGAGGGTACCAATATCCGCACTTGGGAAGACTTGGTTGTTGCCTTCTATAAGCAATATCAATACAATTCTGATCTCGCACCAACCCGCATGCAAAGCATGTCTATGGGCCCTAATGAAAGCTTCAAAGAATATGCTCAGAAATGGAGAGACTTAGCTGGAAGAGTCAAACCTTCCTTGGCTGACAGAGAGTTGGTAGATATGTTTATGAGTACACTAACTGGCCCTTTCTATAGTCATTTGCTGGGAAGCTCATCATCTGGATTCACTGAGCTTATACTGACTGGGGAACGCGTCGAGAATGGCATCTGAAGCGGTAAGATTCAAGCTGCTACGTCCTCAGGTGCTACAAAGAAACATTTCAATGGGAAGTCAGAGTCAAACGAGGTACATGGTCAGAAAAAGAATAACCATGACCAATCTGTTGGGGCAGTTCTAATATCCACACCGGCACCTCAAAAAGGTCGTCAAAACAAGCAAGACACGCCTAGGCGTCAGTTCACAAAGATCAATATGTCACTGGCTCAAGCATTACAACACCTGTTGAAGTCAGAATTAATCACTTTAAAGGATCCCCCTAAGAATCCTAGTACTTCTGCTCGAAGCTATAATCCTAATGTGAGGTGTGCATATCACTCCGATAGTCCTGGTCATGATACGAATAGCTGCTGGACATTGAGGAACAAGATCCAAGATATGATCGATGCTGGGGAAATTGAATTTGATCCTCCTGAGACTTCTAATGTGACTACTAATGCTGTGGATGGCTAGAAGGATGAACTTTTAGATCATTAGTTTTACTTTTCATTTGCAACTTCTATTTTGTTTGTTTAAACATTCGAATTATGATAGACATTATCTGTTTTAATAATCGTCATCAGTGCATTGCATATGATTGTCTTGAATAAATTATTTCGCTATCACTCCTTTTAAATTATGCCTTTAATCTGCATATGTTTTGTAATACTCAACTCCTGCTAAGCTGTAAGTCTTTTAAGGGAGGATGACGAAAACGATACCGCAACCTCATACAGTATGCTTTTGAACAGACTATGCTGACGATGTACAGGCATTGTTTCAATTCCTAAACAGTGGAGATATAAGGATGTTAATCCCTCGTTAACCCCTTTGAGCCTAAGAAGTAGAAGTTTCTTTCTCATACAAATCGATCCCTTAATCATAACCTGGGGCAGGGTAGTTACTTAGTTAACTCAGTTATACCAGATGCTTTACACCAGTAATGATGGATTCCCGTAATTCTCAAGTCAGGCAGTCAATATCCATAAAAGAAAAAAGAAGAAAAAATGTTAAGTCAAAACATATGAAGGAAACTTATCAAGAACTAAAAACATCCCGCTGACTGTAATCACAAAATGAACAGTTCAGGCAAAAGTTAGGGATAACAAAAATCAAAGTCGAAAAAAAAAAAAGAGGTCACTACAAATACTCGACCAAAAAGGATGACTGACTGTCCAAATAAACTTTTGGTACTTCAACCACCATCAAATATCAATACGTCAAGATCTGCTAAAGCTGAAACGCAAAGATAACTGGGCATAGGATCGAAGAACATCACGAAGATTGGGATGGGTATAAATAAATTTTTGAGCTATTATCCTTTGTTTCTTAAAACTGTGAACCAAGCCACGTTACAACCCTTGAAAGTCCTAATTGAAGCATGGTTAGTTCGAAAGCATACTGTCATCAAAAAGGTATCCTGACTCCTTAAGGTTTACCACAAATGCCGAGTTGATATCACGTTTTTACAAACATCACGTTGTTACAAATATCATGTTTTTACAAACATCGCGCTTTTACATCTCCTGTTTTAACGTTTTTCAAAAACTCAAGACAAATGTATGCATTGCATCTCATGAATTCATTATTAAACGAATTCTGCTACATAATTTCAAATGTTAGCATCAGACTGAATTTGCACAGTGGTACAACTAATGACTGAAAGTTATCCCGACAGACAATATTCCTCCAAGAAGCAATGTCTCTACGTATACAAGGGGCATGACCCGCTTTGCCCAATCAATCTGGGGCAATCAAGTCAAGATTCGAAGAATCTCTCAAATGCCAAAAAGTCAAAGGCATGCACCACAAGTGGATTTCAAACTATTTCCCGATCAGGAAGAAGCATCATCCTAAGTTTATGATTACTAGGGGCATGTCGCCCATAGTGCACATCTCATAAAGTCCTCGCAAGACGAATCTTTCCAGAGTTCCTACCAGCAGGGGGAAATCTATGCAAGTCCAGTTAGACATCTTGATCAATATTCAGAGGTGCGTCCTAACCAAATCCAGGAATGATAGTTACTATAATACTGGGGGCAACTTTCAAGACACCCATGACTCCCCACAAAGCCGGTTTCACAAGATCATATCCCACAGAGTAATTATTAAAGAAGATATCTTCAAATGCTCTCGTCCAACAAAAAACATAGCTCCTCAACAGAATTCACATCTTTGACACCGTCGGTTCCCCGACCTTCTTCTCTTCTCAAACATGGTTTATTAATGTCTTTCATCCCCAGTAAAGGTACATCAAGTTACTGGTCATCCCCAAGCAAAATCATAAATCCCCAGCTGAGCATCTTCAAAAACAAGATCAGATATCAAAATCACAATGATACAAAGATTTATTTTCTCGATCAAGGACAAATCATATTCTGACATCATGTATCATAAACATATTCATACATTGCATAAATTACCTCATATGCAAGTTTCTCATTTATTTTGAGAAACTCATAATACATGCATCATGACATTGCATAAAGACTAACTGTACCTATTGCAGGATACAGGTACAAACAAATGAACAAAATCTCCAATCTTCAAAGGTCTAATTCAGTTACTACGAACGGTACTGACACGATCAACATTCAAAGATTTAATCATGACATTCAATTCAGAAAAGACCACGACAACTGAGTCACGATAATGGAATCACGACAACTGAGTCACGATAATGGAATCACGACAACTGAGCCACGATAATGGAATCACGACAACTGAGTCACGATAATGGAATCATGACAACTGAGTCACGATAATGGAATCACGACAACTGAGTCACGATAATGGAATCATGACAACTGAGTCACGATAATGGAATCACGACAACTGAGTCACGATAATGGAATCATGACAACTGAGTCACGATAATGGAATCACGACAACTGAGTCACGAGAATGGAATCACGACAACTGAGTCACGACAATGGAATCTCGACAACTGAGTCACCCTAATGGAATCACAACAAACGAGCCACGACAATGGAGTCACGACAATCAAGTCACGACACTACGACAATAGAGTCATGACACTAGAGTCACTACAATTAATTCACTTTACACTCCCAACATCCAGATGGCATCTTTAAGCCCATCTCCAACAAACACTTCTCAATACTTCGAGCTCGGATATAGTTTAACGTACGACATATTCTGACTCTCAAGTCTATCAAGCTGGATGGCATCTTTAAGCCCACCTCAATCATACATCTTTTCCAAACACCTGGATGGCATCTTCAAGCCCATCTCCGACAAAAGTCCCTACTTCAGCTAGGGCAAATTCCTGGGTATTCTAGTGTTCAATCCTCTTCTACCTTCAAATTCCGACAGGCACACAAGCCAATCTACACCCTCAGGTATAAGAAGATTGAACAGGGGCAGCTGTCATACCCCAAAATTTTCCCACCATATTTTTATATTCAGGCTCAGCTGAATGTCAGAAGCACAAGACTTAATTGCATGAACACTCTCCTAATCAACTACTCTCCAACTAGGGTTTTGTTCTTCTCAAAGAGAAATCAATCTCTGATGCCTCAAATGGATCCCATGGCCTCTCATATGACTCATAGTATCTCCATGACAAATTACAAGCTTCAAATCCAAAGATTGCTCAGTCAACTACTCAAATGATCAATAGACGACTAGTTGACCAAAAAGTCAAACTACGGTCAAACCACAATCAAAACTCCTGATTTTTTGACAACATCCTCATATTGAAGTATCATTCACCATTTGATCAAAAATTGATCATGGCTCATCAAGGAAAGATCAGAAATCGACAAATTCAAAAGTTTCTAAATTAGGGTTTTCATAGGAGAAAGTCAACTGAACTTTGACCAGCCATAACTTCCACATGGAACATCATAAAATTTCCATCCAAATCTCATTCTGAAGGAAATTAAGTTCTCTACAACTTTGTCTCTCACAAGCCAAGGCCAGAAATGCACCATTTGGGAGATTTGAGCCGATACATTACAGGTCCTCCAAAAAGTCAACGAAAACACCTTTTGGGTCAAAGCTCATAACTCGAGTATGGAATATTTAATTGAGATAAAACCAAAAGCATCATTTAGAGGACACTCTAATCTTTCTAAAAAGCTCAAGAACACTTCCATACAATAAAAAATGAAGGAGTTATGGCTCGCGCAAGTTAAGCGATTTTGAGAAAATGCACAAAGGGTAAAATGAATAATTTTTGATGTTTTAGGTTAATGGGCCTAAGAGTTGAATTACAAACACTTCCATAGCATGAATGAGGATCCATAGGTATTACCACGTATTTTTATGATTTTTATTTAATTAATTTGAGTTTTTATTCATTTAAAAGCCAAATTTATTGAATAAAATATGAAAATAATATGATTAAGTCATATGGTTTTACTTTTAATCATCCATGGGCCCAAATAATCATATAAGAGAGTCCAAAGTTCGTTGCATGGTCATGAGAAGAAACTATCCAAATTTAGAAAGAAAATACATGGTTTTCTTATGAAATTTCTTTTCTATTCATAACCTAAAGTCCAAGCCCACAAACTTGACCTAATGTCTCTAATATATATACACATTAATCCTAATGAGGAAGGGGACGAAAAATCTGGTCAAAAAACTAGGGTTTCAAAAGGAAAAAAATCACATAAACTAGGGCAAACAAGGAAGGTGTGTTGCAGCCCTTATCCGCGAGTTCCAGGCTCACCCTCTTCATCCCCAGGCCATCAGGAGTTTATTCCCGTCCCTTGCAAAGACTTGAAGTGCCGTGAGTGCTCCCCTTGGTCTCCACGGTTTGTCATACCTTTTTCCAAATCGTTTTCCATAATTCATGTGTTTTTAAGAAATTCTAACCACGCACTCATGTTTATATGATCATTTAGAACATGTTTGAATCATTTGTTTCAAGTTTAAACGCAGGAACAGCCAGTTGCCATTGTTAGGGCATAACCTTGCTCTTGCTTCGTATCAGTGTTTTCAGGCACTTATAGGCAAAAACGAAACCGTCATCGTGGTCGGGGGAGCCCCTTTAACGGATCTGGGTACTTTCTTTGTCCGGTTAACGTGGTTTTATTGAGTTTGATGTCTGCAGGTATTAGCTACAAAATATTGCAGAAGGGGTCGTAGCTAATTCGCATGGAAATCGCAGCTAATAATTTGGTGAAGAAGATGAATAGGAGAGTTGATTCTTTGACCACGCGTGGCACCTCTCTATTCGATAGTCAACCGGCGCAGACCTCTCTCCATTCTTTATTGGCTGACAGGCGCTACATGGGGACCACGCGTTGACTGTGTTTGAAAACTCCATTAACCTTTCATGTTTTTTTTATATTAATTATCAGCCATTCAATTAACAATTAAATCTAATGGCACAGTTGGCAAAGTGTTAGTTTGGGGGAGGATCAAAACCTGGGTTCGAACCAGGTGTGAAACATTTTATTTTCCTAATGAATTGCATTCTGATTCCATGTAGCGTCCCATGCTTGGCCTACGGTGCACTCTCAGACGTCCACCACTAGATACACAGGGAAGCCAGATCTAACGCATCTGACTATGCAGGACCACCATGCTCCCTCATGAAGCCTCCACATCGAATCTCAGCTAAGTACCTTCTAATTTTTTTTTATTATTATTTTCAATTACATAAAAACTTTTTCTTTTATTTCTTTTTTTTTCTCTTACTTTTGTTTATTTAACTTATTTCATTTAAATATTTATTATTATAATAATTCTATATAGCCTTTTAATTTATTTAATTGAAAATTCGATTTTTCTTATAACATTTAAAAAAATAATTATTTTGTATACACTTTTGATTAATTAGTTAATTAAAAAATTAATAATTAGTTTTTAGGTTTGTTAACCTCGAGCCATTTATAAACCCTAGAATCTTGGTAGGTGGTATCCACTAACGCATTTTATGCCTTACAAACCTCTTTTGGGGTCACAATAAGTTTTCTTAAAAAGGGCCTTTAAGGTTTGTAAATTTTTTAGGGTTTGTATATTTTTTATCAATTAGGGTTTAGATCAGTCAATACACTAACCTACTTTTTTTCTTTGTTCAATTCTTTTCAGGATTAATCAAAATTCTTCCGACTACGCGCCAGGCCAATCAAGAAGCTAAGTTTCTAAACTTTTTCTTTTTCTTTTATTTTTATTATTTATTTGGATTAAACATTATTTTTGTTATTTTGCCTTGTGATACAAGTAGATTTTACTTCATATGTTAATGAATTAGCCATACACTCACTGCTTTCTCCTCTTTAATGGTCAGGGTCAATGTTTCTCATGCTTCAAGGCAAATCTCTGCCCTGTCAACCTTCAACCTTCATCAATCAAAGCTGAAGGTTTGCCAAATCGCCAGAGCTACGAATGTCGGTAAAACTAAACCCTATCTTTATTATTACTTATGTCAAACCCTATTAAGGGATCCGCTGGTTTCATTGTCCCCTTCCCCTATTATTATGTAACTGCTTACTGGTTGTATTGTTTGGCCTTGAAGGCATTTAAACTGTAATATTATTTTTACTGCGTGGTTAGTAATATAGGGAGTGACAAGATTAATTAATTAAACGATAGCTCACCTAACTACAAGATAAATGTAATCGAAGTTAACCACGTGAATGTTGCACCCACACACCTTTAGGGTAATCCCTCTGGTTGCCTTTGTTGCCTTGTTGCCTCTATTGTACTAAATAGTCAAAAGTCCCTCGATTCCGAGGATACCTAAGCAAAACAAAGTTGCCCTCAGTTCATTATCATCAACTCTGTCCCTCGATGCTGCCTCGGAAAAATAAAGATGATTGTCCAATTGCTAAGGTATCCTCGCATGATGCCTAAAAAGATTAATGACTATTATATCCTTCCCTTAGACTACCTGCCCTCTTTATGGCATGGGACAGTCTTATGGCGAACGATTTCTCGATGACCCTTAACATCCAATTGAAAGACTTCCTACCCTCTATGGTATGGATAGATCCTTTCGCCTCGAAAAGCTAAAAGAACAAGTTTTCAAACTTAGGGTAGTTGCTACTAATTGCTTGCTCAATTCAAAAATTCAAATTCAAAAACTATTTTCCCACTCTTTTCAAATCAAATTCAAAAAGACTACGCTTATTCACAAGCTAAAGTTCTTATTCAAAATTTCTATTCACGCACTGTTTTTTTCAAACAATTCAAACAATTCAAACATTTCAAACTAAAGTGAGCTAAGCAATTAAGAGCCCATGGATAACCATGGATGCAAAGGGTGCCTTACACCTTCCCTTTGCATAAATTACCCCCCGAACTCGAAATCTTTTTAAAAGGTCTTTTTCTGTTCTTTTAGCCTTTCCAATTGGATAAAATAAAAGTCGGTGGCGACTCATGCTTAATCGCGACATTTCGATATAAAGTCAGTTCACCGTATTACAGATCTGTACTAAGATGACTGTTGTTCTTAACAACAACAAAATAATGAATAGTTATATTCGAAATTTTTTTGTTATAATTTGTAGAATAATTATACCGTTGTATATAATGTTTAAGTGATCCGGAAAGAGACTCCCTTGAGTGGGCACGTCAAATCATTAAAGAGTTCGACGAAGAGCAAGATAAAATGTTAAAAACTCTCATAAACGATGGATTTCTTACTGAAGAGGAATGCATGGCTGATTATAGTGGTGAAGTAAAGTGGAGAAATAATGTCACAGAATCAAACATGCATGGACAAAATGCACTGGTAAATATCTTGAAAAATTTAATGTATTTATGTATATATTTGTACAACTCATTTACATATCATGCATGTTGTAAATTCTGTAGAATATTCCTATGGAAATATCAAAGACGTGCTTTGGAAAGACGCAGAATGCAATAAGGATGGTAGATCTTGTTGATGGAAAAGGATATCACTGCGTAATTCTTAGGGCCGGAAGGAATGAGTATGAAATACATATTGGGCTTGGATGGTACTCTTTTGCAAGAGAGGAAAAATTTAAATTAGGAGACGTGCTGGAATTCTCAATGATTCCATTTTCAGATCTGATATTTGTTCAGTTAGTGAACAGGAATTGATGTTGCTGGTATGTTTTGATACGAAGGTACTGTGTTGGGTTGGTTGTTTTTTATCTTTATAGTTTGTGTTGGGTTGGATGTTTTTTATTTTTAGACTTTGTGTTGTGAATGGTATTTGTTTAAGAATATGGAATTTATGTTGACTGTGATTTAGTTTTACCTCTGTTAATTTCTATGAATGATGTTGCAAATGATATATTGTTTGGTAACAAAGTGATTTAGTCTTAAGAATATGCAAATTTTATATTGTTTGGTATATGTGTTTTATTAAAAAGTGGATCTTTTTATGATGTAATTCTTTTAGAGCATGTTTCTGTTTCTCTATGGCTTTAGATTAATGATATATAATTGAAGAATGTGTGAATTGCAAAAAAATAGATATACATGAGTTGCATATACTATATATTGCAATTACAAAAAAAAATATTGTGCATCTACAAAAAAATCATAGTATCCTTCAAGATCTTCATTAGAAACTCCCGAACTTGAAATGATTAACGTGCATGGCGTTTAAAACTTCAAAATACTAATTGAATGGAACATTTTATTGTCCAACTATAAATTTTCAAAGACTTCTTTGAAAACGACATTCGTCGTCACCGACAATGGTTGTTTGTCTTTGTCGTGAATTAAAATCTTTAGGCCCTTTTTGCTCTTTACTCTTGATACTGCCACATAAAATTGACCATGACTGAACACGCTTCTTGGCAAATATATACCGACGAAATCTAAAGATTGACCTTGAGATTTGTTAATTGTCATAGCGTAGCATACCATTATAGGAAACTGTCTTCTGGTCATTCGGAAGGGCCATGGTGATTGAGTCGGAGTTATGTCCATTCGTGCAATGTATACGACACCACCAATGTTCTTTCCAGAAATAATTTTTGCTTCTATAACATGATCGACCAATTTTGTAACAATGAGACGTGTTCCATTGCAAAGGCCTTCTGCTTGGTCAATATTCCTGAGAAGCATTATTGGTGTACCGATCTTCAATTTGATTTTATGATTGGGGACACCGGAAGTTTGCAAGGCATTCAAAAATTCTGGAGTTAAAACATCAAAAGATTCATTGCCGTCACCGTCTGTTGTATCAACTGAATCCAAGCTTAAATACTCTTTCTCTTGACCTGCGGGTTGACAATGTTATTTGTTGTCGTACATAATATTGGGCATGAAAAAATAAAATACACAACGAAATCTTATAAAAAAATGTTGATTACCGGGAACAAATTCTAAAATATACTGATTGATTTGATCAACAGTCTCTATGGTTCCAGCTAATATTGCCCTTGACTGTAGAAAATCCACATTATTGTAATTAACGGCAAAATTTGGATAGGTGTTTTCAAATATTGTCTCGAGGGGATCATCAAAATCAGAGATCAACAGATCTTTAGGAACGTCGATCTCTGCGTAACCATCATTTGGTTCTGATATCTTCCCATCTCCAACAGTTAAAATTCAATCTGAAAAATGTCTTAACTCTGCAGAACTGGTGGATTTTGCCGACTGCTGTAGTCGCATGTTCTTTGTGAGTTTCAAAACCTTGCAGTGATCCCATATGTATGATGAATTTATTGTAGCATGAACTATATCTGAGCGGCTGCCTCTTGGAATAACTGGAAGAATTTGCCTGAAATCACCGCCGAAGACTATTACCTTACCTCCAAATATTTTATTTGATGCTTTGGATCCACCCATGATATCCTTCAGAGTTTTATCCAATGCCTCAAAACAAAATTTGTGACACATTGGAGCCTCGTCCCAGATTATCAACTTTGATAGTTTTAGTAGATCACCTCTATCGCTCCCTTTGTTTATGTCACATGTGGAAGATTCAAGCGTGGGAATCGGAATTTTGAATTTAGAATGCGCCGTCCGGCCACCTGGAAGTAATAGTGAGGCAATTCCAGAAGAAGCAACTGTCATACATATTTGTTTCTTTGATCTTATATAAGAAACCAGTGTTCTCCACATATAGGTTTTGCCTGTACCGCCGTAACCATAAAGAAAGAACACGCCTCCATTCTGGTTATTCACGGCCATCATGATTTGCTTAAATACATCCCTTTGTTCATCTGTTGGTAATTAGAAGATTATTCTTAAACAATCATAAGATACTATGCTATGCTATTATTAATTTGGTTCTACATTTATAACAAATTTCAAATGGACAATGAAGAAACCTGTGAGATTCTGATACAGCATGTTAAATTCTTGAAGTTGTTCATCGGGATTGTAGTTCCGCTCTTCGTAAATAAGCTTGTTGCCAAATTCTTCGGGAACATATCCTTGTGGTTTTGGCATCCCAGGAAAGTCGCTTAGGCTCTTACGGTTGCGTTGTAATAGCTTTTCTATCTCAATCAATGTCAGATTGTATATTTCTTGTTCTGATAACCTCAAACCTATTTAACAGAAGTTTGCAATAGAATTATTTAAAAAATGAAGTTAATGAAGTTGATATGTAATTTTTTTTCAATAACATGTTACCTCTGTTGTTGGCAATAGTCTGCTGAGAGTAAAGAATTCCATCAGATAGAAGATGCCTTGTTTTGCTCCATACATGCCTTGGTCTGTTAATGCTACTTGACAACAACATGTGGACAAAAAGCAATCTTAAATAGTGGCCAGAACCCCACTGAAATGCCTCTGAAATAGCAGCTATAAATTCACGATCATCCCCAATAAAGCCCATTGCAAAACATGCATCACGTAAAGTATCGTACTTGACGTTGTTAACTATTTTCAGTTCTGAATAATTTCGAGGGCCCTTCACATGTGTAAGCATCATTCTGAGAAAGTACAATTCTCCTGTAGTTGGAGGAACCCAAATTAACCTGCCAATTGTGTAACCCTTCTGCCTGGGTTTCCACTCTCTCTTCTTTTTGACATATACAAACTTTGAAACAAAATTGCTATAAGTTAACTGTTGAGCTTCAGTGTATTTCTGATTAGCTTCAAACCATGCCGTAAACATCGATTCAGTTACACTTGGTTTCTCAAGGACATTGGAAACATTGCTGATGTCAGTATAGTAGACTGAATGTTGACCTTTGCAATGGAAGTGTAATCTTTCCACAGCTGGTTTCCTTCCATGAATGGGGAAACCATAAATCCTCCAAGATGCTTCACTTGGAGAAACATACCTACAGTCAATATACTGCTTGATTTCATCAATATCTTGACGCTCAATAGGACATCCATTTTCATTCATGACAATTGTAGCAGTTATTCGATCATAGCCTTTGTTGATGTATTTAAACAAATATTTTATGGATGTGCTTTGATTGCACCATTCCATATTAATATGAGTTCTGAACTTCAACAACAATTTTGCATTGTAAGGAACAACAAATCTATTGTCAACCTCTATACCATTCCTAATGACAGTGTGACCGTTGTCCCTTCTTCTGTAAACCGGATAACCATCTTGATCGACAACTGTCTCAGCCCGAAAGTCTTTAGGAAAGTATTTGGAACATTTACCATCCTTCATGCATTGCGAAGACCGGTTTGCGTTTCCGCATGGTCCGTGTATCATGTGACTTTTTACCAAATTATATAAGTCTCTGTCGGTGTCCTTGTTCGGAATTTCGGCAGATATAATACGGTCAATATCAGCAGGTGTTGGATATTTGCTGGATGGATGTAGAAATATCAAAATATGAGCGTGGGGAAGGCCTCTCTTCTGAAACTCAATTGTGTACATATCTACAACAGAAAAAAAAGTATGAATAATGAAGGTTAAGAATCAAAATAATATATGATCAGTTTTTAAATGAATCAATACTTACACGCAAGAACTTTGCCCATACAACTTTTTTTAGTCAAATCTGACAGTAACTCATCGAATTTCATCTTAAATATTCTCGTTATGAGGTCCGGCCGATCTGCTGGTGTCAAATTATTAGAAGCAAGTACATGTTTCAATTCCGGCCAGTTTGGATTACACGTAAACGTTATGAATAGATCGGGAAATCCAACATAACTACATATTTCCATTCCATCAAAGTAAAGTTGATCCATGTATCTGCGACTACCAACATAGGACGATGGAAGGACAACTCTTTTCCCTGTGTTTGAATCATCGGTATGTCCATTGGTTCTGATATCTGTTAGATAGTTATACTTTCCAACTCTAAGTTTAGATTGATTTTTTCTTAACCATCGAAGTCTCTCAGATTCCATCATTGTATAACCATCAACCAAAAACTGTTGAAATAACCTTCTTGATCTGATAACTGTTTGGGCCTCATTCTTTCTGGCTTGAATACGAAATGCAAACCACTCTCTAATTCTGAGTCTATTTCTTTTATTTGCTTGCTCCCACGGAACATCCTCATTGTCGGCTACTCCAGTCATTGATTCTGAGTTACGTCTATTGTTGGAATCTTGATTACGATGTCTAATGTTCGGCCTGTAACCATCTTCGCCATAAGGGAAAAGTAATGGATATTGAAATCCCAAATATGATGTATGATATTCATCTATTCTTTGAAGTTGTCCAGTCTGTTTGTGCATTATTATGTCCCTCTTCTCAGCAGTGTCAACATCACCAACAATTAGAGCAGCAACTTCAGAAACAGTTGGTTGATTATAAATTCTTCCATCGGTGCGTCGCTCGGAAATAAGACGGAGCTTTAGGTCAGAAACATTGCCTTCGGAAAGTATATCCCTTGCCATCTTAAAACTCTGGGCATGAACATTGTGTTGATATAACATAGAAGAGAGTTTTTTCACTATGTCAAGATCTATTCCGTCTTTTGTCCTGCAAAGAATGAAAACTCAAAAATGGTATATGGTCCATATCGCATAAAAAAGAGCATATTATTATACACGAAGTAATTAATAAACATACTTGAATCCGTTTACTCTATGTTGTATTTCATGTTCAGTATCATATATATAGAGTTGTGCAAATCGGGGATTTTGTCCTGGAAATGGTAACATGCTACCTATACGATGACATGATTGTCCTTGAATTCGGTAATTTGGAGGACCTCTACCATTGTTAAAACGGTTGTCCATTTTAGCACCCGGAGACGTAAATGCAAACATCATGTTGAAAAGACGTATTTGTTGTTGAAATAGTTTTGATTCAGGGTTTGTTTGGTTAAACAGCAGTTTCTGTAACACCGGTGGAGGTTCTCTCAATAGAGGAATTTGAACTTTACCATCCCCACAACACATTGTGAACTTAGGACTTAATGTTTGCCGACACTTGGTCTTCCTTTCTAAATACCACATGTTTGAACCACATTTTGGACATTCAAACACTGGATCACCTATGTCGTAAAAATCTCCTAAATGAATGCACAACTAAGTTAACAGATGAGAGGATGTTTAACAATATAAATTTACTGACAATGATTACATTATTGTTACAAAACCTGATGGTAGTGCATTGACCATTACAGCTTGATTGTCCATATCTTCTTCATCCTCGTCCATAACCATGCTGTCATCTGAACTCCAACCTATGGAAATTGATACATGCAAAGTTAATTAGAAATTTGTTAAGTGTTTAAATTAATTGAGAATGTACATTACCATAAATAAACCATACTCTCTGACGAATCATCATGCATATTATCCTCTTCGTTGTCATCTTCAAAAAGTTCATTGATTTCAGTAGTATGTAATGGAGAGTTTTTTGAAGATGTAGAACCACATTCACCAACAACGTTATTAAATCTATTCTTTAAATTCGTCCCTCTCATATTGATGTTTCTGCATGTAACCACTCTTGGACGTTTTTTATTCAACGAATTTCCAAGACTACTGATCACTGAGGAAGCATGAGTTTTCTGCAAAGTTGTTATAACCGAATTGCTGGAACTTGGAATGTTCTGAGAGATGGTAGAAAATGGAATTCTTGCATGAGCATTATCATGACTACTAATTGGGGTAGTCTTGCCTACATTCTCCTTCTGCAGTCCATTCAATTTCTTTGCTCTCTTGGATTGAAGTTAACGTTTACGATGAAGTCTTGCCTATATGTATGTTTAAGTTCTGTGGATATGTAATAATTATAGTAGGAGTTGATATTAGCAATGATGCCTTTGTTTGGTCCTTTAGTTTCATCTGCACGCTTAGCATAGTCATAAATTAATCTCTTTCATACACAATTTTGTTTTGATATTGTAATGATTATCATTCTTGGCATTACACGTTAAGTGTCATTAAACATCCAAAGCATGATAGAAAAGCAATGATGATTGTTTATGTGTGAAACAAACTTAACTTGTCTAGTTTCCAAAGCATGTAATAAATGAAATGAGTGAGTAAGTGGCTTGAGTAAAAAAATGGAGATTCTTGAAAATATTTCATGAATAAATAAAAACTATTATAAGTTTAGTTTCAAAAATAATGGAATAGCAAAAGTTATATTGGTTGATGTGCATATCTGTTTTTGAAAATATTAATAGGATCATGATTTAGTAATTCATACAATATTTAAATAGAACCCTAAATATGCAAGAAAAAAAAAAGTTCAAATTAAACTTGTATAATTTAGTTATTATGATTTTGTAAATAAAATATATAGATTCTCACCTGCAGCATATATTAGAATCATATTATGTAAACTAATATGATTAAGTAAAAGTAGAATTGGATTGGGCATAAATGTAAAAATATCTAACATCTATCTTGTTCAATAGTGAGAAACAAAAAAAGATATAATTTTGAATCAATACAACCCAAAAATTATGTCATAACACTAAATTCAGAATAACACATTGATTAAAATTGAACAAAATAATTCCATGGCAATCTCGAAATTGAAATTAAATAAAATGCTTGAATACAAATACTACATGTTGTCCAAGAGTGAAAGCTTTGTTGGTAGAAAATGCAGTACCACAAAGTAAATAAAACAATACATCCCATAAATTTAACAACCAAAAAACATAAACCATATGATTATAAGTTCCAACAGATTTGTGCTAGTATGCATAAAATAAAAAAAGTTGATGAAGTCTTCAAGCATTTGGTTCAATCTTCACTTTTTTGGGTGGCTTGGTTCCTGAATATTGTGTAAGTCCTAAAAGCTGACAATCCGATTCTTCAGCATCAACACCATGAGAAACACTCTTTGATGGGGTATTGGCCAAACTCTTCTCAGGATCATTTTCTCCAAATGCAGATAAGGACTCCTTCGAATGTAGTAAACAGATTTATTAAAATATGGAAGAAAATACATGTTTTGCATGAAAACATTGCAATTATCAAATAACATACCATGGAAGTATCAACATGATCAGCAACAGCATTTTGAATGGGAGGAAGACTATGAGCCTGTATTATACAATAGGATATTACTAATACAGTTGGATTTTAGTTAATTTAAGATATTCAAGCGGATTACTATAAACTGAAAAACCTCATCAGCAATATAATCCTTTTCAATTTGACTGACAAATTCTTCATCATAAGAAAACTTCCAAACAGATGCTTGCCCAAAGGTTGGCTGTACTTTAGCTCTCAAAGCCATTTTCTTCTCCAACAACATGTCAAGCTCGTCAGGATAAACCATGGGATCATCTTCACCATTCTAAAGTTTAAAAAGAATGTTAGAAACCATATATTATACTATTTTACAAAGAAACTAAATTATTAACATACCTCTAACATTGATTTATGCATGCTATCAGCAGATTGTCCTATAATCTGCTCACAGTCGGCATCCCAAAATACAAACCGGAACTTTGATTCACCGTCATAAACATATATATCAACTTTGTACCTATTACATAAATACATACCAGTGTAATTAAGTGATCTTAGACAAAAAGGATTAAAAGGTCATAAATAGAAATAATGTCATCTTAACAACCTTGGTATGGGTTTGTGAACATTTTCGCCACACACACACTGGTATGGATTGTTCAAATCAGTAGCCTTCACAGAGCACTTTGTGCATCCATAGTAAAATCAACCATGCTTGGATACATAAAATTTCGTGGTAGTTCCAACAGTAACACATAACATGTCTTAAAAATAAAAATAAAAGCATTACAAATACATATAGATAATTGTTAACAACTTGAAAAACCATTTACGAATTTCTGAGTTATACTTGTTTGATTTTGCAGAATTGACTCAAAGGAATGCACTTTGCCTTATGAACAAATTTTTCAAGTGTTGTAAACTGAGATCCACCAGACCAAAGAGACATGGATTTGGCAGATTGCGAAGGCTTTTGGGATTGCTCATTTGCAGGCAACCTGGGAATATTATAATAAATCCATGCTATAATTTGGAATCAACATGAAAAACTAATTGAAATAAAAGACTGCCTAATGTTAATACTTTAACAAAAACTCAGAAATCTCCTGGATGTCTTCGTTGATTAGCAGCTTTGAACCACTCCATGCATTGGATACTGATTGAAGAAAAAAAAAAGTTTGCAACATTGTTGAAAAAATGTGATAAGGCAACAGCAGAAAAAAATAAAATAAAAGCAAACCCTGAGAATCCTTGATCATTGCATGGGTTAGTATGATGACAATAGCACCCGTGTTAGTTGGGTCATTATAATATTCCAAAAACTTAATACCATAGCTCTCCCATAATGTGCAGTTAATGATGTCACCGCTGAGATGTTAAACCAAGAATTGGATTAAGAAAAATTTACATTGAATCATAATAATCGAAAAATAAATACTGAAAGAGGATTAAGGGTAACAAATGTACCTCAAATCTTTGAGACTGAGGGCCACAAATGTCTTCTTTCCTGGAGTGTTTGATTGCATATTGTTTATCTCATGTACAACACCTATAATATCTGCAAAAGAGATCAAATATGGCAAATGTTATAAGTAAATGGATCCTTATAAGAAGTAAAGGGTGCTTAATGTTTTTTTCTACCTTCAAGTCTGTTAAGATGACATTTGCCTGCATTGATTTCGCAAAACTCTTTGAAATAATACTTCAGAGGAGGAATATTTTGTACATCCATGTGTTTCATGGTCGTACCACCAAGGAACACGAATTTCTTTGAATGGTCACACAGCTTCCACTGAAAATCGTTATCAAATACAGTCCCGTTGTTGATTATGCAAGTCATATTCTCTTGAATTCTTGATTTCCACTTATCTGTATGATCAACCCAAATCAAAACTTGAATTCGATCACCCTAACAACAAATGTAAAATATGGTTAATCCCAGAAATCGCTTGCTAATAATGAAAAAATGCAACATTAAACGAAAATGAAATACTTATACCGCAGCATCCATGATAACCATCTCCAGATGTTCAGCACCCTTACTGTTAACAACGCTCCATACATCAATAATTCGAACAGCCAATCTCCATGTTTCCTTCTTGTCGCTGATGTCTTTTATGCAGTCAAATTTACGACTCATATTCTGCAGAAATGGAAAAATAGTTAGATTAAAACAATAGTCGTTTAGAAAAACAACTAACAGTGTGGCATGGAAGATGTATCGCAAAATCTACGTGAAAAAGAAATACCTAATATTGATGGGCGGAAACAGGAGAGGAAGATAAGCCAAATGTAGGGTTTGGAGCTTGAAACTAAAAGCCATAATATATATAGAAGGATGATAGAAGAAGTGAAATTTTCTTGAGCAACCAAAGAGAAAAAGCGTGCAAATGGTTTTGCTCTATTCCATGCAGCTTTGCACAACTATCTACAAAAGCATGACAGACAAAAATATTAATTATGGAAAAAATTTGGACAACTGAAAAGTAATGCAATGATTATGGGATACATTTTTCTAATTAAATTAA
Organism: Vicia villosa; assembly: GCF_029867415.1. Classification (NCBI taxonomy): domain Eukaryota; kingdom Viridiplantae; phylum Streptophyta; class Magnoliopsida; order Fabales; family Fabaceae; genus Vicia; species Vicia villosa. The sequence goes on along the minus strand of NC_081180.1, from coordinate 100,469,182 downwards.
TTAAGGTTTATGCAATTACCGCTGTGTCCCCGATTATCACCCTCAAATTGGTGATTAGAGGGTTAATGAGAGAATTTCATATGTATTGTACTTTATTATATTAAAAGTAGATAATATATCCTCCTGTTCAAAAAAAAAAACAGTATAATATATCTTTTAAAAAGAAATTTAAAAGCACAAATAAGAAATGAATTTATTTGCGTATATATTTTTCTCAAGAAAATATGATATCCGTTTAAACCCCGCCAAATATTCTTTTGGGTTACATGCCTAGAAATTTCAGGGGTTCATGGTGGTACGGAGAGGCATCAAAGCTAATCAAAAAAGTGATAAGCCGTCATCATGTTGAGGAGTCCCACTAATATAAAGGAAGTGTAATAAATTATAGGCCACTTCACCGTCGTGCCCTCTTCTTTTCCTGCAGAGGCGACAAAACCTTCATATTCTTCATCACCGTAAAGAAGAATGAGAGGTTTAAGTGGACCCCAAATGTGAAAAGGCTTTCACCAAAGTCAAGAACTGAGTGTTCTTATAAGCTGTAAACCGAGATAATTTAGCACAAATCATACAACACACAATATATAGTTTCCTAAATAGTGGCCCGAGATAAATAAGGGAACATCACATCTTAAAAAGTAACGGCTACTGCTGTCAGACACAGATGTCATGACATTGAGCATGACATCCAACAAAACTTGTACTAGCTCAAACGAACAATCCTGCATACTTCCACACACATACCACAGGAATGTTTTTCCACAAAATACAACCAATATAAAAACATCTACATTATGTATTTCTATTAGAATTGTTGAACTCCTAATCTGTCTCATCCAGGTTCTATTTATAGTCCCAACTTTGGGTTCTTGTGTCATCTTGGATCATGGGCAGAAAGTGCATCAATCCCCTTAAGCCCATTACGAAATTAGCATAATCCTTCAAGGTATTTTGCGTGGATAACAAGGAAGCAGGTACATAATTTGTTGGTGGGGGACAAAGCATCTTATGGAAGGCTGCCACAACATAGGTGAAGGGGGCGGTGCACAAGTGGCGCAATGTACTATTGTACCTCATTTTGTCTTGTAGTGCTTTTCCTCTTTTCCTTTAATTCAAATGAGGTTTCCTTTTCAGTACAACCAGGATTTCCCTCTAATAATTCCAGCATCCTACACTCCTCGTTTCCCTAGAAAACCAATAGGAATCTTCCATCTTTTCCCTTTAGCCATGTTCTCATTTATTTCAATATGAGTTCCTCTCAGTTGTCCACTGCAGTCATGACTCAGTCCGGCTTAGGTAACCTTGAAACAACTAAAATAACATTAAAACAACAAAAGGGAGAACCTATTATGCTCAAAGCTAATATCTATACAAACATCTAAAATGCAATAAAATAAGAAATAAAAGCTAACAAGCTAACAATAACCTAGAAGATTAAGGCATAGATTAAATCAAAAAGTGTGTGTTAACAATGGTAGCGTTCAATATGATCGAACACTTAAAGATGCTCTATCAAGAGTACATTAGACATGAGATGTTTGAAGTTTCCAAAGCCCTTTTTCAAAGAAAGCTAGCCGAGGGATCCTTTATAGGTCCTTGTGTACTCAAGATGATTGAGTATGTGGATAACCTTGTCAAATTAAGTTTTTTCATGTGAAAGAGCTTGTGATTGATTTTACTCTACAATCGTTGTCGTAGAACTTCTGGTAGTTTTTCATAAATTTCAACATAAATGATATGGAAAAAACTCTACCAAAGTTGCTAGACATGTTTAGAATTGTTGAGCAAAATTTAAAATCAAAAGGAAAGGTCATTCTCATGGTCAATAACACAAATTTCAAGAAACAAAACAAAAGATCCTACAAAGAGTTTAGTAAAGGGAAAGTCTAGGAAGTTGTCAGGCCCAAACCTAATATTTGTGCTTTGAAGCCTAGTGGAGGTATAACTAACAAGGACACTTTATTCTATTGTGGTTAGACTGAACATTGGAAGAGAAACTATCCAATATACCTGGAAGATAAAAAGAATGGAGTAGACTTTAAGTTCATGTAATTTTGTTATATAAATAAATTTATCTAATTCTACATCATGGGTATTAACTATTTGTAATGATGTGCAAGGGCTAAAAATGAGTAGATAATTGGAATATGATGAAATTGATCTATAAGTAGGCAATGAGGCAAATATTTTTTAAAGTCAATACATAAGAAATTATATATTGACTTTATCTTGTAGTTTATTAATTGTGTTGAAGAACTGCTATTATGTTCCTATAATTAGTAGGAATATTATTTTTTGTTTCTTGTCTGGACAAGTTTGATTTTTCATTTATAATTAGGAAAAATTGTTCCTCTATTTATTTAAATGATATATTTTATACTACTACACAAATAAAAAATGAATTGTATATCCTTGATCTTGAAACACGAATTTATAATATTAAGAAGGAAACCTAACGAGTTAAATCCTACTTACCTTTGGCATTGTCGCATAGGGCACATAAATGAGAAACACATTTTCAAACTCCATAAAGATGGACTCTTAGACTCTTTTGATTATGAATCATATGAGACATTCATATCCTATTTACTTGGAAATATGACAAAATCCTTATTCGTGATAAAAGGTTAAAGGGCTAGTGATATCTTACCATCATGCATATTGATGTGTGTAGATCACTTAACACACTAGCCATTGGCTGAACCTATGCATGGTAATTTTTAATGTTGGAGTTTGGTCATCCATTGACCGAACTTATGAAGGATAATTTTTTTTGTTTTTCAATTATTTGCAATTAATTTATAATGATTTTGATTTATTAATAATATTAATTAATTACTTTAATTTTTAATTTAATTTAATATAATATTTAATTATTATTTTAATAAAAAATAAAAATTTAATTATTATTATTAATTTTCTTAAGGAAAATGTTTATTATTAAGAAAAAGTGAAAACAAGAAAAACAAGAATAAATCTCAACCATTCTTTATCACAACCACCCCATGATCCCTATTAAAAAGGAAATTTAATTTATAATAAATTAAAAATTATCCACTAAATTAATGATACATGTATATTCTTGTGTTTGTTGTTCAAATTCTTTCGTACTAAATAGCAATACTCTTTTCTTCATGATTGAATATTATAATTATTTAATATAATATTAATTAAATATTTTTATATATTATTTTTAATTATTTTTTTCTAATAATAGACATAAACAATTTATAAATAAAAAACAAATTTATTAAAAAAAGTGACTACAAATACAAATTACGGTTTTTTGTTAAAATGTGTTCCAGTGTAACAGCGAGTAGATTTTTTCTTCCAACGCTTCTTGTCCATCTTGGGTTCATCACTTTGTGGAGATTTCCTTGAAGGAGAATCTTCGAATGAAAGATCGTCTATTTGTTGAGATGGACCGCCACCCATTACAAATTCCATTTCTTCAACAGTTAAAGGCGGTAAACTAAAAAATTCTTCATCAGTGAGTGCAATGTTGGGGAGTGGTTATGACATAAGTACGTAGGTTTCTAGTTGAGGCTGCAACATGTCCAGATAATAGGCATTCATAGCGTCATATGTAAATGTGAGTTGGGAGAGTGAATGGGTAAATGATTGTGGTTGAGAATGGGGGTAGGATAAGCCAAAGTTAGGTTGGGAGGATGATGGGTTAAAGTGTTATTGTTGGGACTGAGAGTATGAGTGGTCGAAGGTAGGTTGAAGGATTGGGCTGAATTATAGTGGTTGTCGAAGTGTTGATTGTTGTTGATATTGTTGTTTATGGTAGTAATAGTTTGTGTGGGGGTTGGGGTGTGAGGACTTGGTTATTGAGATGCGGTGACATAGAATTTGTGTTGTTGTGTGGTTTGGGTGTGATGGTATGTTTGTTGGGGGAATGAAGATGTTTGGCTTTGGAATTGTGTTGGGTTAATTTGGGATATTTCTTGATGAAAGGGAGGTGGAGTTGTTTGTTGTGTTAAGGAAGAGGAGGCATAATGACAGGGGGTCTTCCACAAACTGTGGTTGAGACATATGCATTAATGGAATATTTCTAAACCATTACATATATTCTCCGATGTGTTGCAAAATAGCAGCCATGTCCCCAATCAATACCAAATTTTTTCTATTCTTCCACTCGTTCTTCTCACTGATGTTCAAATCGGTCCATGCAACATCCCTTGTATCTTGTATATTTGTTGCGTGGTGTTCCAAAAGACATCTCGGTGGAGTAGGGATAGGTTGAGGAAACCCAAATTGAAGTCTACCCTGTCTGTTTGATGCATTTCCACTATATAAGAACATATAATAGACGTGGTCGCACTCCAAACCCGACTATCTTGTCGAACACAAGAAGGGTAATCTGGGTAGGGCCTCCAAAAAACGGTTACACAAAATTTAACAATTAGAGTTCTGATACGCATTCACGTAGATGAAAAAGTAAATAGATGGCACGATTATAAACTTACATCACTCGGAACCATGTGATCTAGTACGAAACAGTATCCACTTAGATAAGAACAAGGTTTTCTTTGATATTCCATACCTCGTTGAGCAAATCTTGCATTTTTAAACAGTGTAATTAGAAATAACCGATAAAAATATACATGCCTATACAAAAAATAGAAATTATAAATTAAATTTACCTAACTCCGTATGGATAAGAGGGCATCACAGTACTCTTTAGAGTAATGAGTGGAATGTGCCTGAAGGTCTACAAGGCGATAAGGAGAACACATCCTCCAATACTCTTGACTCCTTTAAAACTTGCTTTACACATCTCTCTATAGAGTTTATCCAAACAAGAAGAAGCCCAATTGTATTTCCCATATTTATCAAGATCTTGGACCAAAGGTAACCAAGATAAATGCAGTAAATTATGGGTTTTGTCAGGAAATACAATTTTAGAAATGATGATTAAAATATATATTTTTGCGTGCTTAAGGTAAATGTTATCATCGCTAATTTTACGGGAAAGTATGGGTATATAATTTTGTACATGAAAGCATGAATTGTAAAGATAAAGGCCATAGAATCCTTGTATAGAAATTGGGAGCCGTCTTACAATGACCTTCCATAATGGTTGTTGATAATGAAAACTTACATTCCCGGTACGATCATAGATCTGCAAAAAATTTATGCATTTTCAAGCGAAGGAAGCCAGTTGGATGATAGGATGATCTTCCATCGTGTCTTTTGGGCGTTTCAACCGTGTATCCATGGTTTTGCTTATTGCAAGCCTATTGTGCAAGTCGACGGAACATGATTGTATGGAAGGTATAGAGGGACCTTGTTGATGGCGGTGGCACAGGATGGGAATGGAAACATTTTTCCAATCGCATTCGCAATTATTGAGGGTGAAACCAAGGATTCTTTAAGTTTCTTTCTTCGGAATATGAGAATGCACGTGACACCCCAGAATAATTTGTGCCTTATAATATCTTACATGCATCCATCGATTGAAAGTGCATATGATGATCTTGAAAATGGTTGGCAAGACCCTTCGTCTTCACATGTCTACTACATCAGGCACATCACGCAGAACTTCATGTGTGCGATAAGAGACAAAGAAATACGTAAAAAACTTGTCAACATGGGTAATAATCTACTTTTATATCTAGTACACATATTTATTGATATTCATATATTTTACTAAACATTTTTATTACAAGGTATGCATTGACGAAGTCGACGTATAACTACTATAGAGGCAAAATTCGAAGGACCAATAGAGGTGCTTTGGAGTGGATAAAAATATTCACCAGGGGAAGTAGGCAAGGGCGTTTGACAGAGGAGAGCGCTGGAGACACATGACGAATAACCTGGCCGAAGCAATGAACTCTGTGATAAAGGCAAGATGAAACCTTCAAATAACTTCTTTGGTACATTCTACATATTTTTGGCTGGGAGCGTTGTTTGGTAAACGCGGCCATTAATGGACAAAGATCTTGGCATCCTTTCAAAATTGTACAAATAATTGCATCAAGGGAATTACTAAAGAATTCAATAAAGCAATCAGTCATAATGTGTCATACAGTTCGACCCAAAGAGATTCTATTATATGGTGGCCGGAAATAAACCAAAATGACGGTCTACCATTTGGTACTTCCAATGTTGATTATAGAAAGCGGAAGTTTGATTGTGAAAATTTTCAAGCATTTAATTTTCCTTGCTCCCATGTTATCGCAACATGCGCAAGTATACACCAAGACTACATCATTCACATACCAGACGTGTTCAAGATTTGTAATGTTTTTAAAGTCTACCATGAAAGCTTCCTTGCACTTCCACATCATGAAACCTGGCCGCAATATAGAGGAGTTACTCTTTCTCATGACGATACTATACATAGGAAGACAAGAGGACACCCAAATAGTACTCGTAATAGAATCGAAATGGACGACTTGGAAAAGGAAAAGAGAACGTGTGGGATAAGTCGTGAAGTAGGCCATATCCTGAGTAAATGTCCAAACATAGGCTCGTTTAATAGGCCATAGTGATTACTTCAGTTGGCTTTAGCAATGTAATATAATGTCTTTTTAATTCATCTTTAATTTCAATTATAAATAACAAAATTCAAGGAGAACGTGTTAGTGCTTTTATTGTCTGATTGGCATCTATGTTTGGTTAAAACATAATAGCAGCAAAACATAATACAATGTGTAATCTTGCAAATATAAAATAACAAAACAGATACAAGCAAGATGTTATATGGAATGTCATGACATCAACTCATGACATCGCGCCTGCAGAACTGAAAGGAAGATTCAGTTTGATACTTAACAAATACAGGATATTCGTGGAATATTTTGTAATCCTATGTGGCACAAATTTAAAGGTCAAAATAATATTGAAGAATTAGATCAGAAGATTAAAGATTCACGAAGAATCAGATCAGAAGATTGAAGATTCAACAGTTTCTAATTTAGGAGATAAATTAGGAAACTCATGATTAAAAGACCTTGATTGTAGCAGAAGATTTCTGCAGATTTGTAACAGCAAGAAGTGCCGTGATTTGTAAGCCCAAGTCCAATTGGGAACATGTTATAAATATAAACCTTTGTAACCTAGTTTTATATAGAAAACCTTGTTTAGAAAATATGTAGTCATTAGGGTTTCTATAGGTAGACCACCCAGGTTGTGGGATAGCTGCCATGTCCTTCTCGAAACCTGTAGGTAAGAGAAGTGATTGTTCTCACTCGAAACTTGTAGGTAATAGTTGAGTATTGTCTTCTTGATTAAAGCTGTGAAGCAAGATCAAGTTATTGTTCATTGTTGATTATGTAAATAGTTGTTTCAGGGTTGTAACAGTTAGGTATCACTAGGGAGTGAGCAGAGGTTCTCTTGTCTTGGATGAATATCTAAGATAAAGGTTGCATTGGGTAGTGACTAGGTAAACCAGAGGTTGTTTATCTGTAAACCAGAGGTTGTTTACATAAAATAGTACTACTAATAGTGAAATCTTCTTCCTGGCTTCGTAGCCCCCAAAGTAGGTAGTTTAAACCAAACTGGGTTAACAATTAACTGTGTTATTTATCTTCTGCATTGTGTTGTTTGTTCAGTCGTGGATGTTATGACATCGTGTATAACATCAGGATCAGAAGTGTTAGCTGTTCCTTTACAGAACCATTGAAATTTACAATCTGGTTATGTTGACTGAACATATATGGTCCCAGTACTCATTGACTCCTTCTTAGGGGTAATTAAATGTTGGGGGATCTTTCAGTTCTGCCTATGCTACATTAATAATAGATCAGATGTCTTGACACTGTGAATGACATCCTGAGTCTGTCATACCAGAAGTTTCAATTGGTATCAGAGCAGGCATCCTGTCTATTTCTGGATGAGATCCATGAGGGATACATTCTAGTTGTGGTAAATTTAGAATATTGTTTGAACAAGGAATGTTCATATTGTATGGTCCCTTGAAGTGGAGGATAGACCTATGTGTGGAGGATTAGACCAACCTGGCCTAGAGCTGTGATGCTGGAACAAAGGAGTGCTAAATCCAAAGACTTCATGCGAGAGTGAAGAATTTGAATTTTAGATGCGGGAGTGAAGATATTGATAAGGTAACCTCTGTATATATGTGAGTTTATCAGGTCAGGATTTTGGTTAGGTCTAGTCTATTGCTTGGTGCAGAAGCAAGCATTATGTGTTAGACGCTAGGCTTGAGGATCTAGAGGGGGTGAATAGATCACACAAAATTTTTCAGAATTATTTCAAACTTAGGCGAAAGCGTATTGGGAACGACTTGCGTCTATTCCGAACCTCTATTGAAAGAATCGGATATGTGATAAAACCACAAAATAGTTAAGGATTATTGATGAAGAGATTGCTTAGAGAATCAAATAGTTACGCTAATGTAAATCGATTAAACTACTCGCTTGATTAACTTGTTTGCAATGACTTGATAATAGTTGAAGCAATCTATCAAACACTTGGTGATAATAACCAAATTGATTATGATTCAATGTGTGGTGACTTGTGATGTTTGTGTTAGGTTTTAACACACAAATTTAATGCTTGAACCTTTGATCAATTTGCAATTATGACCAGAATAAAGCGAAATATAAACGAAAAGATAAAAGCGGTAAGAACACGATATTTGTTCAGGCAGTTCGTCGATCATCCTCGCTACGACTACATCTACCCCAAATTCCAAACGGGAATTGGGATGTCTTTCATTATGATTGAAAACAGTTTATGCAAAGAAGATAACAAAGCGATAACGATAAACCGAATATGTTGATCCTTTGAATCTTCTTCCCCTTGATCTTGAGCCAGATCAAGTATCTTCCAAGAGCTTCACTTTGATTTCCTTGCTGCAGTGTATTGAATTGCTTGAACCCTTGTTCTTCAATCTTCACACTCAGTTGAATCTTTGACAAAGCCTCTTGATAAAACCCCCAAAAATTCACCAATCTTGGAGGAAAAAATCTGCAGATTTTATTCCCCAAAAACCCCACAAATCTTCACCCACTAGGAATCTTCAATTCCGTTCCATGGACGTTATCGATCTTGAATGCAAACCCTCAACGCAAAAATGATTGTGTGTAGTTGTGTTGGAGTTGTGACGAAGATCGAAGATGAGAAGCCTTTGTGTTTCTTTCAGTTGTTGGTGTTTATCAGAAAATAATTAACATAATATGATATATAAGGAGCTGGCATGTTGGTGCTGATCAAACATTCAATTTGGTACTTTTTGAGCAGATAGGTTGACCTACTTCATTGATTAGGTCGACCTAAGTGGAGTATATTAAGCAAGTTTGAATTTGTTGCCAGTTGGGTCGACCTGTTGGGAGTCTAGGTCGACCTAAAATCAGTTAGAATCCATTCTTGAGACTTTTCTTTAGTTTAGGTCGACCTGGGAACGTGAATGAGTCGACCTAACAGAGACATGTTGTTTTTTCTTCAGTTTGAGTCGACCTGATTGTGGGCTAGGTCGACCTAGCAGAGATATCCTTTATTTGCTTCAGTTTGGGTTGACCTGATGATGAACTAGGTCGACCTAACAGATGCAAAGATGGCCAAAGCTTGCTTTTCCTTGAGTCATACACTTGTGCTTTTGTATTTGTTTGCCATGAGTCAAAAACTCTCCTTGGTGAGTGTAAGCTTGTACTTACATACTCCCCCTTTTTGATGATGGCAAACATTTGATTGAATGACCAAGGCTCCCCCGGACTTGTATGCTTAAGCTCCCCCGTACTCTCTCAATTTATCTCCCCCTTTGACAACATCAAAAGATAGAAAACAGGAGAATAGTAGACAAGAATAACATAATAATATAAGCCAAAATATAGTCTTGCATAGCATAATAATAAAGACATAGAGCATAAAATTCAAACATGTTTTAAAGGTACACACCAAACTAAAATGTAAGTGAAAATATAATGTCATGACAGAAATGAGATGCAATGTTAATGAGATGAGGTAATACAATGGTCGCTAACGTCTGCCTCGTCTTCCTCTTCCTCTTTGGAAACCTTGAGGACGATCCTCTTCAACTTGTTCCATCAATTCATAGACGTGTGTGTTGAGAATGTTGAATCGTTCGCTCAAACTGGCGTGCCGATTGTTTGCTGATTCTTCAAACTGATCCTGTCTTGCAATCATGTTGGATGCAAAGGTCTCAAAATCATTTTTGTGCTCTTGAGCCAAGCGATGAAGGTTTTCATACTGGAGTTGTTGAGCATTATAACGATCCTCTTGGAACTGTTGCATATTCTGAAATTGAAGCTGTTGTGCTTCGAAGTTTTGTTGTTGACGAAGCTGCATGTTCTTTAACATGGAAATGATGTTGGAATGATCCGGCTGAGGCGGGGCTGTGTATCCCCAAGGGATTTCCTCTCCTTGGGGAGGAACATATTGCCAATTTAAGTCCGTATCTTGAGGAATATCTTCCATTGGGTGATCATCATCATTTGGCATGTCATGATCATGTCCTTCTTCTTCATTACCACCAAGATGACCAAATTCTGCAGGATCATCATAATTGTAAATAACTTTTCCGGTTCCTTTTTGGATGAGATAGTAGGTTTGCCTATCAGGATCCCAGTGATATCCCATGAGAGTTAAGGTAGTCTGAGAGAAATCTTGAGGCTGTTTGACTCTAATGTAAGGCAGTCCATCAAGCTTCATACCGAAATGATTCACGATTGTTTGGATAATTGAACCATAGCATAGAGCAGTAGTTTTCTACTTTACCTCATAGAATTTGTTCGCGAGAAAGTGTGGCCAGTTCACACGGGTTCTGTTTTGAAGTAGATACATTAACAGAATTTCATTGCGTTCAATTCTAGAGTATCCTCCTGCTCGTGGTCGAATGATCCTTGAGATGATCCAATTCAAGAGCCTAGGATCTCTTTTCAAGTGCCCTGCTGTTATCGTTTCATTTTGTTTTTCCATAACGGAGGGGTCTTTGAGAATTGATCACATGTAGGCCAAGTGGTCATAGTTGGCCGGAACTTCACCGTCTTCGATGCAAAGTTCATCTCCTACAATTGTAAGACCAAATATACTGACCCAAACTCTTTTGTCAATGACGTGCGCTCTAGAACCCATTTTGAATCTGAAACAACCACCATCCCCCTTTTGTAACCCCGCATAAAATGCTCTGACTGTATTCTCACAGTAAGGAGTGTCACATTCCAATAGTGGATGGACATTTTGATGCCTAATTAGAGTAGTAACTTCGGGTATATGCATACGGTCTGCTACCTTAGGATTATACACATATTGTTTGATAATTTTTCTTTTCACCTGCCAGTTTTCAAAATTATCTCTACAGTCAGGATGAACAAGAGCTAGAGCACTTACCGGTTGAGAGGATGATCCGGAGGCAACTTCCTTCCCTTTTCTGGATTTTGGGGCCATGATTTGAGATGATTTGAATGGGATTGATGAGAATTTGATGAAATTGATCTTGGAAGATTAGGGTTTGTCGTAGTCAAGGTGTTTGAGGGTGAATGAGAATGAACATGGATGCATATGTATGTATGGGGATGGGTTGGGTCGACCTAAAGGCCCAATTTTTGACATTTATGTCTCAGTAGGTCGACCTACATTAAGACTGCGTCGACCTAGCAGAAGTAATAGGAAAAATTTCAGAAATAGGTCGACCTAAAACATGGGTAGGTCGACGTAACTGGAAGTTGTTTTGTGAATTTTTGAAAATTGCTTCAACAAGTCGACTCAAATGCATAGGAGGTCGACCTAAAATGTCTAAAATGCTTAAAATTGCAATGGATAGACCTATGAATGTTTGATGTATGCTTATTTTACCATTTGGATGCTTAAACATGATCTATTATGAGTAATGATGAACAACATATACATGTAAATGAGATGTGTGGAAAAGCATACATGAAGTCACTATAAACATGTTAATTGATAGCATATCATAGCATCAATAAATTTTTTGGAAGTGAACAACAAACATGTTACCATCTTCTCAACTTGCAGATATCTTGTCATCGTTGTCAATGTAGCACGAACCTTGATTGATTTCGTACTACCTTCATGCTAAGAGAAGTGTTAGCTTGAACATACTTAAAGTATGGAGTTAAAAATAATTAAATAAACAAGAGAAGGAGCATGCTTAGCTCAAATTAGAGATATCTAATATCCCTAATTCTCTTCTAATGTTGAAGAACGGCTCGGTTGCAAGAGGTTTGGTGAAGATATCAGCTAGTTGTTTCTTGCTCTCTACATGTTCAAATATTACTTCTCCCTTTTCTACATGATCTCTTAGGAAGTGATGCCTTATTTCGATATGCTTGGTTCGTGAGTGTAGTACAGGATTCTTGCTTAAGTTGATGGCGCTTGTGTTGTCGCACATAATAGGTATTCGATCAAGCTTAATACCAAAGTCAATAAGTTGCTGCTTGAGCCATAATATCTGAGTACAACAGCTTCTGGAAGCTACATATTCTGCCTCAGTTGTTGATAATGCAACTGATACTTATTTCTTGCTGTGCCAACTTATCAATGAATTTGAGAATAGATGACATGTTCCATTGGTGCTCTTTCTGTCAGATTTGCATTCAGCAAAGTCGGAGTCGGAGTATCCCACCAAATAGCATTCATTTCCCTTAGGATACCATAGGCCATATGTAGTAGTTCCACGGAGATATCGTAGAATTCGTTTTACAGCTTTTAGGTGTGATTCCTTTGGGCATGATTGGTATCTTGCGCACATGCATACACTAAACATAATGTTCGGTCTTGAAGCTGTGAGGTACAATAGTGAGCCTATCATACCTCGGTACAATTTTACATCAACTTCTTTACCCTTTTCATCCTTGTCTAGGTTGCCATTGGTTGCCATAGGTGTGTCAATTTCCTTTGCCTCACTCATTCCAAATCTCTTAAGCAAATCCATGCAATACTTGGTTTGACTAACGAAGGTTCCTTGACTAAGTTGCTTGATTTGTAGACCAAGGAAGAAGTTCAATTCTCCCATGAGGCTCATCTCAAACTCACTCTGCATAAGCTTAGAAAATTCTTTGACAAGTTTTGCATTAGTCGACCCAAATATAATATCATCTACATAAACTTGAACCAAAAGTATATCTTTATCCTTTATTTTAATGAAGAGAGTAGTGTCAACTTTACCTCTAAAGTATCCTTGACTAAGTAGAAATTTGCTTAGACGTTCATACCAAGCCCTAGGAGCTTGTTTAAGACCGTATAAAGCATGTTTCAACTTATACACATGGGTTGGATACTTGTAATTTTCAAAACCGGGTGGTTGAGCTACATATACCTCTTCATTAATGTAGCCATTTAGAAAGGCACTTTTAACATCCATTTGAAAGAGCTTAAAGTCCTTTGAGCAAGCATAGGCAAGTAGAAGACGGATAGCCTCGAGACGTGCTACGGGAGCGTACGTCTCTTCATAATCAATACCTTCCTCTTGATTGTAGCCTTGAGCTACTAGTCTAGCCTTGTTTCTAGTAATAACGCTGTTTTCATCAAGTTTATTACGAAAAACCCATCTAGTACTGATTACTTGATGTGCTCCCGGATGAGGGACAAGGTCCCAAACATCATTCCGTTTAAATTGGTTTAATTCTTCTTGCATGGCCATTAGCCAATGCTCATCAAGTAATGCGTCCTTAGTGTTTTTTGGTTCAACTTGTGAAACAAAAGCAAAATGATGACAAAAGTTACTTATCTTGGAGCGTGTTGTCACGCCCTTTGAGATGTCCCCTATTATGTTGTCGATTGGATGATCTTTTACGTTTGTCCAGGCCTTAGGAAGTTCTTCGTTGTTTGAGATGCTTTCTTTTTCAACATTATCATGAGACTCATTTTTCTCTTTCTTAGCATCCTCCTTTGTAACACTTTCACCTTCGTCTTCCTTGTCTTTGACAATGTCTTCAGTAGACGGGCCTGCACTATCAAAAGATATACCTTTCTCAACACATTTTGCATAAGATTCATCAAAGGACACACGAACTGACTCTTCTACTATAAGTAACCTTTTGTTGTAAATTCTATATGCTTTACTAGATTGAGAGTAACCAAGAAAGATGCCTTCGTCAGCTTTAGCATCGAATTTCCCAAGGTTATCCTTACCGTTGTTTAACACAAAACATTTGCAACCGAATACGTGGAGGTGTGACACATTTGGTTTTCTACCCTTTAATAATTCATATGGTGTTTTGTTTAGTATAGGACGTATTAGTATCCTATTCAAAACATAACATGTTGTGCTAATAGCGTCAGCCCAGAAATATTTAGGTAGACTATCCTCATTGAGCATTGTTCTTGCCAGCTCTTCTAGAACACGATTTTTGCGTTCAACCACTCCGTTTTGTTGTGGTGTTCTAGGAGCTGAAAAGTTATGTTCAATTCCATGTTTATCACAGTATTTTTCAAAAAGATAGTTTTCAAATTCTCCACCATGATCGCTACGGATTGCAACTATTTTAGCGTTCATTTTATTTTGACATAACCTTGCAAATTGAGTAAAAGCTGGAAAAGTTTGATCCTTACTAGGTAAGAAGATTGTCCAACATAATCTAGAGTAATCATCAACAATTACAAAACCATAGATGTTTCCACCTATGCTTTTGGTCCTTGAAGGTCCAAAGAGGTCCATGTGAAGTAGCTCAAGGGGACGTGATGTTGAAACCACGTTTTTTGATTTGAAAGAAGTTTTTGTTTGCTTCCCCTTTTGACATGCATCACATAGATGATCCTTTGAAAACTTTATTTTTGGTAAAACGATTACTAAGTCTTTTATGACAACCTTATTTAGTAAGTCAAAATTTATGTGGGCAAGGCGTCTATGCCAAAGCCATGAGTCCTCACCTAAAGCAATAAGACACTTGGCACTTGACTTAGATACTTCGTCCAAGTTCAGCATATAGATATTGTTTACTCTTATGCCATTAAACATAATGTCTCTTTTCTTAGTATGTTCTATTGTGCAACCAGAATTTGTAAAAGTTACTTTGAAATCTTTATCGCATAATTGACTTATACTTAAGAGATTGTGTTTAAGACCTTCTACTAGTAACACATCAGTTATAGTTGTGGTAGACGGGTTACCTACACTTCCTTTACCAAGTATAGCTCCCCGATTGTTGTCTCCATAGGTGACATACCCCTTTTTCTTTGCGTGAAACTCAACAAAAAGTGATATGTCTCCCGTCATGTGTCTTGAACATCCGCTATCCAGGAACCACAACCTTTCGGCAATGTCAAGACACTTTTCCTGCAAAATTAATTTAGAATTGAAGGTCCCCAATCTTCATTGGGTCCTTGATAGTGAGCAAATAAATTGTTGCACTTAGGCAACCATTGAAATACTCCTTTAGGAACTAAAATCCTCCTAAATTTGCATTTTTCAATGGTATGACCCTTTTTGCAACAATAGTGACAAGTAATATGATGAGAGTATGATGTTTTGCTAGTTGATTCTTTTGGCACAAAAGTGTATTTATTATATAAAGGAGTATACGATCTTTTGAACTTATTTGGATCAACCGCAAAAGTCACTTTTGGTTGTAGAGCCTTATCTAATTTGGCCTTTAGATCTCTTACTTCTTTTTGCCAAATATGACATGTCTCACAACCAAACCATGAAGTAGGATCTTCCTCAATTTTATCCTTTTGAATATCTAGCATAGATTGTTTTAAAGCTTCCATATCCTTTTCGGTTTTCTCAACTTTTGATTCAAGATATGAAATTTTTTTCTTATTTGAGGCCAAAAGTTTGAAAGCTTCAATTGCATCTCTATGTAGTTCTTCAAAAGCTAATTTTAATTGAGAATGAGATACCTTATCTACAAGTTCGGGTTTAAGATGACTTACATGTTTCTTTTTCTTATGTTGATGAGCCATAAGACATAAGTTTGCTGATTCTTCTTCATCACTTGATGAATCCTCACTAGATGAATCACTTTCCCATGCTATGTAGGCTCTTCTAGGCTTGTTGTGGCTTTTGCTTTGATTTTTCTCTTTCTCCTTCTTAAGGTATGGACAATCCGGTTTGTAGTGACCAACTTTACCACAATTGAAACAAGGACCTTTGGATTTTCCTTTGTTATTCTCATCTTGTTTGTACTTGTTGAATTGCTTTCTATAGTTGATCAAGCTTTTGTCGGAGTGTTTTGCACCATTTTTCTTTATGTATTTGTTGTACCTTCGCACAAACAGTCTCATTTCCTCATTATCCGAGTCTTCCTCATCACTAGTATCACTATCTTCTTGCTCTTGCTTTGAGGTCTTGGAGCTTGAAGCCTTTAGAGCTATTGACTTCTTCTTTACCTCTTTCTCCATGTTCTTATCTTTCTTTGCCTGTTTCTCATGCATGTCAAGGCATTTAAGATGTTGCTCATGTTCTTCAAGTTTACCAAAGAGAGTGGTGATGTCTAAGGTATTTAGATCATTTGCTTCCTTTATGGCTGTAACATTGGGTTGCCATTCCCTGTTCAAACACCTTAAGATTTTGTTAGTAGCAATAGCATTGGAAACAGGTCTATCAAGAGAGTTTAAATGATTTTTAAGATGCACGAATCCCTTTTGCATATTTTCGATGGATTCACCATCTTCCATGTGAAAGAGTTCGAACTCTTGAGTTAACGTATTGATTCTAGCTAGTTTGACATCATTCGTGCCCTCATGGGCAACTTGCAATGTGTCCCACATAGCTTTAGCGGATCTACAATGGGAAACACGATAGTATTCATCAACTCATAGAGCTGATATTAGAATGTTTCTCGCTTTCCAATCGTATCCATATCTCTTTTCATCTTCAGCATCCCAAGTATTTTCTGGTTTAGGGACAACAACACCAGCTGCATTTGTCATGGTAATTTGAAAGGGACCATTAACAATTGCTGTCCAAATGCTCCTATCAATTGCATTGATATGAATGCACATACAATCCTTCCAATAGCCATAGTTTTCACTGTTGAAAACTGGAGCTCTATTATGAGCCCCTTTAGGTCCGGAAGCCATCTTTCCAATAAGTGTTTCACGTAGCGCGGAATAAACCAGAGCTCTTGATGCCACTTGTTAGACTCTAGGCATGAGGATCTAGAGGGGGGTGAATAGATCACACAAAATTTTTCGGAATTATTTCAAACTTAGGCGAAAGCGTATCGGGATCGACTTGCGTCTATTCCGAACCTCTATTGAAAGAATCGGATATGTGATAAAACCACAAAATAGTTAAGGATTATTGATGAAGAGATTGCTTAGAGAATCAAATAGTTACGCTAATGTAAATCGATTAAACTACTCGCTTGATTAACTTGTTTGCAATGACTTGATAATAGTTGAAGCAATCTATCAAACACTTGGTGATAATAACCAAATTGATTATGATTCAATGTGTGGTGACTTGTGATGTTTGTGTTAGGTTTTAACACACAAGTTTAACGCTTGAACCTTTGATCAATTTGCAATTATGACCAGAATAAAGCGAAATATAAACGAAAAGATAAAAGCGGTAAGAACACGATATTTGTTCAGGCAGTTCGTCGATCGTCCTCGCTACGACTACATCTGCCCCCAATTCCAAACGGGAATTGGGATGTCTTTCATTATGATTGAAAACAGTTTATACAAAGAAGATAACAAAGCGATAACGATAAACCGAATATGTTGATCCTTTGAATCTTCTTCCCCTTGATCTTGAGCCAGATCAAGTATCTTCCAAGAGCTTCACTTTGATTTCCTTGATGCAGTGTATTGAATTGCTTGAACCCTTGTTCTTCAATCTTCACACTCAGTTGAATCTTTGACAAAGCCTCTTGATAAAACCCCACAAAATTCACCAATCTTGGAGGATAAAATCCGCAGATTTTATTCACCAAAAACCCCAGAAATCTTCACCCACTAGGAATCTTCAATTCCGTTCCATGGACGTTATCGATCTTGAATGCAAACCCTCAACGCAAAAATGATTGTGTGTAGTTGTGTTAGAGTTGTGACGAAGATCGAAGATGAGAAGCCTTTGTGTTTCTTTCAGTTGTTGGTGTTTATCAAAAAATAATTAACATAAGATGATATATAAGGAGCTGGTATGTTGGTGCTGACCAAACATTCAATTTGGCACTTTTTGAGCAGATAGGTTGACCTACTTCATTGATTAGGTCGACCTAAATGGAGTATATTAAGCAAGTTTGAATTTGTTGCCAGTTGGGTCGACCTGTTGGGAGTCTAGGTCGACCTAAAATCAGTTAGAATCCATTCTTGAGACTTTTCTTTAGTTTAGGTCGACCTGGGAACGTGAATGAGTCGACCTAACAGAGACATGTTGTTTTTGCTTCAGCTTGAGTCGACCTGATTATGGGCTAGGTCGACCTAGCAGAGATATCCTTTATTTGCTTCAGTTTGGGTCGACCTGATGATGAACTAGGTCGACCTAAGAGATGCAAAGATGGCCAAAGCTTGCTTTTCCTTGAGTCATACACTTGTGCTTTTGTATTTGTTTGCCATGAGTCAAAAACTCTCCTGGGTGAGTGTAACCTTGTACTTACATTATGCAGGGTTGAGTAGCAATCAATCCGTAGTTGTCATGCTTACAACTAACACTTGAAGTAAGCATTGTGTGAATTCTTGTGAAGTATGACTATTTTCCGCTGCATAGTCTCTGTGCAACCCCAAGATTCTAGGGTTATGTATATTCAACAGAGTGTATGGCAGAAATTTACAGCTATAATTAAAGTGTCAAAGATACTTGAGTAATATCTCAAGTCCACTCATAATGGCATGGTTTATTAGAGCTGATGAATGTCAACTGATCAATGATATTCATAACCATATGTAAGTGTGAACCTTGAAAATTTTCTAGGTTGGAGTGTTCCTAGAAGGAGGAACAAATGTCCTACCGGATGTTAGGACATTAAGAACTGGTATGCAGCTACCAGCTGAAGAACAAATGTTCTGGTGCTAAACTAATGTAGTGTGAGAACATTGGTTTGGAACCTACTCCTGGTCTGGAAGAGGAGACATCTATCTATAAGTTGATCAGGACACGATTAACATATGTTTCTACTCCAATTCTGTTAGAAGTAAAAGCTCAGTGCCACAAGAAAACTCATGAAGGTATTCCTTTCTGATCCTTTATGATTAAATTAAGAAAAGCTTACATCTGGCATTTTCCTCTGATCAATGGAACCAAATATTTGAATTTTCATTCATAACCATAGAGTAGTTGTTGGAGCTCAATACTGTGTCTCAACCACAGTGAAATATGGTCAAGAATGTGTACTGCCCTAGTTGTTATCCAGAAAGGGTAGTGTTGTTTGGAATCAAGGAAATCAGATGAATCTGACTAATTCAGTGTCATGCTATAACTAAGTCTGTTCCAGAAACCTAAATGAGGGAATCTCCTCGATAGGTACAGACTATGGCATCCATCATCTCAAAATTAGAATGAAAGTCTGAAGAAAAGCTTATTGAGATGCTGGCTATTGTATTCCTTGATATGTCTGGATATTGCTGATAATTGGATTATTCTGTTCCCTCCCTGAGTGTTGTCAATTAGACATTAAAGATGTTAACCAAGAACCATGAAGGATGATGTCATATCTGATGTCACAACATCATCACAAGATCTTCAGTTTCTTTGTAGTGTATTTGCTAAGAGAAGAAAGTATAAATGTGAAGAGGTAATCAGTCAGAATGACCTAGTGTGAGTAGCAAATTCTAACTGAAAAGCTGGTAAGTACTTTGACGGGAGACTTAGTACTTATTGGGTATAGAACCTGGATGCAAGACTGAGAAGAAGAAACCAGTCAGGATGAACTAGTGTGAGTAGTAAATATTACTGAGTAACTAATGAGTACTTTGACGGGAAACTTAGTACCTATTAGATGAGAAGTCCTTCTAGTTATGTGTTCTCTATTATCTTCACATATTAAGGAAGTATGGCAAGAGTATCTGGTGAAGCATACTGACTCTGTTAAATATCTTGATGGGAGCTGGATATTTATAATGCCTGTATGAAAAGACTCAGACGTGTATGCTGAAGATTGATTATGGTTATACAATCATAGTTTCTTCTACTTCAAGTTGCAGAGTGTGTCAATCTGAATCTTGTGTAGCAAGTAAACTGAGGTTTCTAAACTTGGAAACTGTGGCAAATTCCAAATGAAGGGAGCTTCAAGGACGAACATCAAAGATGTCCTAAATTTGTATATCTCAGGGGGAGTAAGAGAGTATGAAGATCAGCAAAGACAATGTTAGTATGCTTCTATCCAAATGTAAAGCCTATCATCGATTATTCCATAAGCCAGAAGAACAATGTCACCAAGATGTTAGAATATAACTCAAGTCATGTTTATTCTCAAAGACCAATGAAGAATATTCTTTGCATTATTATCTGAAGACATGGATTGATGGTGTGTATCACTTGTTCTGACCTATTGCATGATACAACCTATGCACAAGTCCACCTGATGCAGTTCCTCTTCAAATAACATCTCTTGATCGAGAATTTAGTTAAAGTCCAGGTATGTTGTTTAAATTTCTCAAGTTTATAGAGTATTTTCGTTTTGTTTGAGTCTTGTTTGAGTCCCTCGTGTTCTTCTTTTGGATATGAGAAAAGTCTAGAGTCTAGGTTATGGTTGTCAGGTTGTGACAATCATAGGGTTTAAGGGTAGTGTTCAGACATTGTTAAGTCTGAAGTCATTCTTTACAGTTGTTTGGTAAAGAATAAGAGTCTTGTTTCGTGTCGTGAACACAAATTGTTTCTTGTGTTCTAAGTCATTCTATAGAGACGTGTTATCTCTATGGATAGTCAGAGTTTGTTTGAGTTTGGGTGTTAGACGAAATTATGTCTTAGGTGATGTCAACATCACAATGTGCTTTTATCCTGGAAGAAGGTCTAGGAAGATGCATTAGAAGTTTGAAAAAGCGACATTATTGTCTAAAGTGGCAGTTCAGGCATAATGCGGATTTGAATGGGAAGGTTCTGATATGGATGTTAGTAATTTATTCTGACAATACATAATTACTTTCATACTAAAGACTTCACTTCGTGAATATGACTATGAAGACAAAAGTTCTATGATCTAATCAACACAGCTGAGGATAAAGGAGGATCCTTCATATTCAAGGAGCATGTTAATCTATGTGTGAGATTGAGAAACACCATATCAAGAAGGATTTTAAATTGTCTTAAGCAGACCATGATCTGATCCAAACATGGTAAGGTTATACTCAACAAAGTTCAAGAAGTGGCAGTTCTTTATGTTGAGATTATGGCAACCTCTCTGTGTGTTCTTCTAGTGTCAAGAGGTCATCAGTTGATCATTTCTGGAGGAGATAAGTTAGTAGACAAGGGTCTATTGCAGAAAGAGATAAACCTTGTGGAATATACTGGTAGTACAAATGTCAGACACAATGTTATAACATCTTATTTCTGGTGTAAGTATTTAATGTAAAGGAGCATTTTTGCAATAGTGAGTGTGTTCAGCAGGATAGTTAAACAGAGGGTGAGGCTCTTGAATATATGAAGATGCGTCTTATATTTTCCATTCATCATTTCAAGTTTATTCCTTGAAGAAGCTCAGTCTATCTCAGATAGGGGGAGTGACTTCTTATGTCAAGAAAAGTATCTTGGTCAAGAATACTTTTACATCATGAAGAAAATGTGACATTATAGTCAGTTATTTCTGAATGGTTGAATCTAACCATGTGCAACTGGAATCCACAATTCTTTCTCTACACTAATGAGGTAGTTGTATGTTTAACAGTCTCAAGGTGTTCAGAACAACAGAAGTCTATGTCTATGACTAGTGAGTCAGAAGAGTAAGTGGGGAGTCTGTTACTTGGTCCATAGGATGCTTTGTCTTAATCTTTTGAAGAATCTTGAGCTATGTGCTTAAAGGGAAGAAAAGTGATAATGTCTGACAGGATGTCATGACATGTTTAAAGACATTGAATCTTCTAAGTCAAACAAGGAAATCTATCTTGAAGTTTATCAACACATCAGTGGAAGGTGTAAAGTACAATCACTGACTATGCATGCACTGGTATTTTAAGATAACTCCTATCAGAAAAACAGTCAAAACTGCTTTGGAAAGAGTAATTGCTTTTGGAACTGTTTCCTAATTAACCGTTTGACCGTTGAAAAAGACCAAAGACCATCGTTATTTCCTATAATCTCCAATGGCTATATAATGGCGTCTCCATAGATTACAGAAATCAAACTCTCTCAAGATGTCGTTCGTGTGTGTTCTTATGAGTCGTGTTTGGGTTTGGTATTGTGATGGGTTGCTATACCAAAACCTCTTCAAAAAAAGAAAAACACGGGTTGGGGATGTTGATGGTCTCTACCATGGGTTTTTTCTGCAATAACAACAAAGATGTTCCATCATATACAACCTTCAGTATAGGAACTATTTTCGTTCTGATTTGTGATCTGAGTTATGAACACAATTGTGATTTATGTTCTGAGTTACTAGGACCGGTGGACAGTTTTCACTCAAGTCCTCTCTTAGGGTCTAAGCTAGGATTTAGTTTCTAGTTCAAGACTGAGGAAGGGGTCTCTTATGCCACCATTGGTCCTCCAAGACAAAGGCCTTCTCCCATCGTCTTCCTCGTGTGCATCAGTGTTGCATGAAGATGTTCCACTGCATATTATGACATCAAAAAATTCTTTTTCATATTATGTCTAAAAAGGGGGAGAGAATATCATCTTCTGATTTTGCTACTGTAAAAAGAAACAAAGGATTTTGTAGCAGACTGAAGATGTTATGATGTGGTTCAAGTCCTGAAGAACAGAAGGTATTAATTAAAGCTCAATTCTGAGAAAGTAAAATTCTATTCTTCCTTGTTGTCTTGAAAGTTGAAGCATTTATGTTTTGCTGCATTTTTAATGAATGTTTAGTTTTAGCCAAAATATGCCAAAAGGAGAGATTGTTAGTGCTTTTATTGGCTGATTGGCATCTATGTTTGGTTAAAACATAATAGCAGCAAAACATAATACGATGTGTAATCTTGCAAATATAAAAGAACAAAACAGGTACAAGCAAGATGTTATATGGAATGTCATGACATCAACTCATGACATCGCGCCTGCAGAACTGAAAGGAAGGTTCAGTTTGATATTCAACAAATACAGGATATTCGTGGAATATTTTGTAATCCTATGTGGCGTAAATTTTAAGGTCAAAATAATATTGAAGAATCAGATCAGAAGATTGAAGATTCAGGAAGAATCAAATCAGAAGATTGAAGATTCAACAGTTTCTAATTTAGGAGATAAATTAGGAACTCATGATTAAAAGACCTTGATTGTAGCAGAAGATTTCTGCAGATTTGTAACAGCAAGGAGTGCTGCGATTTGTAAGCCCAAATCCAATTGGGAATAAGTTATAAATAGAAACCTTTGTAACCTAGTTTTATATAGAAAACCTTGTTTAGAAAAGATGTAGTCATTAGGGTTTCTATAGGTAGACCACCCATGTTGTGGGATGGCTGACATGTCCTTATCGAAACCTGTAGGTAAGAGAAGTGATTTTTCTCACTCGAAACCTGTAGGTAAGAGTTGAGTATTGTGTTCTTGATTGAAGTTGTGAAGCAAGATCAAGTTATTGTTCATTGTTGATTGTGTAAATAGCTATTGCAGGATTGTAACAGTTAGGTATCACTAGGGAGTGAGCAGAGGTTCTCTTGTCTTGGATGGATATTTGAGATAAAGGTTGCATTGGATAGTGACTAGGTAAACCAGAGGTTGCTTATCTGTAAACTAGAGGTTGTTTACATGAAATAGTACTACTGATAGTGAAATCTTCTTCCTGGCTTGGTAGCCTCCAGAGTAGGTAGTTTAAACCGAACTGGGTTAACAATTAACTGTGTTATTTATATTCTGTATTGTGTTGTTTGTCCAGTCATGGATGTTATGACATCGTGTATAACATCAGAATCAGAAGTGTTAGCTGTTCCTTTATAGAACCATTGAAATTTACAATCTGGTTATGTTGACTGAACATATATGATCCTAGTATTCATTGACTCCTTCTTAGGGGTAATTAAAAGTTGGGGGATCTTTCAGTTCTGCCTCTGCTACATTAATAACAGATCAGATGTCTTGACATCGTGAATGACATCCTGAGTCTGTCATACCAGAATTTTCAGAACGAAATAAAGACAGTCAGAAAGAAAACAACAACTCATGAAACAAATAAAACACCTAAATAAATCAACATAACTAAGAGATTACAGCCAACAAGACAATATCGGCTGGTCCAAGCATCATCATAAAAACATCAACGTCGATTTTCACAGGCTTTTAGGAACGCTCTACTCCATTAGAGTTTTTTTTACCATAACTTTCCTATCAATTTTCCTAATCTTTTCACTGTCCAAAATGTCTCCCTCTAACCAGCAAATCAACATCCTCTGAAATTGCTCAAAGGTCTGCGTGTTCCATATTTTAATTTTCATCGGAGGCTTTGTTAGCAAAAAAAAATAGTAGAGCGTTTCTTTTGATAAGTGGAAATGTTGGAAGGGTGATTGAGACATTTTAAGAACGACCAAAAGATTTCGGTGGTAATTGATGAGAGCACCAAATGACCATGCACAATCTTATTTATATAAAAATAAATATTAATAAAATATTACTCCGTTAATCTAACGGATGGTCGAACCTGCTCTAAAAATGAGACTATCTGAATCACTCTTTTCAACGTGTGACATTTTGGTATACTCGTTTCAACAACTCGGCCATTGAATTATCATATTATATTGTATTAAATTAATTTATTTACTAAAATTCATATTAACTAAATTTTATGTAAAATTATTAAATTATATTAAAATAATAATTAACTATTATATTAAATTAAACAGATAATTAATTAATATTATTTATAAATCAAAAACATTAAAAATTATTTTTAGAAAATTGAATTTTTTTTAACCTTCATAAGTTCGGCCAACCAATGACCGACCCTCAACGTCACAAAAATCACTACATGTGTTCAACCAATAGATGGTCGAACTCTAAGTGCAAAAGGTGGCATATTGGAAGAATGTGACATATTGATATTTTTGTTACAGTTTTGTGTGACATATGAGTTAAAAAATCTCAAATTTATCAAATTAAAAGAAAAAACCGTTTGATTCTCCATGAGCCTTTTAAATAAATCTCAAATTTATCAAATTAAAAGAAAAAACCGTTTGATTCTCCATGAGCCTTTTAAATTCTCCATTGAAGATGCAATAATAATGCATGAATATATGGGATATGAATTCTCTACATTTAATTTGGTGACATGAACCGTCCCCCTTTCTAGCTACACTGCTACTTATAGTCTTTAGCTTCAAAGAAACATAAATAGTTGTTGATGGTACAAAAGGATAAGAGGAATGAATTTAGTCACATCAAATATTTCAAGCTAGCCCATGTGTACAAGTTTTGGATCATCACTAGCTAATAGTGCTATTCACTGTCACTCCAACAACGGTCACATGTAGCTTATCAATTCTCATAATAATTGAGAGTTTTATTTTCACCGTTTAAACTTTTCAAAAATAGCTTTTAGATTTTTAAAAAAAAAAATCAAAATATATACATCTAGAAGTAGACCAACTACATGTCATAGATTTATTTGGCCCAATAACTTAGTGGGGTGAAAGTGGAATTATACGGCTAAAATTTATTCATAGCATTATAATTAACATTTTATTTATACTGCCAATTCCTGACTGAGCTATCTTTTGAAAAGATAGTTGCTTTTATTTTGACCTAAATCTATATGTCTTTTACATTAGTGGAAAAATGTCAAGGTGAAATGATCGTCCAATATAGCATGGTTTCTTAAAAGCACTAAGGTAAACCCAAAAAAGACTATCTATTATGCATTATTTCTCATGGAGGAATACAACAAAAACAGAAAATTTATGGAATGATAACATAGAAATTTATCTTCATAGCAAAACATAAGTGGGAGAATAAATTCAAATTGAAACTCACTTTTATTCCCAAATGCCTAAAAGTAATATCTGATATTGGAGGTGACTTTCCTTCATGCTAAAGACCACTCTACTAGCTATATATGGGGAAGCATTTCCACTTTCTTGGTAGCAACTTTAAAGTTTTGTATAGACTTAGTTATTACCTTACACGTTTTTATCTATCATGCATACACACCAAACTATTTATATACAGAGTACAATCATAAAGTTACTCTCATACTATAGATCAAGAAGTATACATATTGTCGAGTATACAATAGATTATTATGAGTAGATAATTGCAGTGCGAGAACTTTAGAAATATTATTGTAAACTGAACTCTAATATGAACTTTAGAAATATTATTGTAAACTGAACTCTAATATTATATATATTGTTTGAAACATTGTATTTCTAACGAACTCTAATTATTAGATATAAATAAAGAGGATTATAGTTGTTAGAGTTAGACATTATTGATTGAACTGCGTTAATAAATATCAATCGTGTTCATTGTCATTTACTTTCATTTCTCTTTAATATTATATATTGGTTATTGTTCTAACAATAGATATCAGATGGCAATTAATCTTGGTGTAAAATTTGAAGTAACAAGGTTCGACAAGACTAATAATTTCATATTAGGGCAAAGGAGGGTTAAAGCTCACTTGACTCAACAAAGTTTATAGAAGTTGATGCATGAGACGAAATCGAACGATATGGAGGATACCGATTGGGAGTGATGACATATGATTGATTCTCATATATGTTTTAGACAAGGTGATGTATCATATCTTCGACCCGACGATGCCGAATGAGATTTGGATAGTGAGTTTATGTCAAACTCCGATGAACAAATTGTTCATGAAGCAGCAACTATACAGTCTGAAGATGCAAGAAGGATCTGATTCGCAACAACATGTCAACGTATTTAACAATAAAATCATCGATCTAGTGAGGCTTGGGTGAAGAATATTGATGATGAATGTTAGACAATTATCTTGATGTGTTTGTTATTAGATTCTTATGACCATTTGGTGACTACTCTTACCTACGGGAAAAACACTATCAGTCTTGATGTGATTACTGCTACACTTTTTATCATTCTCAAAGGAGACAAAGTGTAGAAGAATGAACTCAAGGCGACAGTCTGTATGTGAAAGGGGGTAAAGATCGTGGGGAGAACAAGGATAATGATGATTCTGAAAAGAGGAGGTATAAATCCAAGAATCAGAAAAACAGCTGAGTGTTATAGTTGTAAACATATTGGGCATCGGAAGAAGGATTGTCCAAATAGAAAGAAAGACTAATTTAGTTCTACAAATGTGCTTCAATCTGGTGATTATGGAAGTGAAGAAAATATATTTTGTGTCTCTTTTAGCAAGTGCACATATGTGTGAATTTTTTAGTCTGGTTGTTCTTATCACATGATGTCTCACTGGAAATGTCACTACATTCAGGTTAGGTAATTTTGGATTTGTATATCTAGGTGATGATAAAGCATATACTATCATTGGAATGTGACAAATTGAAATTTACAAAGATGATGGTAGCGTGTGAACATTGGACGGTGTTATATATTCCAACATTGAGGAATAACTTAATTTCCCTAGGTACTCTACTAGAAAATAGTTTCTCCTGCAGGTTTGATATTGATATAGACATTATGAATGTTAGCAAGGATACATTGAGTGTGATAAGAGGAAAGTTGACTGTAGGTAACATCTACAAATTATTAGAGAACATTGTAGTAGGTGATGTTGCATCAGTTAAGTTTAATAATGATGCAACCAAATTCTGGCATATGTGTATGGGTAATCTTTGTGAGTCAGGGATGATGAAAATTCATAAAAGAAATATAATGAATGGTTTTCGTAGCTGCAAGATAGATTTTTATAAGTATTATGTAATTTAGAAAATAATGTCGAGTTCGATTTCAGATTGGAAGCACAAAACAGAGATAACTTTAGACTATGTACATTCAGATGTGTGGGGGCCTACCAAAGAGGTTTTCATGGGCGGTCCCACATATTTTGTAACTTTCAAAGATGATTTTTATCATAAGGTTCGAGTGTGTTTCTTGAAGCAGAAATCAAAATTTGTTACCAAATTCAAGTTGTAGAAGACAGAGGTAGAGAATCAAATTGGCAGAACAATCAAGTATTTACGGACATATAATGGAACAAAGTACACTGATTCAAATTTCAAGAGGTTATGTGAAGAGCGTGGTATTGAAAGAAATTTCTCAATTGGTAAGATACCATAACAAAATGGTATGTTATAGAGAATGAATATGTCTCTAACTAAAAAGGAAATATGTCTTTTTTTAAATGCGAGACTATCAAAATATTTAAGGGCATAGACATTTAACATGGTGTGTTATCTTATTAATATGTCACCACAAGCTTCATTGGAGGGGAAGGTTGCGAATGAGGTATGAACGTGTAATCCTATTGATTTTGACAGCTTAAGGATTTTTAGATGTCTAGTTTATGTGCACATATATAATGAAGATCGATCTAAACTTGATCCAAAGTTGAAGAAGAGTGTCTTTGTCCGTTTCACACAATGTGTGAAGGGGTTCAAGTTTTGGGATCTGATTATAGATAATATGGTGATAGACGTGTTACCATCTAAAGGAGAAATTTTCAGCAAACAAGAGATTTAAGTGGATTTCAAAATGATAGTAGATAATAATATGCAGGTAGTGCATGTACCGCAGGACGAACCAAGCTCTGATATTATAATTGACCATGGACCTGAAGGTTCAAGTGGAGTACATGATTATATTCTTGTACGTGATAGAGAGAACCATTCAATCAAGCCACAAGAAATATATGGGTATGAAGACTCGACAGCCTATGCACTTCTTACTAGTTCTAAATGTGAATACAAGATCAAACTCACAAAGATGTTTTTGATTCATGGCAAACTCAACAAGCATACAAGCAACAAGGCACAAGCAGAAGAACTCAAAGAAAAGCAAGCATTGGTCACTCATGACAGAGCAGGTCGACCTACTATGCATATAGGTCGACTCAACACAAGTAAAATAGGAGGAACTCAGAAAAACAGCAGTCAGGTCGACCTACTCCTAACCCAGGTCGACCTAAAATGGAGAAATTTACATATCATTCTGCTAGGTCGACCTACACAACAACTAGGTCGACCTAAACTGAGGAAAGATCCCCAAAACGCATCTGAAGTGGATTCTGGTCGACCTACTTCTTTATCAGGTCGACCTAACTGGGAACAAATGACATTCAAAGGATATGCAGCTCTGTTAGGTCGACCTAAGCACTACAAGAGGTCGACCTATTTGATCAAAAATGCCAAAATTTCTGGTTTTCTTTGCTCCAACTGATAAGCTCTCATATATATTGTCCAAGGTTCATTATTGCTTCTCAACACCAACAACTGAAAGATACACAAAGGCTTCTCATCTTTGTTCTTCATCATCTCCAACACAATTACACATAATCATTCTTGTGTTGAGGGTTAGTGATTGAGTTCGATAACGTCCATGGAACGGAATTGAAGATTCCTAGTGGGTGAAGATTTGTGGGGTTTTGGTGAATAAAATCTGAGGGTTTTGTCCTCCAAGATAGGTGAATTTTGGGGGTTTTTATCAAGAAGCTTCATCAAGGATCCAGCTGAGTGTGAAGATTGAAGAATAAGTGTTCGAGCAATTCAAGACACTGCAGAAAGGGATCAAAGTGAAGCTCTTGGAAGACCTTAATCTGACTCAAGATTAAGGGGGAAAAAGATTCAAAGGATCGACAAATTTGGTTTATTGTTTATCGCTTTGTTATCTTCTTTGTATAAACTGCTTTCAACATTAATGGAAGATTTCCCAATTTCAATTTGGAATTGGGGGCAGACGTAGTCGTAGCGAGGACGATCGACGAACTGCCTAAACAAATATCGTGTTCTTGTCGCTTTTATCTTTTCATTTAAGTTCTGTTCATATTTGGTTATAATTGCAAATTGATCAACGATTCGAGTGTTAAAATTGTGAATTAAAAACTTGTATAAACATCACAATTCATCACACATTGAATTACTATCAATTTGATCATTATCACCAAGTGTTTGTGTTTTTGCTTCTTTCACTATTACTGCATTGCAAACATCGTTCATCATATAAGAAGTTAATCGATTTTCATTAGAGCGACATATTGATTCTATAGGGTATTCTCTTATCGTTTATCTCAAGCTGTTTAGTGGTTTTAACACATATACAATCGTTTCAATAGTGGTCCGGAATAGACGCGAGTCGATTCAGAACCGCTTTCGCTTAAAGTTCAATTAACTCCGAAAAACTCTGTGAGATCTATTCACCCCCCCTCTATATCCTTAGGCCAGCGTCTAACAAGTGGCATCAAGAGCTCTGGTTTATTCGGTGCTACGTGAAACACTTATTGGAAAGATGGCTTATGGACCTAAAGGGGCTCACAATAGAGCTCCAGTTTTCAACGGTGAAAACTATGGCTATTGGAAGGATTGTATGTGTGTTCACATCAATGCAATTGATAGGAACATCTGGACAGCTATTGTCAATGGTCCCTTTCAGATCACTATGACAAATGCAGCTGGTGCAGTTGTTCCAAAACCAGAAAATACTTGGGATGCTGAAGATGAAAAGAGATATGGATACGATTGGAAAGCGAGAAACATTCTAATCTCAGCTCTAGGAGTTGATGAATACTATCGCGTTTCCCATTGTAGATCCGCTAAAGCTATGTGGGACACATTGCAAGTTGCCCACGAGGGAACGGATGATGTCAAACTAGCTAGAATCAATACGTTAACTCAAGAATTCGAACTCTTCCACATGGAAGATGGTGAATCCATCAAAAACATGCAGAAGAGATTCGTTCACTTGAAAAATCGTTTAAATTCTCTTGAAAGACCTGTTTCCAATGCAGTTGCTACTAACAAAATCTTAAGATGTTTGAACAGGGAATGGCAACCCAAGGTTACAGCAATAAAGGAAGCAAATGATCTAAACACCTTAGACATTACCACTCTCTTTGGTAAACTAGAGGAACATGAACAACACCTTAAATGCCTTGACATGCATGAGAAAAGGGCAAAGAAAGAGAAGAACATGGAGAAAGAGGTAGAGAAGAAGTCAATAGCTCTAAAGGCTTCAAGTTCCAAGACCTCAAGACAAGAGCTAGAAGATAGTGATACAAGTGATGACGAAGACTCCGATGATGAGTAAATGGGACTGTTTGTGCGAAGATACAACAAATATCTAAAGAAAAATGGAGCAAAGCATTCTGACAAAGGCTTGATCAACTATAGAAAGCAATCAAACAAGTTCAAACAAGATGACAACAACAAAGGAAAAATCAAAGGCCCTTGCTTTAGTTGTGGGAAAGTCGGTCACTACAAACCGGATTGTCCATATCTTAAAAAGATAAAAGAGAAGAACCAAAGCAAAGGTCATAACAAATCTAAAAGTGCCTACATAGCATGGGAAAGTGATTCATCTAGTGAAAGCTCATCAAGCGATGAAGAAGAATCAACAAACTTATGCCTTATGGCTCACCAACACAAGAAAAAGAAAGTTGTAAGTCATCTTAAACCTGAACTCATAGATAAGGTATCTCATTCTCAACTAAAACTTGCTTTTGAAGAATTACATAGAGATGCAATTGAAGCTTTCAAACTTTTGGCCTCAAATAAGAAAATCTTTTCATATCTTGAATCAAAAGTTGAGAAAACCGAAAAGGAAATGGAAGCTTTAAAACAATCTATGCTAGACATTCAAAAGGATAAAGTTGAAATAGATCCTACATCATGGTTTGGTTGTGAGACATGTCACATTTGGCAAAAAGAAGTAAGAGATCTAAAAGCCAAATTAGACAAGGCTCTACAACCAAAAGTGACTTTTGCGGTTGATCCAAATAAGTTCAAAAGATCGTATACTCCTTTATATAGTAAATACACTTTTGTACCAAAAGTATCAACTAGCAAAACAACATATTCTCATCATATTACCTGTCATTATTGTTGCAAAAAGGGTCATACCATTGAAAAATGCAAATTTAGGAGGATTTTAGTTCCTAAAGGAGTATTTCAATGGTTGCCCAAGTGCAACAAATTATGTACTCACTACCAAGGACCCAATGAAAATTGGGGACCTCCCTCTCTAAATTAATTTTGCAGGAAAAGTGTCTTGACATTGCCGAAAGGTTATGGTTCCTTGATAGCGGATGTTCAAGACACATGACGGGAGACATATCTCTTTTCGTTGAGTTTCACGCAAAGAAAAAGGGGTATGTCACCTATGGAGATAACAATCGGGGAGCCATACTTGGTAAAGGAAGTGTAGGTAAACCCTCTACCACAACTATAACTGATGTACTGCTAATAGAAGGTCTTAAGCATAATCTTTTAAGTATAAGTCAATTGTGCGACAAAGATTTTAAAGTAATATTTACAAATTCTGGCTGCACAATAGAACATACTAAGAAAAGAGACATTATGTTTAAAGGCTTAAGAGTAAACAACATCTATATGCTAAACTTGGATGAGGTATCTAAGTCTAGTACCAAGTGTCTAATTGCTCTAGGCGAAGACTCATGGCTTTGGCATAGACGTCTCGCCCACATAAATTTTGACTTACTTAATAAAGTTGTCACAAAAGATTTAGTAATCGGCTTACCTAAAATGAAGTTTTCAAAAGATCATCTATGTGATGCTTGTCAAAAGAGAAAGCAAACAAAAATCTCTTTTAAATCAAAGAACGTGGTTTCAACATCACGCCCTCTTGAACTACTTCACATGGATCTTTTTGGCCCTTCAAGGACTAAAAGCATAGGTGGAAACATCTATGGTTTTGTCATTGTCGATGATTACTCTAGATTTTGTTGGACAATCTTTCTACCTAGTAAGGATCAAATTTTTCCAGCTTTCACACAATTTGCAAGATTATGTCAAAATAAAATGAGCACCAAAATAGTTGCAATTCGAAGTGATCACGGTGGAGAGTTTGAAAACTATCTTTTCGAAAAATACTGTGATAAACATGGAATTGAGCATAACTTTTCAGCTCCTAGAACACCACAACAAAACGGTGTGGTTGAACGTAAAAATCGGGTTCTAGAGGAGTTGGCAAGAACAATGCTGAATGAGGGTAGTCTACCTAAGTATTTCTGGGCTGACGCGATTAGCACCGCATGTTATGTCTTGAATAGGATAATAATACGTCCTATATTGCACAAAACTCCCTATGAATTACTAAAAGGTAGAAAACCAAATGTATCTCATCTCCATGTATTCAGTTGCAAGTGTTTTGTCTTGAACAATGGTAAGGATAATCTTGGTAAATTCGATGCTAAAGCTGATGAGGGCATCTTCCTTGGTTACTCACAATCTTGCAAAGCATATCGGGTATATGATAAAAGATTACTTATAGTAGAAGAGTCAGTACACGTGTCTTTTGATGAATCTTATACAAAATATGTCGAGAAAGGTCTTTTGTTTAATGGTGCAGGTCCATCCACTGAAGACATTGTCCAAGATAAGGAAGACGAGAATGAAAATATTGTAAAGAAAGATGCTGAGAAAGAGAAAGATGAGCCTCATGATGAAAATGAAAAGGAAAGCATCTCAAACAATGAAGAACTTCCTAAGGCCTGGACAAATGTGAAAGACCATCCAATTGACAACATAATAGGAGACATCTCAAAAGGCGTTACAACACGCTCAAAGATAAGTAACTTTTGTCATCATTTTGCTTTTGTTTCACAAGTTGAGCCGAAAAACGCTAAGGACGCATTACTTGATGAGCATTGGCTAATGGCCATGCAAGAAGAATTAAACCAATTTAAACGGAATGATGTTTGGGACTTAGTCCCTCATCCGGGAGATCATCAAGTAATAGGCACTAGATGGGTTTTTCGTAACAAACTTGATGAAAACGGCGTTATTACTAGAAACAAAGCTAGATTAGTTGCCCAAGGTTACAATCAAGAGGAAGGTATTGATTATGAAGAGACATACGCTCCTGTAGCACGTCTCGAAGCTATTCGCCTCTTACTTGCCTATGCGTGTTCTAAAGACTTCAAACTATTCCAAATGGATGTTAAAAGTGCCTTTCTAAATGGCTATATAAATGAAGAAGTCTATGTTGCTCAGCCACCCGGCTTTGAGAATTACATGTATCCAACTCATGTTTATAAGCTGAAACGTGCTCTATACGGTCTTAAACAAGCCCCTCGGGCTTGGTACGAACGTTTGAGCAAATTTCTTCTTAGTCAAGGGTACTCTAGGGGTAAAGTTGACACTACTCTCTTTATTAAAAGAAAAGATAAAGATGTACTCTTAGTCCAAGTTTATGTAGATGATATTATATTTGGGTCGACTAATGCAAAACTTGTCAAAGATTTTTCTAAGCTTATGCAGAGTGAATTTGAGATGAGTCTCATGGGTGAGCTAAATTTCTTCCTTGGCCTACAAATTAAGCAACTCAGTCATGGAACGTTTGTAAGTCAAACAAAATACTGTACAGAGCTGCTCAAAAGATTTGGAATGAGTGAAGCGAAGGAGATTGACACACCTATGGCAACAAATACTAACCTAGACAAAGATGAGAAAGGTAAAGAGGTTGATGTGAAATTGTACCGAGGTATGATAGGTTCACTATTGTATCTTACTGCCTCAAGACCAGACATTATGTTTAGTGTGTGTATGTGTGCAAGATATCAATCTTGTCCAAAAGAATCTCACTTAAAAGCTGTCAAAAGAATTCTGCGATATTTACGTGGAACTACTACATATGGCCTATGATATCCAAAGGGAAATGAGTGCTATTTGGTAGGATTCTCCGACTCAGATTTTGCTGGCTGCAAATCCGATAGAAAAAGTACCAGTGGAACATGTCATCTATTCTCAAATTCATTGATAAGTTGGCATAGCAAGAAACAAGTATCGGTTGCATTATCTACTGCTGAGGCAGAATATGTAGCTGCCGGAAGCTGCTGTGCGCAGATATTATGGCTCAAGCAACAACTTCTTGACTTTAGTATTAAGCTTGATCGTATACCTATCATGTGCGACAACACAAGTGCCATAAACTTGAGTAAAAATCCTGTCTTACACTCACGAACCAAGCATATTGAAATAAGGCATCACTTCCTAAGAGATCATGTAGAGAAAGGAGACGTTATATTTGAACATGTAGAAAGCAAGAAGCAACTAGCTGACATCTTCACCAAACCTCTAGCAACGGAGCAATACTTCAACATTCGTAGGGAATTAGGGATACTCGATATCTCTAATTTGGGCTAATTACGTTTGTTTTCTCTTAAAGTTATTCCTTTACTTTATATCTATATATTGGTTATTCTCAAGCTAACATTTCTCTTAGTGTAAAGGTAGTTCATTATCAAGCCAGGCATCATTCCACATTGACTAAAGGCTTCCACTAAACGGTGACACCTACATATTGAGAAGGCGGTAACATGATTGTTGTTCACTTCCAAAAATATCATTGATGCTATAATATGCTATCAATTGACATGCTTATAGTGACTTCATACATATATCTCTCTTGCTCATGTATGTGTTTCATCTTTAATCATAGCATATCATATTCTAAACATACAAGCAAGTAACTAGACATAAATACATCTCATATAGAGCATTTTCACAAATTTTGGGAATTTAGGTCGACCTAATCTGCCTCTGAGTCGACCTACTCAAGTTTTTTTTAACATACAAACTAAAATGTCCAGTTACGTCGACCTACCCTTCTTTTAGGTCGACCTAATCTGCATTTTTTTTAAAGGCTTGTCTGTTAGGTCGACCCAGCCCTAAATTAGGTCGACCTACTGCTATAAAATTTTCCCAAATTGGGTCTGTTGGTCGACCCGTCCCATACCCCCTCATACATTTCAAATAGGAAGAGGAAGAAGGGGCAGGCGTTAGGATGCATTCTCCATCATATCATCATATCATTGCATTTCATTTCATTATCATTCTGTTCAATTGCTATATGTTGTCCTACTTTGCCTTTTGTTTATCTCTTGGATTATTATGTATGTTAAAGTGTACCTTTAAACATGTTTGGTTCTTATGTTATAACTATCTACCTTTTATCTATTATACTATGAATGCTAGCGTTTTATCTATGTTTCTCTCGTTACTCTCTTCTTCTATTTCGTTGTATCTCTTTTGATGTTGTCAAAGGGGGAGATAGATGCTGAGTGTACGGGGGAGCTCAGCTGAGTGTACGGGGGAGCTCAGTATGCAGCCACTTAAGCTTACGCATACAAGTCCGGGGGAGCTTTTACCACTTATTGCCAAAGCTTCTACTACCGGTTTGCCATCATCAAAAAGGGGGAGTATGTGAATACAAGATCACACTCACAAAGATGTTTTTGATTCATGGCAAACTCAACAAGCATACAAGCAACAAGGCACAAGCAGAAGAACTCAAAGAAAAGCAAGCATTGGTCACTCATGACAGAGCAGGTCGACCTACTATGCATATAGGTCGACTCAACACAAGTAAAATAGGAGGAACTCAAAAAAACAGCAGTCAGGTCGACCTACTCCTAACCCAGGTCGACCTAAAATGGAGAAATTTACATATCATTCTGCTAGGTCGACCTACACAACAACTAGGTCGACCTAAACTGAGGAAAGATCCCCAAAATGCATCTGAAGTGGATTCTGGTCGACCTACTTCTTTATCAGGTCGACCTAACTGGGAACAAATGACATTCAAAGGATATGCAGCTCTGTTAGGCCGACCTAAGCACTACAAGAGGTCGACCTATTTGATCAAAAATGCCAAAATTTCTGGTTTTCTTTGCTCCAACTGATAAGCTCTCATATATATTGTCCAAGGTTCATTATTGCTTCTCAACACCAACAACTGAAAGATACACAAAGGCTTCTCATCTTCGTTCTTCATCATCTCCAACACAATTACACATAATCCTTCTTGTGTTGAGGGTTAGTGATTGAGTTCGATAACGTCCATGGAACGGAATTGAAGATTCCTAGTGGGTGAAGATTTGTGGGGTTTTTGGTGAATAAAATCTGAGGGTTTTGTCCTCCAAGATAGGTGAATTTTGGGGCTTTTTATCAAGAAGCTTCATCAAGGATCCAGCTGAGTGTGAAGATTGAAGAACAAGTGTTCGAGCAATTCAAGACACTGCAGAAAGGGATCAAAGTGAAGCTCTTGGAAGACCTTAATCTGACTCAAGATTAAGGGGGAAGAAGATTCAAAGGATCGACAAATTTGGTTTATTGTTTATCGCTTTGTTATCTTCTTTGTATAAACTGCTTTCAACATTAATGGAAGATTTCCCAATTTCAATTTGGAATTGGGGGCAGACGTAGTCGTAGCGAGGACGATGACGAACTGCCTAAACAAATATCGTGTTCTTGTCGCTTTTATCTTTTCATTTAAGTTCTGTTCATATTTGGTTATAATTGCAAATTGATCAACGATTCGAGTGTTAAAATTGTGAATTAAAAACTTGTATAAACATCACAATTCATCACACATTGAATTACTATCAATTTGATCATTATCACCAAGTGTTTGTGTTTTTGCTTCTTTCACTATTACTGCATTGCAAACATCGTTCATCATATAAGAAGTTAATCGATTTTCATTAGAGCGACATATTGATTCTATAGGGTATTCTCTTATCGTTTATCTCAAGCTGTTTAGTGGTTTTAACACATATACAATCGTTTCAATAGTGGTCCGGAATAGACGCGAGTCGATTCAGAACCGCTTTCGCTTAAAGTTCAATTAACTCCGAAAAACTCTGTGAGATCTATTCACCCCCCCTCTAGATCCTTAGGCCAGCGTCTAACAAGTGGCATCAAGAGCTCTGGTTTATTCGGTGCTACGTGAAACACTTATTGGAAAGATGGCTTATGGACCTAAAGGGGCTCACAATAGAGCTCCAGTTTTCAACGGTGAAAACTATGGCTATTGGAAGGATTGTATGTGTGTTCACATCAATGCAATTGATAGGAACATCTGGACAGCTATTGTCAATGGTCCCTTTCAGATCACCATGACAAATGCAGCTGGTGCAGTTGTTCCAAAACTAGAAAATACTTGGGATGCTGAAGATGAAAAGAGATATGGATACGATTGGAAAGCGAGAAACATTCTAATCTCAGCTCTAGGAGTTGATGAATACTATCGCTTTTCCCATTGTAGATCCGCTAAAGCTATGTGGGACACATTGCAAGTTGCCCACGAGGGAACGGATGATGTCAAACTAGCTAGAATCAATACGTTAACTCAAGAATTCGAACTCTTCCACATGGAAGATGGTGAATCCATCGAAAACATGCAGAAGAGATTCGTTCACTTGAAAAGTCGTTTAAATTCTCTTGAAAGACCTGTTTCCAATGCAGTTGCTACTAACAAAATCTTAAGATGTTTGAACAGGGAATGGCAACCCAAGGTTACAACAATAAAGGAAGCAAATGATCTAAACACCTTAGACATTACCACTCTCTTTGGTAAACTAGAGGAACATGAACAACACCTTAAATGCCTTGACATGCATGAGAAAAGGGCAAAGAAAGAGAAGAACATGGAGAAAGAGGTAGAGAAGAAGTCAATAGCTCTAAAGGCTTCAAGTTCCAAGACCTCAAGACAAGAGCTAGAAGATAGTGATACAAGTGATGACGAAGACTCCGATGATGAGGAAATGGGACTGTTTGTGCAAAGATACAACAAATATCTAAAGAAAAATGGAGCAAAGCATTCTGACAAAGGCTTGATCAACTATAGAAAGCAATCAAACAAGTTCAAACAAGATGACAACAACAAAGGAAAAATCAAAGGCCCTTGCTTTAATTGTGGGAAAGTCGAATTACTTTAGCTTTGTCGAGTAGACACATGATGTCACAACTCACAAGCCATTACTTCTGTAACCGAAGATGTACTCGAGCATTTCCAAGTACTCGACGCCATTGAAACACTAATTGCTATTTTCAAGTTTGTTTTATCTTCCATTGTTGTTATGTTAGAATCTCTACTAAATAATATTGAGAGAGAGAGAGAATTACATATGTGGATAATTCATGATTGCTTCATTATTATGTTACTTTATTTCTAGGATCTTATTTCGTTGCTAACCTTATTCATCGGCCTCAATTTCAATTATTTCGGTTCTCCTAAATATTTCTACTATTTGAATTTCTATTTGGATTATTATTAGTTATTTTTCTAAAGTTACTCACCTGTTTTAATTCAAAATGATCATTTACAACAAAATTTAAGGTTATTAAAATTAAGCGTGAGAGTATTAAAATATCAACAAAACAGTTATTGGGCAACTGATATAACAACATTATTACTTACTTTTTAGAAGAACAATTATATATCAGTTATTGATTGATTGTAAATAAATGTAGAAGCTTTATATTATATAATTGATGGTCTCCTTAGATCTTAAACATTCCTTTTTGTGGTTTGTTTAGTATATATTGTAACTTTTGTTAGTGTGGTGAAATAGCACAACTCTATCAAAATAATTCGAAGGCTCTTAACTACATGATTGATTCAGATGAATGATTCTCTCACATAGTACTAGAGCATTGGGAATGTCAATTCGATGCCAAACGGTGCTTTTTATGGCCATAGACAGCGCTTTAAAGCGTTGCCTAAATCAGCGCTGCTCTAAGTAAAGGCAGTGCTTTGGATTAATGTAAAAGCGTTGCTATATGTTCTCTTTAGGCAGCGCTTTAACTTTAAAAGTGCTTTCTTATGCACTCCTTTAGACAGTGCTTTAGAAAGTACCCCTTTAGCAGCGCTTTCTCTTTAGACAGCGCTTTTGGTTAACTTTTAGGCATCACTTTAGGCAACGCTTTTTTCCACTACAGACAGCGCTGTTTAATGCTCCAAAATTTTTTAAATATAAAAATTATTTTCACTTACAGAAAGCGCTGTCCAATATATACAATAGATTTTCACCATATTTTGCACCAGGTTTTCACCACATTTTGCACCAGATTTGGTAGCTTCAATCCAATAAATATGCACCAAATTTACATATACAAAAAATCTACATATATATAATTGATGATATATACAACAACAACTTGAAAATTGATGATACAACTTGAAAATTCTAAAATGCTAAATTGATGTTAAATCTACATATTACTATCTTCGAGAATTTCTAAAAAACAACAACAATGAACTTGTTAGCTCTATCTTCTACATCTGCACCTATAACCTGAAACAAAACCAAATGATCGAAATTCATACCATGATAAAACAAAACTTTATTCGAATTTATATTCAAAACTCGAAAGTTATACTCAAAATTCTCATCAACGAAAGGAAGACAATATACCTTATAAAATTCTCAACTCCATAATGAATTGACACCATTCCTCCATAAGTTCGTCCAATTGATCTTTTGAGTAATGAGCACACTTGAATTCGTCAAAGTACTACATAATAATATAACATAGTATGTGATTTAGTTAAAACACTATGCCATTTTATGAGAAATATTAAAATAATTCTTAAGTTAGAAATGCACACCGTGGATGGAATCTCTATTCGATCCAAAAGAAGAGTTTCTTTCATAAACCTCAAGATGAAATAACTGCAATCTATACCATTACGCTGACAAGGAAACTACACATGGAAAGAAAATATGGATATATACATATATATATATATATATATATATATATATATATATATATATATATATATATATATATATATATATATATATCAGGATATACCCCTTAACTTGTTTTATCAAGTATCATCAAAATTGTGAAAATATACCTGCACTCTAATCCATGTAATGTTGTTGGCTCTACTCTTTGGTACTTGAATATCTCTTTGTGATCGAAAAGCTTGTAGAACGCTATAATAAATATAAATGACTATTTAAAACAATCTCACATAGATAAATAAATATACACACGAATATTTAGAACAATCTCACTTACGTATCAATCATCGTCTTCAAATCTGGGTATGTTGTCCAATCATTGTCTAACAAATCCAGATAATATACAATTTATCTTACATGATTAATCGCAACCAATAACCAATGTCCACTGTAAGATTAAAAAAAGGTGATTAGATGGAAAGTTTCTACACAACGTCAAAAAATGAAAAATTATAATAGATGAAGTTAGGATGAAAATCTAACTTTTATGGTAAAAAGAACAACTTTTATGTATCTTTGCTGACCACAAAAAAATCGAGTACATATGCTATGACATTATCTGGTTTTGTTTTGATTAACCCTGAGTTAACAGTGTTGGTAGCTAAGAAAGCGAATCTTTCTTCCAATCCACGCGGGCGCATCACTTTGTCATACAGAAACCTTAAATAAAAACATCATTAACATTAGACTATATTCATTGAAATGAGTAAATAAATTGCTCATTTAATTAAACAAAGTTGATCGGAGTATACCTGGTGTATATACCTATAACACCGAGGCCTAATTCCAAATGTTTAAAAACTTGATCCATATCCTCTCTATCAAAACCAAAAATGTCTGACTTCTTTGGTATAAGACAAGTACCACCATCTAGAATATTTGTTATTCCTAATAATGTCCGAAGGCACGACCTATACTGAGAAGTAGGTTTTTTTGCTAGTCGCGGTCTTCTTAGCAACAATCTTTTTTTTCAGGCTCCTTACCCCTACTGACTTGTTCAATCTCTTTTGCATGAATCTAAATATCATATAGTAATTAGTTAGCTGAAGTATAAGATCAAGAATTAACATTTTCTATGCATAAATATCATATAATTGTGTTATACCTCTTTTTTTGATGCAACTGACTCAGTTTTCCGCGTAATCCCCTTATCTTTTGATTTGAGTTTTGTAGGAGTATAACATTAACATGTAAAAAATAATTCAACCGTTTGTGTAACGACAAGAAAGAGAGGTGAAAACTTACAGATTAATTGATAGAAGCAGAACTTGATGTGAGTTTGGAGGTGAACTTAATGCCTCTTTGATTGAGAATCCAACCGTCTGTGTGAAGAAAGATGGAGAGATATATTTGAGAAAAGAATAGAAATAAGAAGAACAATAAAATATGAAAGAGACGGCGGGTGGGTGACCGTCGTGACCTTCAGTTACATTTCTGGCGGTGGAAGGTTGGGGGCGACGGGTGGGTTATTGTCATTACCAAGTAAAGCGGTTCAGGTTCAAGGATGGAGGAACCAGACAGAGGAAGAGATACCGGCGGTCGGAGGTTCGTGGCCAGAAAACATGGTTGGAGAAGAAAATCGTGGAAGATGAAGGCCGGGACAAAAAGAATCGCGAAGAGGGCAGCAACGTTTTCTAAAAGCGCGTTTTGGAAAGTTTTGGAATTTTTAGGGTTTTACTAAGTTTTAGTAAATTAAAGCCCTAAGGCAGCGCTTTCTATTCGCTGGCTTCTAGCAACGCTTTTTATGAAAATGGTGTATAGCAGCACTTTCTTGTCGTTGTTTTATAGCAGCGCTTTTCATGAGAGCGCTTTCTAAATTTCACCTATAGCAGCGCTTTCAGAAAGCGCTTTCATATGCGTTGCCTGTAACAGCCTTTAGCAGCACTTTCTAAAGTTAGCCTTTAACAGCGCTTTTTTCCATTTTTTATTTTTTTTAAACTTATAGTAGCTCTTTTGGGAAAAAGCGTTGTCTTTGTAGCGCTACCAAAAACCAATTTTGTTGTAGTGATTTGCATCTGTTAATGGGAATTCTTGTGAGAATGATTTGTTCAGAGCATCAAAGTTAATGATTTTTACTCCCGCAGGGATGCGGATGGAAGAAAAAGTTCTCCCAATAACACTTTGGGGCGGGGATTAAGAAAATATCCTCCGCCCCATAGATTTTCTGACTCCGACCATATTATTTATTTTTTACACTTTATATATTATATACTTATATAATTTTACATAAAAAATTAATGTATTAGAAAACGAAGAGTTATTAGTAGTTATAGATTTGCCACACATAATCAACCATTTGCGTTGGACGACAATGCTACTATGATAGTAAATTTAGCGGAAGCATGGTAGCAACAAGTTCTGTTAATATTTATTTATTTATTTTACAGAAAAAATATATTATCAAAATCAATTGTTTTTTTTATGTAAGATGTATTTTTATTTTAAAAAAAATAAAAATGCAAAATATATGTGTTTTTTGAATAAAAAATGGAAAAAGATAACGAAATATTAGTGTCATAATTTTGATTGAAAAGTATAAAAAATTTCTTAATATTCGATCTTCGTAGATATCCGTATAGATCTGTGAGGATAGGGGGGAGGGGCAAAGAATAAATTTGAGGGCGGGATGGAGAAAGGGAAAGCATCCTCCAACATTCCCTGCCCGTTAACCTCCTTACTAGAGCATTATTGACATAGTTTTAACCTTATGATTCTAT
The DNA here is from genome assembly GCF_029867415.1 of Vicia villosa. NCBI lineage: Eukaryota > Viridiplantae > Streptophyta > Magnoliopsida > Fabales > Fabaceae > Vicia > Vicia villosa. The sequence goes on along the minus strand of NC_081180.1, from coordinate 100,425,840 downwards.
GTGATACTTCTTCTATATGAAAATCTTTCGGTTAAATAAATTGTTTTATTTCAATACAAAATATTTAAGAATGCAACAAAATAACAAAAATATTTACACCGGTTAAAATTATTGCATTTTTATTTTTGAGACAGTGTCAGAAGCGTCACAATATTTTAAGAAGCTTGGAATAATGGTTATTTAAACTGTCACAAAACAAGCTCGTGACACAAAGATTTGCAACACTATAAACCGATGCAACACTGATTTTGTGATGAGTCTTAATACCACTTTATTGAAAAATAACCAAATAAATTGAGGAATAATTTTTTTCACACATGTACAATTATATAGCTTGTCGATAAAAACAATTCCAAAGCACAATTATATTCATATGAAAATTAAATATTAAAGATACCTAATTTTTAACGTAAAAACATCTTTTAAATTGAGAGAATAAAAACTACAAAACCTACTCTAGTAAAACCTCCCACTAATGAATATACAAAAATCTTCCTAATTACACTAAGAAATAAAAACATTCACTAATGGTGGAAAAATCACAACTAAACATTACTTCAACAAAAATGGATATACCTAAACAACCTTAAGAGAATGTAAGACTAAATAGAAAATACATAAAGATAATTAATTAAGTGATTGAAACATCATAATAATTTTCTAGCTAAAATCCAAGTAGTTTGCTACACATCCAACTACCACTTGAAACCAAATTTTCTTCTTTCTTCTTTCTTCTCTTAAACTTCAGTCCAATTTTTTCTTATTCCTTCCAACAACTACTAATCTTAATCCTTGTATTATGTTGTTTTTTTTTTATTTTTAGAATTTCTTTATAGACCCTTTGATCTTCTTAAGGGTCTCTGACAAAATTTTCTTTTAACTCCTGAATTCGAAGATGCATCTCAGAACGAAACACAATTCATTTTTTAAGGGTTTATTCGGAGATGCTTCACCAAAACACTTTTTTTTCCAAAATCAGGGGTGTTCCGGAGATGCATCTTTGCATAAATCTATTTTTTTAATTTAATTTTTAGATTTTTCGGAGATACATCTCCGAATCAGGTATATAATTTAAACTCATGGCAGAAACACCCTCATTTTGTCTCTTTCAATCTTAAACCCTCAAACACCCTAGAACCCTAAAATCTACACTTTCAAAACTTGTTTCGACTTATTTCTAATCATTTTCACTCATTGTAACTCATTTGCAAATTTGAGTAAGTTTTTGTAAATTCATTTTTCTATTTGTATGTGTATAATAATTTGTTTTTGGATCAATTAAAGTTAGTAGGTTAATGAAGCCTCTAATTGGAGAATGAGACAACTCACAGGCTCTTGCACACTGCTGACTGTACCTTTCATTCCCACTATTAATTTTATTTTATAATTAATAATTTTTTATTACATGACTCTTATTTGTTTTTCAAGGATGAATCATTTCTCACTTCCATCACATTCATGGTTTTAATCTGGATCTTGACTATACATAGGTGATGCCGAGGGCTACCTTGTATCTCTCCCACAGAGTGAATCGGGTTGTGCCTCCGTTATGGGTGTATCTTGATCAGACTGTTCATGATGACATTCTACGGACGCCGTTCAAGGATCACAACGATATTATCCCATTCGACTCCATCTTTTTGTACTCCGGGTGACTTGCATGTGAGACCGACACTATGGTCAGATATTTGTCAGAGCGATACATGTGGTATGTTCAGACTATACCCAGATCACCAACTCAGGCAACTCGTGACACCATTTCCCGAAAGGATCTCGATGACATCTTTAAGGATTCAGAGCAGCATATGGTGCCAGAGGAGTATCTGTTGATGTAGGCATCCAGCAGTTGGCATTGTATAGAGGGACGCGTGACATGGTTCTAAATAGTGTCACACCCTATCATGACACCAGATGCTCCAGGACGTCCACCTAGGTCAGCTCTTGAGAAGATTTTGGAGAACCAGCAGGCCTAGGATGACCATGCCATTGATGTCTTGCTGATCTCTCATCTGGTACAATTGATGGAAGGAGGCTTTGGAGTAAGGGATCATTGAGAGGGGCGGTCTTGAGGCAATGGCCATCATGGAGATGGTGGTTAGTGAGGCGGCGAGTGCGATAGGATACATGAGGCAGAGAAGGGGCCAGAGGGTGAGGATTAGGCATACGCAATAGACTATGCTTTTTTACTCTAGAAAAATTTATATATTATATTTTACTATTTTCATAACAAGATTTTGTGCTTATTGCCGTTTGATATTTCTTATCATTTTCAATTCAGATTTTTATTATCGTTTTAATCTAATTCCGTATCAAAACCTTGTTTTATTTTTTAAAAGAAAAAATCACTGTCAGTGGTGATTTCGGAGATGTATCTCTGAAACACCTTTCAAACACATAAAAGGTGTTTTCGTGCATATCCGAAAATACATCATTTGTGGTGCATTTGGAGATGCATCTTCGAAGAGCATTTTGTGGTTTTCAGAATTTTTTCACCCATACACCATACACGGTGGAAAAAGAAATTCTCTCTTTTTTATACATATCAAAAATTTAAAATCCATTTATTTTCACACATGGGCTTGGCCCATTAAGTGTATGTTTGGTTTGGCTTTTGGAAAGGCCAAAAGCAATTTTAGAGGTATAGAATTGATTGTGGATGATTTTAAGATGTTTGGTTAGGTAAAAGTAGAATTGATTCTATCTCTGGAATTGATTCTACTTGAAGCTAGAATTTGTAGCTTCTGCTTTCAGAATTGATTCTGGATGATTTTTACACTGTAATTTATTATTCAACTCACTTATACATAAATGTAGTCAAACATAAATCAATTATGCTAAACTCAATTCTGATAAAATCACTTCTATCAAACTCAATTTTATCATAATCAATTTTGCAACCGCCAATCCAAACACACCCTAAAACTATATACACAAAAAACTATTTTTTTTCTTTTAAAATAATCAGTGGATTCTACTAAGAAACAAATTCACCTAATAAATATAAAAATATTTAACACTTGAATTGTTACAATTTAATATCCAAAAAAAGTTATTTAGCAAACTCAAATAAAAATAATCTTAAAGTTGATCATCATTGGTATGCATAAGCGAAATTTATAAGTCTCCTTGAGTGAAAGAGGAGCTATCGACCCTTCTGTTCTTCTTTGCTGTGAATTCTGCAGGAACCATCTAGAGACCACCTCCCATTTGTTTTTTCAATGTGGCGTGGTGAAGCTTTTGTGGAAGCGGATTTATTTGTGGGTAGGGGAGGATCTTCCTTTTTCGGTAGATGAGTTTCTGAAGTTGGATATTGTGGTGGAGAAGGTGAAATCGTCGAACGATAGGAAGAAGATCATTGCTATTTGGATTGCCTCGGTTTGGAGTTTGTGGATAATGAGGAATGCAATGATTTTTGAAAAGATAGCTTATAGTTTCGAAAAGGTGATTTTTGAAAAGATAGCTTATAGTTTCGAAAAGGTGTTTTTATAATTGGTATACATTTCCTTTGGATTGTTTCAAAACTTTGTAGGTGTTCCGGTTTGTAAGGGTTGCACCCCTAGTGCTGGCTCTTTTAATCAATTGCTTATTGAAAAAAAACAAATAAATGTCATGATTTCTATCAACTTTAGGATATCGAACACATTCCTACTTTGCTTATAAAAGACCTAGAGGCATATTACTATACTTAAATGCAACTAGACCCGATATCACATTTTACACACAATAATTAAGCCAATTCATATAATCTACTACCATAACTCACTTTAATGAAGTTTGCGTAGTTCTCATATACTTAAAAGCATATATAGGTTTTTCCCAAAAATTAAAAAGAAATCTAGGTTGAAGTATTATATTTTCTAAAAACTCACGAATAGACCTAAATGGATATTTTGATGCAGATTGGACAAGGTGTCTAAACACAAGAAGGTGCATCGATCAAAGATAATGTTTCTTTGTTGACAAGATATATAATTTCGGATTGCTTTACCGCCGGATCTACTTATAAGGTTGACTCTTGATAGCTTATAATGCAAAATATGCAACTTAAATGTGATTACATCATTAATTTAAATGGGACATGGAGAATAAAAAGACAATAGCAGTTTGCAATTGCAAGGGTATATTCTAAGAACCATAAATTTGGTGCATGTCATAAATTTAGTTGGCCCAGTAACTTAGTGGGGGTGAAAGTGGAATTATATTTATATGACTAAAATTTATCTATAGAATTATAATTAACATTTATTTATAACCGTCCATTTCTGACTTATTATCTATATTGGAGAAATTTTATTGGAAATGATGATGCTTTGATTTTGACCTAAATCAATTTGCCTTTTACATTATTGGAAAAATGTCAAGGTGCTTTATTTACGCATGATCGTTCATGAAAGTGTGGCTTCTTAAAAGCACTCACATAAACCAAAAAAAGACAACGTCTAGGCATTTATTCTCAAGAGGGAATGCAACAAAAATAGAAAATTTATGGAAAATGACAAGAAAGAAATTTATCTTCAAAGCAAAAGACCACTCTACTAGCTACATATGGAGAAGCATTCACCACGTTTCTTGGTATCAATTTTGTTTGATATATACATATATAGCTAGCTATCCTATCCTATCCGTTGTTATGATGCATACACACCAAACCATTTATATATATAGTACAATCATATGGTTATGTCAATGTCATAATAAATATCAAGAAGCACGCATAATTATTAACTTAGCTAGCTCTAATGTTCAAGAATTAAATTGTATGGTATATATCCAAAAGCTCCTAAGGGACGACGTGGAAGTCAAACGATGTCTATAATATCTTTTTGATCGTCTGTTTATTAAATTGATTGTCTATTTATTGGATGTGACACTCATTTCTCAAATACGTCGTACACTTTGTAAATAACTCTTCCGAAACGTGAGAATATGATAAATGACGTGTCTCACGTCCATAACGGTACGGAGAAGGAGCCATAAAAAATTAATTATGCTCTTTTGAATAATAAGGGATTAACTATCCTATTTTTACGCTCTCTTTGAGGCGGTTGCTATTTTCTGCATGTCTGAGATCCAGGACTAGGAACTGTTATAAATACCTCAACCCCGAGATTAAGAGGCTCTTAATCGGATAATGAAAATACCACATACAGAGCTTCTCAGCTCCCTCGGTGAGTTAGCTCTAAAACCTTAACAAGCGTTAAAACCCTCCGACAGCCCTTAAACACTATTGTTTGTCTCGTATTATACTTTTAACAAGTATAATTGGTGCCTACCATGAGATATGCTAAAACTGAGATAGGCCACAGTCATCGTTACGTACCATTTGTTCTCTCCATCTTCCCACGAGGAAGTTTAAGCAAAGCTATGAGACTACCATTTACACATCACTTAGGGTTTTGTCGATGGGGGAGCATCTAGTTCCTCCGGGAAAGTATGCTAGGAAGGTTTTGATAACAAACATCATATCCTTCAACATCACTAAAGTTATAGGCAAAGAACAAGAATATGGAATCTCCTTCTCAAATAAAGACGTCATCGAGATCCTCCCCCACAACAATGATATCATGGTTATCACCGTGCAATATGGTGATTGGGATGTGAAAACGCGTGTTAATTGACCCTGAAAGTTCAGCTAATGTCTTATTCTTGAGCGCTTTCCAAAGTCCCCAACTTAACCCGGACATCATCAGAGCGTTCCAAGGCAGTTTGGTTGGTCAGTCAGACGAACATGTACAAGGGCCACGTAAAGCTCGTACGAAGTTTGACTCAGAAGCCAACGCAGAAATAATTAAAGTGAAATACCTTGCAGTGGATGCTTTGTAACAGTACAACGCCATCCAAGGGAGGCTCGCCCTTAACTCAATAAGGGCGTCCCTATATACCCGTCATTTGATCCTAAAATACTTGTTACCTAAAGGGTAAACTAGATTAGTTCGAGGAGATCAGGATTTTGTCCAAGAATGCTATTAGAAAACCTAGAAATGAAAAGAGTGCACGTCACCCCAAGCTTCACCCATATCTAGAAGCATGAGACGCAGATTATGCAAGATGAGACTCTAGACTAGGGACCAAAAATGAAAGGTTAACTCGCACAGAAGACCTAAAAGAAATCTTGAATAGACCCTTAGACCACCAAGTGACCAAGTTGGACACCTTGGTATCTGAATATAATTAGTAAGAGTCGATTTCCCTACTTAGGAGGAACATTAATTTTCTCTCCTGGGAATCCTCGGATATGCCAAGCATAGATACAAGAGTGGTATACCATTGACTCATTATTGATCTCACCTTGATACCAATATCTCAGAGGAAACGTTAGGTAGGTTAGGAAAAGAGAGCAACCATTGAATAAGATGTGCAGAAGCTAACGAGTGTCAACTTTGTAATGGAGGTAAAATACCCATCTTGGTTGGCTAACGTAGTTTTGGAAAGGAAGTCATCGATCAAATGATGCATGTGTGGCGACTTCACTAACCTTAATGTCGCGTGCCCCAAAGATCCACATGCCTTACGCAACATAGATCGTATGATTGGAGAATATTTAGGCTATAAAACATTGAGCTTCATAACACATATTCTGGCTACAAACCAATCAAGATAGATCTTGTGGACATACCCAAGACAATGTTCATGTCCAATCAAGGCAATTATTATTACAACTTCATGCCTTTTGAGTTAAAGAATGCAGACACCACCTATTAGAGACTCATAGATACGGTGTTCTCAAAACAGATAGGATGCAACCTGGAAGTCTACATTGATGACATAGTAGTGAAAACCTTAAAGGGGGAGAGTCACACAACAGACTTAGAAGACATCTTGGGGCAGTCAGGGACTAGAACATGCGCTTAAATTCCACCAAATACTCATTTGGTATGCAAGCGAGCAAGTTTGTTGGTTTTATGTTAACCAAGAGAGGTATAAGGGAAAATAAAGACAAGTGTCAGACCATCATTATATGAGGAGTCCTTCCAATGTTAAAGAGGTTCAGCAGCTAACGAGGTGCTTATCCGCCTTATCTTGTTTCCTTTCTTGTGCATGTGACAAGAATTTTCACTTCTTTGCCACTTTGAAGAAAAAGGAATAGTTTGAATGGGAGAGAGAATGTGAGGAGGCATTCTCAAATTTAAAGGCCTTTTTCGCATCATTATACATCTTGACACGCCCGATAACATGTTTTCCCTTATACCTTTAATTGTTTGTAACTAACCAGGCGATGAGTTCAGTACTCATCCAAGAAACAAATAAGGTGGAACGACTTGTCTATTTTGTGAGCAAGGTGTTTAAGGATTCAGCCCGATATATAAGATTGAGAGACTTGTTGTAGCAGTCGTGATAACAACAAGGAAACTCAAATCCTACTTTCAGGGGAATCAAGTAATTGTAAAACCAATTACCCCATTCAACAAGTCCTAAAAAAAGCAATATTTAGCAAGAAGAATGGTATCTTGGGCGGTTGAATTATTTGATTATGACATACAATATATACCTAGAGGAATCACTAAATAAGAGGTATTGGATGATTTTCTAGCAGAATTTAGTTCTCCATTAAACTAGGAGGCTCCCCTCACTTGGACGATATCTATAACACCCTAAAACCACGCACTTATTATTATAAACTCAAGCATATAGAAAACACACATTTTCACTTAGGATGTTACTTAACATCAAACTCATTTATTTTGTAACACATAATCATATAATAAGACATTCAACATCTGTCACCGCATGCTCACCTTCACTTAGGGTATAATTGCAGCGGAATCATAAAAATAAACATGCTTTACAAAGTCATATAAGTCTTATAAAATATTTTATTAAAACTCATATAAATACAGTAAAAATCTCCTCAAAACAATATAGTCATCACAACGACAAGAGTGCAACATAAAATATTCATTGTGTACACTAAATGCAAAGGCACAATGACACACATCTTATAGTTTTATAACAAAACTAAAACAAATTATTAACCATAAAAAAAAAAAACAATGCAAATTAAACGGGCGTCCAAAGGTTTTCTTCTGTGATTTATAATTGGTCGTTAAACACCTCTAATTTGAATAACATTTGAAGCTAATTTGGATAATCAACAACAACAACATTAAATCTATAAACCATTGATCTCAACCACAACAACAACAATCAAACTTCAATCTCGAGAACAACAACAACGACATTCAAACTTCCATTGCAATAAATCAACTAAATGGCAAATTTTCCCACCATGGACTATTTCATCTAAATTTCATCTAGTGTCTTTGCGTCATTTTCATTAGTAAACACTCTCTTGAACCTTTGAGTTATCGGTAGGTACCACATCACCTTGGCAGGAACACTCTTTCTAGTTACACCATCATCATCTTTGGTATCATTGTCCTTCAACTTATAGTGTGACTCCCCACACCTCGGGAACTCCTTCAAGGATTCATACTCTTTCTTGTATAATATGCAATCATTATGACATGCATGTATTTTTACATAGTCCAAATTCATTTGACACAGTATCTTCTTGGCCTCATAACTACAATTCGACAACGTGTTACCTTCTGAAAGTATTTCTTGCAACAATTTAAGCAATTCATTGAAACTTCTATTTGTCCATCTATCTTTTGCCTTAAGATTAAATATTCTTAACACAGCTGAAAATCATATAAAATTTTGCATCTTGGAAATAACGGCTCTTCCATGTCTCTTTGCAAAGTATCTTCCACATGGGCTTTCTTAAAAGATTATACTCCAATATCATAGATCATATCTTCTAGAGAATCATTCATATATTCATCAACTTCAACTCTATCTGACATAAGTCATTTTTTGATCACTTCACCATGTCATACCCATTTCGTATACTTTTGAATAATTCCATCACAACCTAAATGTTTAAATATATCTTTCTTTAAATGTTTTTGCATATCGTAGCATTTTTTACAATGACAGTTAAAAATGCCATTATTATTAGGAAGGTTTTTCTCAACAAATTCAAGAAATTGAATCACTCCATTCTCATATTCTTTACTTAATCTATTGGCTTTTCATCTAACTACGATCCATAATCTCATACAACTTCTGAAAATAAAATAAATTTCATACGAAACCAACAACAATGAACATTTCATCTCAATAAAATAGCAGTAACATTAAACAACAATAACAACAACTACAAATACTTAAAAAACAACACAACATTATACCCTAAGTCTCAAAAACCATAACAACATCAACAACGACAACAACAACAACATTACTAGTACAATCATGTAGAAAATTTTACATACAGAAAACATGATGAGTGAGTCAAAGAAATGTCTTGGTATGAGGTTTGAGTTTCCTTATTTGAGCTTCTTTCCTCCTTGGAGAAGATGAAAAATGGTGTTTCAACTTGTTAGGTGGAGAAGATGAAGAATTATGTTTCTTTAGTTCGTGCAAAAAGTTTATGAGAAATAATGAAAAGTGAGTGAGACTTAACATTCTGATGTTGGAATAAAATCATGTTTAGAGTTTATATCTCGGTTGGTAAAGAAAACCGAGGAAAAACGACAGACGCAAAAGCTTGGTTCGATTTAATTAAATAAAATATTAATCAACATATTGCATGTCGATTTAAAAAAAAAAAACTTTGCGTCATATAAGCTTTTCCGTAACTTGGGTTGTAATTGGGTTGGAGTACCCCTTATACTCCCCTTTATTATTAATATAAATTTGATTATAAAAAAAAATATTAAGATTTAAAATATTTTTTTCCCTATAATAAACTGAATGTGGTAATAATAATTTGGATAGCTATTGCTTCCCCATTAATCTTATAGCCTCCTCCCCCTGCTTGGAGATGATTTCCTTCATATGCTTCTAAGTTCAATATTACATTTTAAAATTGGGGACAACTTCTCTACCCATCACAAAAAGTTGGGTAGTGTACATTCAACCAATTATATGATGCCATCTAATTTTAACACAATTAATTATTTATTAAATATTACAATTAATTGTTGTTTTCAAGGCATTTTACACAGGAGGTAATCTTACCCAACTTTTTGAGTTGGGTAGATAAGAATTCACCTTTAAAATTATTTTGGTAAGCGACTCATTATGTCATTAACTAACTTTCTTTGTTTTTCCGAAGGATATCTTTCATTTCAAAGAGCCTCATTATGCCTACTAATATAATTGGACTGTCCTTGAAAATCCTAGATCATGAATCACTTTTTTGGGTACAATGATCACTCACTTTCAAAAGTTATTGGAGAGAGAAGAGAATACTTAGGCATTTTTGTAATATACATACACATAAACACTTTAAGATTTTCATTTATCATATAACATAGAGACTTCATAATTTTGTTAGCTATAATGCATACACACCAAATCATTCATACATAGATTACAATATTTTTTCTTACTAAACTACAATCATATAGTTATAGTTTTTTTTGGTAGTTATAGTTATTTTAATATCATAACTATATATGAGAAAACACACATAACAAACTACCTAGCTCAAACTTATGCATGGTTGGTTTTACCCTTAGACTCCGAAGGTGACTTCTTGTTGTTAGTAGCTCTACCAACACCATTCACTCCACCACCACCTGAACCACTTCCATAACCGCCACCGCCACCGCCACCATGAGCACCACCAGAATTTCCAGAACCACTTCCATAACCACCACCATGAGCACCACCACTACCAGATCCATAACCATATCCAGAACCAGATCCAGTCCCGGTTCCGAAACCAAATCCATAACCTCTACCAAAACCAGAAGGAGAATGTCCTGAACCTGAACCATAACCCCACCCACTTCCTGGTGCTGAACCCCATGCCCAGCCGTAGTCCCAGTTTGGACCATGACCTGAACCACTTGCGCCCGTCGGTGCACCGCCGCTCGCCATATCTACCTTTCTTCCACCGCTACTGGCTGCCACCGTGATCAGAAAGGCAAGAAAAATAGTGGTGAAGATGTGTTTGAGATGATCAGTAGTGTTGAATGGTAGCATTTTTGTGGAGAGAATCAAAAGCTGGGTTTTGTGACTCTCGTGAAGATTGGGTAGATAGCTAGTGCATGAGAGGGCTAATATAATGGGATGGATGAATGATCATAATGGTATAAACGAGTAACATATATATATAACTCATAAAGTGAAACTCACTAGTGCATGTTTTTTTTTATAGATTATTATTTATTTATTCATTTTAGACTTAAAAATATCTATTAAAAAATTGTTCATATTTGGCCTTCTATATTTAAAACGGAACTTTCATGCATGTGTTTTAGTCTCTTTATAAGGCCTTAAAACTGAAAATGAACCAAAAATTTATATACATAAAAAATATTTAATATGTTTTATGTTATATCTCTTAATTTTTTTAAGATTGTAGAACTTAAGTGTAAAAGATATGAAGTGGGAGTAGATATTTATTTTCTAGTTGACAACAACCCGTGAGGAGCTATGATGATATATTATCAATAATAGAGATCAAGGAAATGCTATCATGATACAATATTTAGTGTGCTTGTATGAATGGGCCCATGATAGCAACAATAGTTGGCATAAATGTGGAAATGCTTAACTCGATGTTATATGTTACTATATGTTAAAGAAATTAATATTAGTTAGATCTCTCTCTATATTAAAAAAAAAATTACTTAATGGATATTAGCATATAATATCTTTAACATATTTTAGTTGTGAATGCATTTTTTTAATTTTAAAAGATTGATCATCTAATTCAACGTAATTTAATACTTATACAATTTTGTTATTGATGTGGAATTATATGATTTAGTTATTTGATTTTATTCGAATCAATCATATATGGTATAATCAATGGCTCTCTGGCTCGATCACCGATTCTTTGACCTTGTAATTTATCGGCTCAATTGCTAAGCCGGTTTTTAAAAGATTGAAATGTTAGATAATTTATGATTATTTTTATTAAAAATAAAAGGATGATGGTTGATAGATAGAGAGTGAATTTGATTTCCTAAATTAATCAGTTTTAGGACAAGATGAAGTTGTCTTAAATACGTAAATGCAGCAAAAATGTGATTTAAGTTAATCTGATTTGGTATGAACGAGGGGAGGCAGAGATGGTCCAACAAAAACACTTGAAAATGGGAGCGTGACCATTCCACTACCGACTTCATTCTAGTGCTGTTCATAAGCCCAAACAAGTGTCTTACCAATATTTGTCATGTTTGGGAGGAAAAAAGCATCGACATCTTTTCAGGTTTTTTAGTTATAGATTTTGGATTGCCACTACTGTTTTTTCTCTTTGATTGGATTGAAAATGGTGTTTACTTTTGTGTTAATCAATTTCACTAATATAAAAACGATTAAACTAGCTTAATGCGGATAAGGCGGCAATTTAATAATCTTACAATAGAATTATCATTTGATCGACAAAAGGAACTCGATATACATTTCTTAAATAAGGAGAATCTCCTCCTTTAATATTATATCTAGGTATATATTTGTGACAAGAGTTAAGAAGGCTCTTTTCAACATTTTTTTTAATATAATTTATTAATGAAATTTAAGTGCACCATAACATTTTATAAAGAGTTTTCACAACGTGTCGATCCGCTCAACGGGTTTAACTCGTTATATTTGATATTATTATTTAAAAAAATTATTTGATTATGTTAATTGTCTCGTTAAAAAAATTTGGTTAGAATCGATTTGTAAGATATGAAAAATAATATTTAATTTATAATTTTTATTGTTGAATTTATTTTAAGATTTGATCAATGTTATTGTTCGCTTTTATCTGTTTTGCAGTGAAAACGACAACTGTCAACATCAAGGAACAAAGGAAGTTGATGGCCGAGGCCAAGGTCAAGCGACTTGGTGGTCAATCTGCTTTGAAGTCGGACCTCTCTGGTATCTAGACTCGGAACCTTAGGAGGAAGAAAATGGACACCGACAAAGAAACTCATATGATCACGGTCCCTCTGAACGATATTCCCGACCAATCTCAATAGAATCCTGCGAAGAAGGTGTAGACCATGATGAACGACCTCGCCAGCAGATTCAATTTGGCGATCTCGACTCTGATGTAGGAGACCGGCGACAACAGTCAACAGCCACGACCCTCCATCCAATTCAAATTCTGGTCCAGGAAGCTGAGAAGCTCCGAGAGTCCAACGAGTTGCTGAAGCGCTATTTCAAGGATGCCCATGTCAATCTGTTATCTGCCGAGGACAAAGTTTTAAAAAAAGCCAAAGCTCAGGCTTTGTTTCTCTAGTCGGACCTCAATGTTAATGAGATGGACTTCTTCAAAGTCATCTTGGACGACCGGCTTGTGGACATAGATGTTGAAACCCATGAGGCCGAAGCTGAAGGTGGAGCCAACAAGGAGACCCCGGAGACTGCTCCTGAGAAGAGTCAGATCCTTGATAACTAGCCTCGTGATGACCAGCCCGACGTTTGATCTCCTGTATTTTCTTTTTCATCATTTTCGTTAGTCATCCATGAGGATGCATTTTGTAATATTTTTGTACTATCTGTACTGATGTCAGGCTTCTCATGTCTATGATTGCCTGACATTTTTCGGGATTCGCCTCTATCCCCCTGTGAGTAAGCATAAATTCCAAAAAATAATTCCTATTTCTACCCCAAAAATGCATTTATCCAGGTTGAGTCTCATGTTAAACTTTCGCACCGACCTGAATATTTCTTACAAGTCGTCCAGGGGACGCTTTCCATCTGGCGTCTTGATCACCATGTCGTCCACGTAAATTTCTATGTTTCTCCCGATTTTGGAGGCAAACACGATGTCCATAAGTCGTTGATAAGTGACCCCATTGTTCTTGAGACCAAACAGAATCACCTCGTAGTAATAGTTACTCCGGCCCATCATGAAGATCGTTTTGGGAACGTCCTGAGGACTCATATGTATTTGGTTATAACCAGAGTATGAATCCATGAAGCTGAGCAACCGAAATCCTGACGAGTTGTCGATTAGCCTGTCAATGTGGGGATGAGGATAATGATCCTTGGGACAAGCTTTGTTAAGATCTGTGCAGTCTACGCACATACGTCACTTCCTCGTTTTTTTAATCATCATTATGTTAGACAACCAAGTGGGGTATTTTTATCTCTTGGATGAACCATGTGATCAGCAATTTTTCGACCTCTTCAACGATGGCTTGCTCCTTCTCGCCTTCGTTTTATGTTTCCTTTAGGACACTGCCTTCCCATTTGGATCGATGGATAACTAGTGGCACATGATGTCCGGGTTAATTCCCGATATGTCGGAAGGATTCTAGGAAAATAAATCCATGTTCTGCCTCAGTACTTGAACGATACCCACTTCCTCCTCGGGTGTCAGCTCGGAGAAGATTTGTGTGGTTTGAAATTCCTCGGCTCCGATCTATACTTTCTTAAAGTCCCCTATATGAGCTAAGCTATCTGATGCAGGATCCTGCCTAGGGTTGAGATCAACCTCATTAACATTCAACCAATTGACCTTCTTGGGAGGGTCTTCCCCCAACTTCTTCCTCATCTTCAAGTTGTCTTTGCAGCACTTGCGTGCTAATCCCTGATCTCCTTTGGTCACGTCGATTCCTCCCTCGCACAATGGATACTTCATTGTTTGATACAGTGTGGATAAGGCAACTTCGAGAGCATTGAAATTCGGTCTCTCAAAGATTATGTTGTACGAAGATGAGGCGTTCAAAATAAGATACCTTACTTTTACAGATTTGGCGTTATCTCCACTTCCAAATGCAGTCACTATTGGAATGTGCCCCAGCACTTGCACCTGTTCCCTAGTGAACCCGGCGAGAGTATTTTGAAAGGAAGCATTTGGAAAGTGTCCATGCCCATGCCCTTGAAGGTATCCCAATACAAAACATTTGCGTAGCTACCCAAATCGATCAGTACCCGCTTAACACTCCACTCCCGAATATAAACTTTTATCATTGGGTGATTCTCGTGGGACAACACGTCCTTCGTATCCGGTTTGGAGAAGCTCACAACAGCTGAATCTTTCCTTACGCCCTCGGTGGATGCATCATCGTCCGGGCATAACGCTTCCTTGCCGAGCTGGTCTTTCAACCTTTAGGAAATTCTCCGACAATGGTGTTTAACGTGTGGCGCGTCACCCGTGTTTCGCGCACTTCCTCCGCAAGTTAAATGAAAAATAATATTTATTTTACCGTTTTCGTTGTTGAATTTATTTTAGGGTTTAATAGTAATTCACCCCCCTGTAATGTTAGCGAATTTTGCTTTTCCCTCTCCCTACCTTTTGGCAACGGGTTTTTCAAAAAAACCGTTGTCAAAACCTGCCTTTAACAGTGGTGGGGGATAAATCAAAACACGCTCATATTACAAGAGATAAACTACTATCAACCCTTAATTTTAAGATTTGATCAATGTTTGAATTTACTAGTGCATTCACACTGACTCATATGTTACCACTCATAATTTATTTTTATAGATTAGGTTAAAATTGATTATTTATTAGTTTAATTAAAATAAGAAAAATCTTGAAAATCGTATTTGAAAATTAAATAAATTTATATAATTATACTATCAAAAACTTTTTAAATAAAGTTAGTGATGTGAATTGTGTATGAGTTAAATATTACTGAAGAGAAACATTACATGTCCATTAACAATAGTTAGTTAGTCATTCTATTAAACGTGGAATTACCTGGAATGCTTTTAGATCCTAATTTGTTGGTGTGTTTTTTGTGCGGTCGGGCTCAAGAGGATCTTGATCATCTTTTTCTTCATTGTGACATTGCTAGAGATTGGTAGAATAAATTGTTTCTTTGGTTCCATTTGGATGATATCATTCCGACCGGAACAATTTTGGAGCGGTTTATTTGCATGGAAAATTATTGTAAGTCGCATTTTAATTTAGATGTGGGTTGGTTCTTTGGCTTAATATTTTGTTGGACTATATGAAAATGTAGGAATGAAGTGATCTTTAATGGGTTGGTTTTGTCTACGTTCGATGGGTTGAGATTTATTAAATTTATTTCTTGGGAATGATTTATGACTTTTTTTAAGGTGAATGACACTATTCTTTGGCCGGATTGGTGTGTCGATCCGAGACCGTTTTTGTAGGTAGTTTTGGCTTAGGTGGTTTTGTATCCGGTTGCATCCGGTTAGGGATTTATGTCCCTTTTGTTTCTTTTTCTCCTTCTTGTAACCTTGTTTGGGTTGAGCATCCCTAGTGCTTGTTAATATAATCCATTTTGCTTATAAAAAAAAAGTAGTTTCTCGTTACCTCGTTAAGAGAATCATATTAATTTATAAAAAAAATAAGAAATAATATTAATATATAGTCCTCAATATAAATTATCATTAAAAATAGAGGATCATATTAATTTATAACTAAAAAAAATGAGACTGTATAATTTATATTAGAAAAAAGTAGGCACATGGTATAAATATATGTAGAAAAAAAATAGGGTCCCATAAACTTTACAATATAATCATTATTTATTGTTGTAATATCAGTAAATATTACTATTTTTTTATTTTTACTAATTTATTATTGTTTTTAAAATATAAATGAGTATTTTTGAGCACTCATTGGTTTAAATTTAAATGAAAGAAAATATTGACTCAGTAATATTTTTGAGTTATATATATATATATATATATATATATATATATATATATATATATATATATATATATATATATATATATATATATTAATTAGGAGAGTTATTCTTACTCCAATAGTAAATTATTATAACTTATTTCAAATCTTCACTATTAACTCTTTTCAATTTAATGGTTAAAAATAATAAGTAATTGAATATAGGAGAGTTATATTCATTTATATGATTTTCAAATTAATATGAAATATTCTAACATTAATGAATGGATCCATGAACCGAACCGACCAAATTTGATACCCGTGAACCGCTCAGACTAAACTATTTTTCGGCTTTCTGATTTTTTGGCAATCTCTAAACATGTTTTATTTTTCTTCATCAACAAAGGTTTTAAGGCATATTCCAACAATCTCCACCTTAACCTAAAACCGTGTTGATACCAATTAAACCATCAACAACATCGTTGCTCTCTACCATATTGAAACTCTAATCAATTACCTTGATCAAATTCAAGTTACACTTGAATCTTGATCTCGCCACTTGCATCCACTTGTTTCCAATTACCTTTTTCTGCCTAGGTAATTTAACAAGTCTACAAGTATGATTTTTCAAGCACCATTGACTCACCTGTTTTCAAATGCCTCTCTGAAGGTTTTTCTTCTTTTATTTTGCAGTCCTTCAGCCCATAGGCGATTCTAACACCCGGCTAGGCTGGGCAAGTGCCCAGGCTCTAGCCCAATTTTCCGTGGTTAAAAAAAGCATAAGAGCCATAATCTAGTCTATACAGTATCATATGGTTCAATTTTTTGTGCTAAAGAAAAGCATGAAAGCTAATACTAGTATAGTTTAGTCCTATACAATATCATAAAGTAGCAATGAGCACGTGAGCCTGTCATTCAGAGCTCATATTCCAACATCCCAAATATACATAAGTTATTTATTTAATATAATAATCATATATAGTACTATATTAATATTGAAGAATACACACACATTTTGGATAAACAACAATTTATATAAAAATTGAACGTATCTTATATTGCTTATATACAATTTTATAACTAGCAATGATGGTTACTATACCTAGAAAAATCATCATTCACATTTTTATTTTAGATAAATAATAAAAATGATTAGCATAATCTGAAAACTAACACAAAAATAAAAAATTTTAAACAACCACATAAAGATTTTAACATCAAATTAAAATTTTAACATCAAATTATTTTCAAATGTTCTATTTCATTAATTATTTTTATTCTAACAATATTCTAATATTTGTAATTAGTTTTAAAAAAAGTGATTATATTCTATTTTATTAAATGTCTTTATTCTAACAATATTCTAATATTTTTAATTATTTTTCAAAAAGATGCTTCTACTATTTTATTAATTGTTGTTATTCTAACAATATTCTAATATTTTTAATTATTTTTCAAAAAAGTGCTTATATTCTATTTATTAATTGTTTTTATTCTAATAGTACTCTAACAATACGCTATTGTAACTATATTTCTATTTTTCTTTGTAAGGTGTATTTGATTTAAACTATTGTTTTGCTACTAAACCATGAGTATCTTTTAGTTTGATAAATGACTATTTGTATATTATATCAAATGTGAATTTATGATCTTTAAAATTTTGCCCGGGCTTCATATATTTTCTAGCTCCGCCACTGCTTCAGCCACATTAAAAATATAATATCCAAGGCTAGCATAACCGTCCCTTTGAGATGCTACAATAACCCTCCTTACCTTATTATGAGTCAAATGATAATCATAGATCTCTATAACGGTTCCCTCACTACTACTAGTATCCATAGTAGGAAACTCCACCTCAAACTGAGTTTTCTCCGTTATAGTTTCTACCAGGTTTCTCCCTTGGTTTTCACTATTATCCCTCTAAAGAAATTCTCTATCAACCAAGTAAGTTGTTTTAACCTCAGCTCTTCCCTAAAAACTCAATAACAACTCAACAGTAACATGCATTTTTATCCCTTGATTTTTGCAAAATTCATTATACTCCTCTAAAACTTTCTCAAGACATTCATAACGCCTTAAATCCAAATCTCATAGTTCTTCCTTGTCATGAAATCCTCCATTAGTTAAAGATGAATGAATAACAACATTTAAACCTTCTAAAATATATAGACAACATATTTTAGACCCTTTAGCAATAATCAATTCATCATGCAAAATCTTCAACACTCAATGTTCAACTCTAATACAATAGCCTAGATCATCAAACATACTTATAGATAACAAATTTCGCTTGAGTTCTGGAACATACATTACATTGTCAATAAGAATTTTACGATCATCAAACATTTTAAATTTGATCATACCAATACCATGAACCATGCATGCTTTATTATCACCAAGGCGAACTACTCCACCTTGCACCATCTTCAAAGTTTCAAAGTATTCTATTCTTGGACACATGTGATAAGAGCAACCTGAGTAAATGACTCAACTATCTTCAGTTTCCAAACTCGATACTACTAGTGCATCGGCATCCTCATAACTTTCCTCACCTAAGGCAACTGCAGCTTGATCAAAATCTTCATTAAACTTTCTCTCAGAACAATCCCTTTTAAAGTGACCGATTTTCTAACAATTAAAACATTTTACCTTTCACTTGTCAGACCTCTTTGATTTGGACATCCCTTTACGCTCACCTTCTCCTCTTGACACGTTTAATCCTTCACCACTATCTTCAATCTTCAAATCTTTCGACTTTGAAAATTCTTTGGATTTCACCAACCTCTCCAACTCTCAATATAAGAATCACTCAAATCCAAGACGTTTCTTATATTTGAGAGATTGCTTCTAAACACCTTGAATTTGAGTGATTCTTATATCAAAGTAATAGTACCTTCCTAACCATAAACAAGGGCATCCTTAAAGTGCTAAAAGGATCTGGATAATAAACTCAACATGAGAAAAGCATTGTCCTCATCATCAATCTTCATTTCCATATTCTCAAGATCATCAATAAACTTGTGAAATTCTGTAAGCTGCTCAACTATGAATTTGTTCTCCACCATTCAGAATGAATAGAGTTGTTATTTCAGATACAACCTGTGAGCCAAAGACTTTGTCATATACAATGATTCAAGTTTTGCCCACATAGCAGCTGTAGTTTTCTCCTGGAGACTTCTCTTAGAACTTTATCCCCGAGGCACAAGACGAAGGTTTGTTTACCCAGTTTGATCAAACGATCTATTCTGCGGGAGAGAGCAACTCTCCAATTCACTATACTCTGAAAGTTTTTACAAGAGATTACAGGTGAATTACGAGAAAATAGCCTTTGCAAATCTCAAAAAACATACCATATTTTCTACCCAAGTGTTTCTCAATCTCTCCATTTCTCAATATAAGAATCACTCAAATCCAAGGTGTTTAGAAGTATTTCCCAATCCCCTTAGATAACTCCAAAGGTTTCTCAAAAACCTTTGTATTTCTAAGAGCATCTCCAATGGGGGTTGCTTAATGTACACTAGGATTCATAAGTTCCAGAATTTAGCATTTTTACCATTGGAGTAGATACACGTGGCGTTCCCGTTGCTTAAATATTTGTGTAAGTTACATCATGAAGCAATTCAAAAAGTAGGTTGCTTAACATTAAATAATATTAATCTTGATAATTGGTGTGGTCAAATATAAATTGATTGGGCCACATATAGATTGCTTATTCAAATTACCATCGGAGTGAAATAGATTTAAATTGCTTAGATGTTGCTTAAATACAATGTGGCAATTGGTCCCATAAAAAATAGCTCAAGCAACCAAACATAAGTTCTCCCATTAGAGATGCTCTAAGTTTTTCCTTGGAATTCCCTAAACCCTTATTTCTCTCTTTTTCTATAAAGCTCTAAAACTATCACACTATGAGATACATATTTATAATAGCCAAAATCCAAAAAATTCCAAAACATATCTCCTTAATTATTAGAATAAAAAATATTATTATAATTTTATAATATCTCTCAAATATTATAAATATAAATCTTATAATATCTTTTAGAATATTATAAATATATATTTTATAATATCTTTTAAAATATTATAAATATTTTGTAATATTTTTTTTATATTAATGTATATGATTTCTAAATTAATATAAAATATTCTAACATTAATGAATGGATCCATGAATCGACGACCGAATTTGATATCCGTGAACTGTTTGGACTAAACTATTTTTTAGCTTTCTGATTTTTTTGGCAATATCTAAACATGTTTTACTTTCTGATTTTTTGGCAATATCTAAACATATTTTCTTTTTCTTTATCAACAAAGATTTTAAAGTATATTCCAACATATCTATTAAAGTTGTAATATCAATAAATATTACTCTTTTTTTTTAGTAATTTACTATTATTAGTTTTTGAATCAATACTAAGATTTTGAGATGAAGTCCCCATCAATCAGGCGAGAACAACAAAAATAGAGGATAATCCTAAACTAATTCACTATCAGCTTAGCAATGTGCTCTTTAAGTTTCTATAAACTAATGTGTATAATTTTCTCCCTTTGTATTATTTACCTTGTTCCCTTCATATATTTCAATGTTTCATACATCGTTTTCGCCGAGGCACTCTTGAGCAAATGAGCATTTCAACCTTTACCTTTGCTATTCCTAATGATCCGCTTCAATTCTTCATTACATTCCTCTGGGAAATTTTCATTTGTTTAATTAAAAAACCTAGACTTTGTAACACTTGGTTTGATTAGCACGTCATCAATTCACTCGATCATACAATATGTGAAGTATATTGAGTTCTGTAATTTTAAATAAAATTAGTGTAATAAATTATGTATAAATTAAATATTATCATATATATATATATATATATATATATATATATATATATATATATATATATATATATATATATATATATATATATATATATATATATATATATATATATATATATATATATATATATACTTGTAAATTAAAAATAAATAATTATGTTGCATTAAAAATGATTAGTTTCTCATTAGAGGGCCATATTAATTTATAAAAAACTAAATAGAAGATCATATTAATATATAGTCATCCATATAAATTATTACTATAAATAGGGTCATATTAATCTATATAATAAAAAAATAGACCCTCATATAATTTAAAAGATAGACTCGTTGTATAAATATATCAATAAAAAAATGAGGATATGGTAATTGGTAAACATTATAATATAGTTATTATTGTTGTAATATCAATAAATATTAACTCGTAGTAAATAGAAAATGCTTCACGTTACACTTTTTTTAGTAATTCATTATTGTTTTTTAAATGTAAATGAAATATTATTAATTTATTATTGTTTTTTAAATGTAAATAAGTATTATTGTATTTGAATACAAAAAATATTTTGTGATTTTTCAATGAATATTGCAACTATTATAACGGAATATTATTATCTTTAAATACAAAATTGTAGCTTAAGGGTTATAATAAGTTAGTGTTGTAGCAAAATCCTGTGGAAAAGTTAGTGTAGCTGTCAAAATATGTTAGGTTGTTAGCATGTTGAATAAAGTGAGTCTGTTAGCCCAGTTGTTTAGTATAAAGGTATGATTTATTTTTTCTTATAAATAGCATACTAGTCCTCACTTCTCAACAATTCAGATTAGAGGAAAAAGTGATGTGGTTAAGATTCAATTATAAACATTAAATGTTCCCTAGTGTGTAATTGAATAAAAAAATCAAGGGTTTTATACCACTTTAAATAGAGTCTTTCTCTTCTCTGTTCTCTCTTTCTCACTTTGTGGTTTTCTTACTAATAAAGAAACATATCATACTTTATTTTCTGGGCATCGTTTTCACAACAAATTGGTGCGGTGAGCGTATAGGAGAATATACTATCAACAAAGTATGAGAATGAGAAATTCACTAGAAAGAATGATTTCAGTCTATGGAGCTTGAAGATACAAGTCTTTCTTGTTCAATAGATTTTGTTAGAAGCGTTGAAAGGATCTCAAAAGATGGATGTTTCCCTAACGGAGAAGAAGATGACGACGATAATAGAGAAAGCCCATAACGCTATCGTATTAAGCCTTGGTGATAAGGTTCTCTGACAAGTTTTGAAAGAGAAAACTGCAGTTGGAGTGTGGACAAGACTCTAAGGTTTGTACATGACCAAATCGTTGGTTAATCTCCTTTACTTGAATCAAGCTCTATATTCATTCAAGATAGATGAAGACAAACTGAACAACTAGATATGTTCAATAAGCTGATTCTTGATCTGAATAATATTGAGGTCACCATCAGTGATGAAGATCAAGTGTTGCTATTGTTGTGTGCTTTACTAATATGGCATGCTCACTTCAAAGAAACCCTTTTGGATGGAAGAGAGTTTCTGATCTTTGAAGAAGTGCAATAAGCCTTGTACTTGAAGGACTTGAACGAAAGAAAAGAGCACAAGCCATCATCTATTGGTGAAGGATTGTCCGTAAAAGGAAATTTCTCGAAGAAGGATGGTAAGTTTGATAAGAAGCAGGGTAAAGGTCCACTGAAGTCTTATGGTGGTGATGTTCTTGTCATTAGGTGTCAATCTAAGAAGGAAGTTCATACCAGAAAAGTGTATCTTGACAAGTTGAAGAGTTATGGCGATGACAAGGACAATGTTGATGCAGTCATTGTTCAAGATGATTATGAATCATCCGATGAACTTGTGGTTTCTAGCAGAAATTCTAGCAAGTAAAGGATTATGGGTTCAGGTTGCACTTGGCATAAGACTCCAAACAAAAATGTGTTTGAGGAATTATGTGATCAAGATGGTGGATCAATAATGTTGGAAAACAACAAAGCCTACAAAATTGCAGGAATTAGAAATTCAAACTTCATGATGAGTCAATAAAATTGTTGACTGGTGTCAGGTATGCACCTGATCATAAGATAAATGAGATTTCTCTAGGTGAATTCAACAAGAAAGTATATATTTTCAAAGGAGAGCAAAATATCATATAGGGTAATGAAGGGGTCCAAGAAAGTCTTGAGAGGCATCAAGAGGCAAGGTGTAACACCCAGTTTTTATTTTAATAGTATTCATATTATTTTACTATTATTATTATCATTATTTTAATTAGGTGTTGGGTATTTTAAATAATTTTTGAGTATTTTAATTAATTAATTAATTAATTATATTTAATCAATTTATTGGAATGATTGAGTTTAGTAAAAAAATTAGAGATATTTTAGAGTTGGGAGAAAATAGAATTCTATTTAAAATTAGAGAGAAAGATGTGTTTTGAGTAAGATACGAGGGTGTGGTGAGAATTAGAATAATATTTTATTTTATGTAATAAATAATGGAGAATATATAATTAAAATAAAATAGAGGTTTAGTGAGGGCGTGAGGAGAGTTAAGGGGTGAGAGAAGTAATTGGGTTATTAGGTTAAAGTAAATAGATATAGTGAGTGAACTTTTGTATAGTACGTGCAAAAGTTGCAAAAGAGTCAGATCTGAGATTTTGAAAAAAGGGGCAAAAGACTTTGAGATATCGTGAGAAGGAAGAGAGCGGTAGATCCAAATGGCAAGAAAGTTCAACAAATCTACAATTTTGAGGTAAAAGGGAAACTTTTTACACGTGAGTGTTTAGGCAGTCGTATAATGAGGGATCCTTACCCTCCTATCTTCTTCTTCTCTTTATGTGTTTGTAGGCAAAAAGGGTTTGGGAAAAATCCTTTGAGGCATCAATTGATAGATTTCCCTTATTCTCATGAATATATTATGAAATTGTATAATTGTTGTTGTTTGAATCCTTGTTGAAAGTCTTGTTGTATAATAATTTGTGGTTGTGCCCTTTAAGAAAAATTTTAATTATTGGATTATTGTATATAACTTGTATGTGGTTTGATCGTTGTATTTGAGCGATAACTGAAAAAGCCATGAAAAATCTCAAATGGCTAAAATCATATTATATTTGATAAATATTTTGGTTATAGCCATAAAGTCTTTGTTGATATGGAAGTTATAAATTTTGTGCTCTATTGATTGTAAATTGGTGTAATTCTATATGTCTATTCTTGAGTTTTGATGTGCACGAGTAAGAGTTAAATATGACGACTTCTTATTTTAAGGCGATATCTGGTTGATAAAATATGTTGCCAATCCTAATTTTTATGCATTTTCAATGGCTATGTTTACCTGTATGTTTTTGGGGCGGTAAGTGAAGGAAAATCGTGATACAATACGCAACGGAAATTAAAATTTTTCTTTAGTGATCCTTAAGAATGTGCATGATCAGTGATATAAACGATTACCTCTTGTGGCGATTGAAACCTTTGATGCCGAATCAAAGGATTGATCACGAGCGTTGATGAAGAATAACACCTCTACTCAGTCCACACGAACAGACAACCTTCAGTCTCAGTGCTAACTGCTACGAATGAAGGCTTTGAGTGAGAGAGAATGAGAGAGAAATACGACCAGGGTTTCACAAACCTAATTTCGAACAGTAACAAAGCTTATTCACAAGAATTGTATTTATAGAGCCACTTGTATGGGCTGCGAGTTAAAAAGCTCAATTTAAGTGCACCACATAATAATAATAATAATAATAATAATAATAATAATAATATTATTATTATTATTATAACTAATATTATAATAAACATATTTTTTTATTATTACATTTTATAACTATTATAAAATAATAATAATAATAATAATAATAATATTAACTATTATTATGATGTTCCATATTTCACTTAAGTGCACTGTACCTTACGGTGTTTTATAATTCTCTCAAGTACATTGTACTTTCTGGTGTTTCTTATCTATTTTATCTCTCATCAATCTGTCCTTATGTGTGTGACCCTGTAGGTTCTCTCGACGTTGGCAATTATATAAAATCACACATTTAACATAATAAACAGCGAGCGGTATCTAGCAACACATCACTGTTACCCAAGTCACAAAAATGTCATGTGATTTGACAAAACATTTTCCATGATATTGTTTGTGTGTACAATTACCTTTTTTCCCTTATGTCTATATTGAACACGAGGCATAGACCGTGTCACCCTTGTCCAGTTCAATATTGGGCCCTTAGACATTTATCCTATTATGCAGGAGGAGAAAATTCCATCTAGGTTACACATGTCCCTCAACATGCTTTTTGAAGTATCCATCAACTGTCTTTATGGTCATCCAGTTACGGACAGCGTTTGATCAACAATAAAGCACTTGACTCTACATCTAAGGTTCATAGTGGTTTCAGGTTAAAGGGTGATATACACCACTTATAATCATGAGAATAACTTATGACACGTTGCATAACATTCTATGTAGTATTCTCATAGCGGGTCGATCCAGTATAAATATTACTCCTAATATTTATACATATATCAAGACTTGAGAACTCCTTATCCATGATCCATGAGATGTGATCATCAGTCTATCTTCATAATAGTCTTGATGCTTTAATGTTATCCTGATTCACAATAAATCTCGACTATGGATACTTTAAGAATAGTGTCCTTATTTTTAATGGGATCTCATGATTAAGTCGCACAAAACATTTCATTAAACAGACTATTTATTCTAGGGACTTTATTATTTTGAAAAACAAACATAATAAAGAAATGCCTTTTATTATTAATAAATTATTCGATACAAGTACCAAAAGTATTGGCCTCTAGGGCTTACACCAACAGTAAAAACTCTAATAGGAGAAATATGTGAGTTTTGGATTTGTTCAATAGAGAGAAAAACGCAGAAAATTACAGGTAGACAGAGAAGGGGATTGACCGTCTTATTTCATATGTAACTTGAATTTTATAGGTCCATTTGAGATGTCGTCAATTGCGTTAGAAATCCAACGCGATAATATTTATTTTAAAGAGGATAAATTGGGTTTATGAGTGTTACAATAGTAGAAGTTCGTTGGTTTTTATACCAGAGGCGTGGTCAATATCAGTCCTACATTGGCCATCATGTTTCATACGTAACTTGAGTTCTGTGAGTCTGTTTGAGGTGCAATCAGTTGCATCAGAAAGAGGGTTTAATAATGTTTCGAACTGGAGAGTCTCACAGTTGTATCATAAGTCTATAATTTTTTAGGATATTTTGAAGATAGACATTCTATTTTAGAGTTTATGCATGAAATACTGTGATATGGATGAAGTAGAACGAATAGAAATAGAATTAGAATATTCCGATTACGATGCAATCAGTTGTATTTGAAAGAGGGTTTAAAGAGCTTTTAAATTCAATAGTTTTATAATTTTTTTCGTAAGACTATAATATTTGGTGTTATTTTGAAGTGAGACAATTTTAGAGTTAGGTCCAGTGTTTTGAGTAATTTTGAGTTCAGTGACCTTTCCTTACCTTGTTGATAAAATTAAGAGTCAGATTTGTTATGTGAGAGCTTGTTAGAATTGTCAGAGTTGTTTTTGAGTTGTTTTTGAGTTGCTTTTGAGTTTTTGAAGTTAAATCAGATGAAATTTATAGTTAAACTTGAGATATTTGACTCTTTAGAGTTGTTTTAAATTATATTATTACTTGAGTAAGGTCGCCAGTCAAAATAGTTAATTTGAGTTGTTGTTAATTTGTAAAGTAATATTTTATGAGTTGTTAGAGTTAAAATTGAATAACTCTAACATATTTTGAGTTGTGTTGTTATGTCTGTGAATAATTATTTATTTCCATGTAGATGGGCTGACATGAGTAATAATATATTTTTGCTCTATTGAAGAGTATTTGTGAATAATATTATAATTATTGAGTTGTAATTATATGATATATTGAGTTGAGTAATTCAGAGAGGAATTATGGTGTTGGCCTTACATTGGCGAATTTTGGATTCAGAGAGGAACCTTGTTGAGTAAGAGATACGAGTTTTATTCACTATTGAATATGAATTGTGAATATTAAATGTTGTTGATTTTTGAGTTGTGAATGTTATTGCCTTGTTCATGCATTCGTGTATATCAGAGATTGGTAAACGAGATCACGATTCAGAGAGAACCAATGACGGTCTCATTCTTCAGAGAGAAGATTTTCCAAAGAGGAACCGGAGACGTTGATAATTTAGTAGCATAACTCTGACATCCAAAAACTTGGTACTACATGCATTTCTCGAAGGAGAAGTACATTGTATTATGCATCTGCATTGTGATTGTTGTTATTGTTGTATATGATTGTTTGATTGTATAGATAAAAAATTAACTTGAGTTCTTGAACATACCTCACAATGTGAAGAAGAAACTCACTATCATCAAACATTTTAAGTTTGACCGTACCAATACCATGAACCTTACAAACCTTATTATCCCCAAGAAGAACTATTCCACCTTGCACCAACTTCAAAGTCTCAAAGTATTTTATTCTTGGACACATGTGATCAGAGCAACCTGAGTTTAGGACCCAATTATCTTCACTTTCCAAACTCGATACCACTAGTGCAGTGGCATACTCATAACCATCCTCATCCAAGGCAACCACAACATAATCTTCATTGACATTTCTCTCAGGACAATCCTTCTTAAAGTGACCGATTTCTGAAAATTAAAGCATTTTACTTTTGATTTGTCAAACCTCTTTGATTTGGACATCCCTTTACGCTCACCTCCTCCTCTTGACACACTTAAGTCTTCCTTACTGTCTTCAATCTTCAAATCTTTCGTCTTTGAAAATTCTTTAGATTTACCGCTGTCTGGACCTCATCCAAAGTGATAGTAACTTACTTACCATAAAGAAGGAAATTCTTAAAGTGCTCAAAGGATCTGAGTAATGAACTAAACAAGAGTAAAACCTTGTCCTCATCATCAATCTTCACTTCAATATTCTCAAGATCATTAATAATCTTGTGAAATTCCGTAAGCTGCTCCACTATGAATTTGTTCTCCACCATTCGAAATGAATAAAGTTTTTGTTTCAGACACAACCTGTGAGGTAAAGACTTTGTCATATACAATGATTCAATTTTTGCCCACATTGCAACCGCAGTTTGCTCCCCAGCGACTTCTCTTAGAACTTTATCCCTGAGGCACAAGATAATGTCACTCTTGGCCTTATTTACCATATGGGTCTTATGTGTAAACACTGCAGGCATCAATGCTTCTTCCTTTAAAGCATCAATATAATTCTCTTGAATTAAAATTGTTTGCATCTTTATTTTCCATAATCCAAAGTCATTGTTTCTAAAAAAATTCTCGATCTCTCATTTACCCAGAGTGCTCACTTGTAAACAATACGCCTTTGCCCCCACGGTGGGTGCCACTTTTTGTAAATAACGACAAAGTTCAATTCCAATCAACACTTTGATATGTGAGGCAAAGAATAGTAGCAACCAAAATAAATGGCCTTTAGCAATAATAACCCATAAGAAAAAATTTCAACAGAATAAAGCGATAAAAGACGAAAGGTTTGTTTATATAGTTCGATCAAAAGATCTATTTAGGGGAGAGAGCGACTTTTCAATTCACTATACTTAGAAAGTTGTTACAAGAAATTACATATGAGTTACAAGACAATAGTCTTCACCGTCAGAGTTCCCAAGAACAACCTTGAACTCCCAAGAACAAACCCTTATTTTCTACCCAAGTGTTTTCAAACCTCTCCAATTCTCAATATATGAGTCACTTAAACCCAAGATTTAGAAGTATTTCTCAATATCCTTATATTACTCCAAAGGTTTTCCAAAACCTTTGTCTTCCTAAAATTTCCCTTGAGAAGACCATAAATCCTATAATCCCTAAGATTGTCACACTTTCTAACAACAAAGAAATAAATTTATATAGTAGCTAAAACTCAAGCACAAGAAACGCAACCTATTAATAATAGAATAAAATATTACAAATATCTTATAATATATTTATATTAATGGCTTAATTGCAACTTTAGTCCCCCTATTTTGTTTTTTTCTTGATTTTAATCCCTCTATTTTAAATATCACTATTTTAGTCCCCTTTTTAAGTTTTTTGTGCAATTTTCGTCCCCCTATTTTGCCTTTTTCTGCAAAATTAGTCCATATTCCTGTATCTTTTTTAATAGAAAATTTAAAAGGAGGACCAAAATGGTGGTTTTAAAAACGAGGGGACTAAAATCGAGAAAAGGACAAAATAGAGGGACCAAAGTTGCAATTAAGCCTATATTAATTTAGAACTATTTCTAAATTAATATATATCTAATATTCTAATATTAAATAACGGATGCGCAAAGAATCGATCAAATCTGAAATCTGTGAACCGTCTAAATCAGACAAGAATGTTGCTTTTCAATTTTTTGATTTTTAACAATTTCAAATTTTTTTTTTTTTATCAACAAAGGTTTTAAGGTATACATCAACTCTTATCTTTATATATAAGTATAAAACCAAAATATAATTGCAACTAATCTGATTTGGTATGAGTAAGGGGAGGGAGGGAAAACACTTGAATATGGGAGCATGACCATTCCTCTACCGACTTCATTCTAGTATAGTTTCATAAGCCCAAATAAATTGTCATATAAGCATTTGTCATGTTTGGGGAGAAAAAAGTATCGACATCTTTTTAGGTTTTTTAGTTATAGATTTTGGATACCCACTATTGTTTTTCATTGGTTTGATTGAAAATGATGTTTACTTTTTCGTTGATTATTCTAAGAATGTTAAGAAAAACGATTAAAAAGCACTCAATGTAGATAAGGCGGCAATAAATAATCTTACAAATGAATGGTCATATGGTTAAAAATCTTAAAGAGGACAACTTTATTTATAGTAATTAAATTTAACGGTCTATGACTAAAGTTGGATTGTAGAAAATATATTTTAATTGTGATAACATTAAAACATTATCAATTTCAATAAGTAAATTTGACTCAGATTTAATAAATTTAATCAAATTACTTACCTTATTAGCTTGCTACATCTATCAGTTTTAAGACATTCCTAATATGGCAGACTTACTTTTTATATATATGTTCTTCATCTAGGTTTTTAGACAAGGTGGTAGTATACTAAAAAAGGAACGTTAATTAATTCTTTCGTTATTATTATTTTTGATCCATTCTTGATCTTCTTGGGTTGAGACAGGAGGGATCTTATCTGTTGCAAATCGGGTTTGATAAAGACATGCATGTTATTGAGGCATGTGATATATTATTTGGAGAATGCAAGTGCCAAATATGTGGGTGGAGAGGTAGGGACATGTAATTGAGATAGTTGAGATATTGCACTTACATATACGTGTTCAAGCCACTAATGATACCCGACTTAAATTTCTTTCTCTTGTCTAAATATCTAAGCCATGATGTTCCAATCTTAAACTATTTTATTTTCTTATAGGGGGGCAACATATTCCACCTTATGTAAAATACTTTATTTTTCAAATCTCTTATAGAATAAAAATGGAGAAGATGTTAAATATATAAGAAAGACGGAATATATTCACATAATCTTATAGTTTTGAGTTGATATATGATGTTAAATTTTATATCATGAATGTTTAATTCATTGATATTTCTAGTGCTATTATACTAATAAATAGTATCAAATCTATGCTTTGTTGGATGGGAAAATGGAAGTGAAATTCTAATATGAAATAAAGATTAATGATTTAAGTGACTCATATTTTTTTTAAAATAATAATTAAATTTAAGTGTGAATTACATATTAATCAAATTATCCAATTTAATATTAAATGTTTAATTTATCAACACTCTTCAAACTTTAAAAAAAAAAATAGAAGACTAAACAGAAATCTACCTAAAGGTAAGTTTCAACACTAATACTTTATAACTTTTCTTTAAAATTTTAAAACGAAAAATAGATGTAAGAAAGTCTAAAAATCTAATAAGAGATTTCATTTTCGAACAAAAGTCATTTATTTTTATGGGCAATGAAATTTCAATAAAAAAAAAAGGAGTACAAGAGATACTTACTCAATAATACAACATTAAACGTTGAGAAAATCAATCGGTCAATAATACTATAATGTTACAACTGACATTTGCCGGTACTCCTATCTTATTCCATAACCACGAGAGTTAGATACTATGTCAATTAATAATATAACAACATTAAATTTGGAGTTAGATACTTGAACCCAAAGTACTTATTAAACCTTAAGATTTATTTTAAAAAAATTATTTTAAATGTTCAAGTTATGATTGTGCACATTTTTTGAAAATTATTTTTGTCACACATAAAAATGATTTGATTACCTTTTACAAAAAAATCAGTTTAATAAAAAGGAAAGTAGTGAATTATTTTTTTAATAATTTTGAATAAACTCAACATGACATATTTTCTTTAACAATTTAAAAAATAATAATAATAATATTTTTATAAAATACGGGCCCTTTGTCCCATTTTGTTAATGTAATTTCTTATGCACAAAAAAAGAATTTTTATTTGTCGGATATCTTGGGTGCATGCATGTATGTAACTGCCAGTTAGTCACATGGAAGCATGTGGGTGATAAAAGTTGGGCCACTTTTACACGTTGATCCATATTTTGACTTTTAAACTTGTTTTGGCCCATTATACAACAACTTATCTAAGAAATTTGAAAGATTCCTCAATCCACTTCCCAAGTGGGTTAGATAACAAGTGCAATGTTACATGGCCCAACCATGTGCACAAGAACAAAAATATGTAAATTTAGGTAGTTTCTTTTCCCACCTTTTACTTTCTCTTGTAAATTTTGAAATTTGGAGATGCATTTTCGTGCTCACTAATTTTCCACAAAATTGAATGTAAAGTCGCAAACGAGTGAGTCACTCGATTGTAATTAACTTTAAAGATGCATATTCAAAAGCACTCTATTTTCTTTAAAAAAATTGTATTTTCGGATATATATATATATATATATATATATATATATATATATATATATATATATATATATATATATATTTGAAAATTCTCTATTGTATTTTTTTTAATTTTAGTATCGGGTGTATCCGGATAAGTAGACTTAGTATTCATGCATTATCCGGATAAGTAGACTTAGTATTCATGCATCAGCAATGTAACAAATATGTAAATACCAACAATATCTCTAACAGGAAAAACAATTGAAAAATAAAAAATAATTAAATTAAAATTATAAAAATTTGAAAAATACAACTAAAATATGAGACTTTAATCCCTGATTTTTTTATGAGATGGCACGGTAATATTTCGATTCAGAGTCAATTTTTCAAAATACAAATTTTTTTATGCTAGGTCATGTAAAGGCCAGAACGCAATGATATAATTCCTATGACTCTAATATTAGTTAAAATTGACAGAGAGTTCTCAGACATAGGGGTGTAAATGGGTTGGGTAAACCCACAAAATCCAGTCAAACCCACCGAAAAAACTAAGAAAATGGGTTGGGAGGGATAATTGGGTGGATATGGATTTAAAAACTAAATAACCCATTAAAAATTTGAGTTTTGAGTAAAACTGGACCCAAACCCAAAAAAAACATTGACTAGGGATGTAAATGGATATCCATGAGAACAGATAGCATGATATTCGTGTCCGCTCTTTGGATAAATATGATACACATATCCGCCCCATATCCGTGCGGATATCCGCTAAACGGATAATTCACAGGTTTTAAGGTGTCCGCGGATACTTACAAATATCAATGGATAACACTATTTTTCTAAAATTATATTTTGAAATATATATTTTCAATTTCTTTTAAAGATACAAGACGTTATTATCATATAACATTCATACAAATCTCTTTTATTTTAACAACAAAATTTTATCAAATTAATTTCCTTCATTTTCACCAAAGCATAATATCCGATACATTTTATTTTAACAAAAAAATATATTCTGATTGTGAGTTATGGTGGAAGAGCGCACGACGGAGGAGTAGAAAATATGACATTAGTTTAACAGAACAAGAACGGTCTTGGTTGGTTGGACGGTGAAATTGTTGAAGTGAAGTATGGAGTATACAAGAAGCTTAAATATGAAATGACCAATAATTTTTTTATAAAATATAAATGTTTTCTTCAAAGAAAATTATAAAAAATATATATGAGAAGACTAATTTTTTTTTAGAAGATGAAAAGATAGAATATAATGAATTAATAATATTTAAGTAATTTTTATAATTTATTAACGCGTATGGATATTTGTGGACATAGTAACATTAAACATGTATTCATATCCATTACTAAACGGGTATTTAAATATCCATTTATTTTATCCATGGATATCTATTAAACTACTCGCCCCGTACCCGTGAGAAATTTTATCCGCTGATATGGATATTTTTGCCAACCCTACCACTGACCCACTAATCAAATATTTATTATTGCAATTTTAATGATTTTTGTGAATATTAACTTAGTTGTTGCTATTTTAGTCTCTTAACACGAGGAGTGCTAACAACACTCTCTTTTCAACACTATCTCAAACACTCATTTTTTATTGGTTCAAACATGTGTGTGACCATCACTTTGGAAACAGGTCCTACATAAAATGGTAGGACTCACACATGTTTCAGCCAATAAAAAAACAAGTGTTTAAGAGAGTGTTAAAAAGAGAGTTTTCTTAGCATTTCTCCTCTTAACATTACTATTTTAGTTAATCGTTAATTTAACTCATTTTGAATATTTCACTCTTTAATGATTTTGATGCTAATACAATTTTATGTCATGCAACTTTAGTTTGTTACTAGTATTTTATGATAGTTTTTATTAGTTGATGATATTATTTATTATTTTATAATGCTAAAAGATAGTAAAAGTATGTTATCTAATTATTTTTAAGAAGATAAAAAATATTGAGTAATTTTTTAAAAAAATTATGATGACTCATCATTTAGTCATTTAATAAATAAAAAAAATTATGTCAATCCACTGCCCAATCCAACACAACCCAAAAAATTAGTGGATTTTCCTAAACCAACTCATTAATATAACAGGTGGTTATTTTACCTCTCTCAAACTGGAGTGTCCTATATGAGTTGGGCATTGGGTTTGGCCAAACCCAATCCAAATTGGCCCATCTACACCCATATTGAAAATAGCACCAATTTCAATGAAAAATATATAGTAAATTATGTAAGGTGTGTTTTTAGATAAATCTCCAAAAATTTCCAATAGCAATCCATCTTGAATACATAAATAGAATAAATATCATAAACATCTATCATTACAATATCTCAACAGTTTCTGCATCCATAGAAACATTCTTCCGAATGTCTGAGTTTCTTGCCAGTGCTTCCCAGTGTCTAAACCGACCCGCATATGCTGATTCCCATGCTTTTGCATTATTAGAACAATTATTCCTCCAACGATTAGTGACGGACGACAGTGGACAATTTGGTCTCAACTTTATCTGAACCTAATGATTAATGTTGACAAAACCAACAACAATGATCGTATGTCGACTTGTGTATTAGGGTAGAGCTATGAGAAGCGGGAAAAATGTTATGTTCATTAACATGGATAGAGAAACAAATACAATATTGTATTTAGAAGCAATAGGGTAACATATAACGGGAATCGTCATCCATTTTTCCCTACCTTAAAAACCCAAGTGTTTTACGAGTAATGAATTACTAACACCAGAGACAGTGTCATAGAACAACTTGGAAAACAAATCTGCGTGTTGCTGAATTTGAGTATGATGTTGTCTTTGAACATCATAACATGCTTCTTCCCCCCATCCTAATGCAGATGAAATACAACGAAAACCACAATTTCCATCCGGTTCAACATCAATAATATCACCGATGTATGGATGAAAGAAGGCAAGAAACTGTGACAAGTATTTGGATTTTGCAGAATTGATAGAAGGTTGCTTACCAATCTGCATGGTTGACAATTGACTCCCACTTGGTTGTGTGCATGATCTCTTTGTAGTCTGAATCCCCTGCGAAGCATCAGCATATTCCCATTGACTTGGATTATGATGCACATCACTTTCTTACCCCCTTTCTACTCTTCTTAACTCCTCTCTTTAGTTTGTATTTGACCGGCGGTGAACACATTGAAGATGTGGAAGGATAGGCAATATCACAAACTTTTTTCTTCAACGCCCTTTGACCTACAATATCCATAATACTAAATTTTCGCTTCAACTTTTCGCACTCCTCTTCTAAATCCCACTTCCCCTCGTCAGGACACACCTCATATTCAGAAATTTTCAAATTTGTCCAAAACACATGAATAGATTCCAAAGTTTTTTAATGGGCTGACCCGGCCCAGCCCAATTGCTAAATGGGCCACATAAAATGAGCCTGACCCATTTTTCAAAGGCCCGTACGGCCCGATGGGCCAGCGCGGCCCGTATTTCAATATTATACTTTTAATTTTATAAAAAGGATGTAATGTATAAATGCAATACAACATAAGTAAAAAGTCATCATAAACGTATATAAGTGATGTTTAAAATATTTATCCACAAATATATTTATCCACAAATATGATTCTCTTTAACCTTTCTTTATGACTTGAAAAAACATTTATAAAATCATATCTTATCTCAATCTTTTTTCTCCAAAATTTACCAAAATCTTTTTTTAATGGGCCAGCCGAAGTCCACTTGGCCCGGCCCAGCCCGTAAAAAACATAGGCCCGGTGGGCTGGCCCAAAAAGACAGGGTCGTCTTTTTTTAAGGTATTTTGCGGTCCGACTCGCGCTAAATTGTAGATTGGGTCGGCCCATTTTGACAGCTCTATTCGTAACAAATATAGGTGCGCCATGGTGATGTAGTTTGATTATTCATGAAAAAGGTGACCCTGAAAGTTTGTGGAGAACTGTATTAGAGTGCATGCTTGACCGAACCGAAAATATATACAATGAAAAATATAAAATCGGTGAATTGTTAGTCAAATGAGAAAATTGTTAGTTAGTGAATAAAAAAACAATTAGAATCATCATCATCCGGTTAGAAATTCTAAGATAAATTAAAAATAAAAGGGACCTCATATTGAAATTATTGGCCAAAAAAAAAGATTTCAAAAAAGTTGTATGAAAAGAATTATTGATAGTGTGGTGTATCGTGGAGTTTCTTGGTGGGTAATTGTTCCTTGAGCATCTAATCAGAGTTGAGTTTGGGAGTTTGGGTTTTTCAGTCAGTACAATCTAAACAAATTTGCTCTTCTGTTCCTCTTTTTCAGGTTGAGGGGATGGTACATATTGATGAATGTATTGAGGTTTCACTTGAAGGTTTGGTCATAGTGATGATGTTGATAATGTAAGGTAAAGTAAGGGTGTGTTTGATTCAAACGAGGGGGAGGGGAGGGGAGAGATTTTAATAGAGGGAAGAGAAGGGGTGGGGAGGTGAGGGAATTTTTTTAATCTGATGGGTGTTTGGTTCAAACGAGGGGAGAGGAGGAGAGAAGTTTTAATTAAAAATATGTTTGGTTCATGAGGGAAGAGATTTTACTAATAGTTTACATTTTTATTCTTATTATCTTATATAAGTGATACAATATGATATTCAAATCTGAAAATTTATACTTATTTTTTTGTTAGTAAAATTTCTAATATTGAACAATTAAAAAGTTATAATTTACTACATAACGTTAAAAAATTGAGTTCACTTAATTCGAATAAAATATTCAAAAACAAATTAAACTATATGTTGATAACAACTTCGAAATCGTAATGAATTATTTAACACATAAAATACATAAAATAATTTATTATTAAATATAAATGATTTAAATCTTTTAATGAAATAAATTAATTAATTAATTAAAATGAAGATTTTAAAATTTGATAGAAAAGAAAATACGATAGGATACATAACAAAATTAGAAAAAAAACATAAATAAACGTAAAAGAGTTATAAAAAAAATCAAAAAAGAGAAATGATTATGTTTTATATTAAGGACAAAAATTTCAAAATAATTTGAAGATGGAAAATAATTATAATAAGTTGATAGAAACAATCGAGAAAAACCATACAGAAGAGAACAATAATACAAAAGAAAATGAATAATTTTAAAATATTAAAATAAAAATGAGGATATTATAGTAATTAGAATAATTTTTAAAAATTAAAATTGATATTCCCTCCCCTCCCCTCCAAATCCCTCCGATTTGGAGGTACGCAAAAAAAATGTGTTTTTGAGGGGTTTTGCTCCCCTCCCCTTCCCTCATAAGATTTGAACCAAACACATTTAATTAAAAATATTCCCTCTCCCCTCCCTTCCATCTACCATGAACCAAACACACACTAAGAGAATGGTTATTGATAATGAAAGTGATAATGGGGTATGGAAACGAATATGGCATAATGTTGTTGATTTTTTTGTGAGAGAGGTTTGCAAAAAGCGTTAGAACTTAGGTATAAAAGTGCCTCATTGTTAGTGTGTGGTGGGTGTAAAATGTTTGCAGTGTGAAAAAAAATTGATTTTTGTACGTGAGAGTTAAAAACTGAGGGATGAAAATGAGGGTCCGTTGTTGGTCCCCCTAGAATAAAAATAGTATATATTTTTATAGTGTAGAATTAGGTCAAACAAATATAGCAACAATCAACTCATTAATTAATATAATCAAAAATTTAATTTAAATTTGATTTGATTTTAATTCTTGATATATTTTGTCAATCACATTGATTTTTTATTAAAAATAAGAAAACTATCCTAAAATGCAATATTTATTAAATGAGAACAAATCTTTTTTACATCTTTTTTATTTTTTGAATTTTTGATGTTTTTATGAATATAAATGAAAATATTGAAAAATTAATATTTTTAAAAAATGGTTAAGTTTTAAATACGAAAATTAAAAATTAAAATAAAAAAATGTCTTTTTTGTGATTTTTGAATATAAAATGAAAATAAAATTAAAACTAAAGTTAGAAGCAAATAAAAGGGAAAAATGTTAGAAGTGAGAGATTCAAACCCGGGACCTTGTACTTGCAAACCTTACTTCCTTACCAATTGTGCTATATTATTTGTTCAAAATAAAAAGCCAATTGAAAGTGTATGACGCATCAGCCAGCATTTTGCTATTTACTAAAATATAAATAATTTAAGAGTAAACTATTATATTTTAAAATAGACTTTAAATCAAATATTTATAAAATTCAGGATGTCAATGTAAATGAACCCAAGATTTTTATAAAATCCAATTTTGAAATAGTTTTGAATTTTTTTTTTTTGAAAAGGGTGGGCAAATTTTGGGGTACAACAGTTGCCCTTGTTCAATCTTCTTAAACCTGAAGAGGTAGATTGACATGTATGTCATTCGTGATCTGAAGGTGGAAGAAGATTGAACACTAAAGTAACTAGAAATTTACAGTTGCCGGTGCAGGAAGAATGTTGTTGGTTGATAATATTTCTTGAATGTGCTTGAAAGATGCCATTTGGATAGGTGCCAGAGCGTCATCGGAGATCGACTTACCAATTCTATCCGGAGGGGTGATAGAGTGCTGTCAGAGAGTGGCTTACAGATGCCATCCAAAGGAGATACTTTTCAGTGTGAGTGTATGGAGGACATTCTTTTCAGGATGTAGACCTGAGGGAGATGCTTTTCGGGATGGAGACTTGAAGGAAATCAGTGCCAAGGGACTAATGTGGATAACCAATCGATCACTTCCAGGGGACTAAGGTGATCGAAGGTAACTTTTTACTGCTCAGGGACCAACGTAACAAAGATTGATACATATCACTGCCAGAGGACTAACGTGATAAATGACGACCAACTAATCACCTACAGAGGACTAATTTGATAAAAAGGGAGTTTTGTTACTGCTCGGGGACTAACGTAATAAGATGTAGATACATATCACTTCCAAGGGACCAACGTGATAGGAAGAGGCTTTTTGTTACTGCTCAGGGACTAATGTAACTAGATGTAGATTCATATCACTGCCAAGGGACTAACGTGATTGAAAGAGCTTTTATTACTGCTCGGGGACTAATGTAACATATCACTGCTAGGGGACTAACATGATAAATGAGGACCAACTGATCACCGCCAGGGGACTAACGCGATAAGAAGGAGGTTTTGTTTCTGCTCAGGGACTAACATAACAAAGAGAGAGATGTAGATACATATCACTTCTAGGGGACTAATGTGATAAGAAGATAACTTATTACTGCTCAGGGACCAATGCAATAAGTCGTAGATTAACGTGTATCACTGCCGAAGACCAATGTGATAAGTCGTAGCTGTATATCATTGTCGGGGGACTAACATTATGAGAAGAGTTTTTTTGGTTATTGCTCGGGGGCTAACGTACCAAAACGAGAGACGTAGCTTCATATCACCGACAGGGGACTGTTGTGATAGGTAGATAACTTATTACCGCTCGAGAACTAATGTAAAATTTGTAGATTGATGCACACCACAGCCGGGGACTAACGTGATGAGAGTTTGACGAGAATGCTTATCAGAACGAATCTCCGCCTGAATTGTATCTGAATGATCTGTTGATAATATTCTGAATTGCCTTGAAAACAAAATTTTCTTTATGCAATGTCATGATGTATGAATTGCATGATGATGCTCTCAAAATAAAAGAGAATGTTATATGTATTTCAGTATGCGTATGCCATGATGTTTCGTAAATGATTCATGGATGAAAAATGTCGCTGAAGACTGCAATAATTTGGTATAGTAATGCCTGACTGGGGAAAATAAATCTCTGACTGTTGTTGGGGATGAAGGGTATCCGTCTTCAACTTTTGTTGAGGACGGCTTTACTGAGAGTTCCAACTACTCAGCTGGGGATCTTCGACTTCTGCTTGGGGATAGAGTTAATCATTCGTCGCTCTTTTTGAAGGATTTTGATTCTACGTACCCTGAATGGGATAAAGGATATGGACATTCACTCCAATGTGCTATCGGACCAAGTTTCAGATACGAGTCTCAACCTACTGGGGATGACAACCTTGAAACTCTGTTGGAGGAAAGAATTCTACTGGGGAATTTGCCGTGTTTAAGAATAAACTCAGATGGGGAATTGAAATTCGATAAATTGCATTGAGGACATAATCTTTGAGAGAGAATGGTACTTCATAGACTGCGTTGAGGAAGTTTCTGCAGTATGCTGAGGAAATAATCAACTTCTTTATCTTCTATGAGACATACTGAGTAATACAATCATGTCAAAGTATCCATTGGGGATATGGAGATGAATTGCTGAACGATGTCTCAAATGGTGCTTGAAGGTATATGTTATCTCAGTTGGGGATGGTGACTCCATTGGGGGATGATAACCTTGGAAATATGCTATCTGGGAGTCTTGTAGTATGGGATAAATAAACTTCGTTGGGAAACTATACTCCATATGTTCTATTAGGGAGGTGTTTCTGTTGACAGATAACTTGGTCGGGAAAGCAGTGTTGTTGAGGAATAAACCTTCATTGGGGAAGCATACTTTATTGGAGAAGATTTTGAAGCCCGCTGGGACAAAGCTTCCATTTGTTGGGAAGAAGACTGAGGAGATGACCATGTAGAGCGTTCGGCTGGAGATATGGAGATGCACTGCTGAGGATGCCCCCTGGCTTCTATTTATAGTCATGCTGATTTACATGTTGGGGAGTCTGTCTCAGTTGGGGATATCTTCGTAATGATTATTTTATGGGGGAATAGCTCTGTGAAGAGATGATTATGTGGGGATATGTAAGACTTGCTGGGAATTCCGACTTCTAAGAATCCTTAGTGAATGCTGACTATGTGACGACAAACCATTGCCCCCTATGTTTTCAAGTATCTCATCACTTTTGCTGTTGGAGAAAGACTATTGGACTGATCCGCGTCATTTAGGCTTTAAAGCTGATGACAAGGCATATGCTTTGAATGGGACATAGTCGTACGCCTTAATCCCTAATTTTTGTCTGGACCGCCTATTTAGGTTTTCGGTCCACCGAGATACCCTTTTTTGCCCAAGCCGCCTTTTCAGATTTTCGACTTGCCGGGTGTACAATTTTTTATTTATATACCCCTAATTTTTGTTTGAACCTTGTGGTTCGTCGGGATGCCCTTATTTGCGCCATGGTGATGTAGTTTGATTGTTCATGAAAAATGTGACCCTGAAAGTTTGAGGAGAACTGTATCAGAGTGTATGCGTGACCGACCGAAAAATATAAACAATGAAAAATATAAAATGGGTGAATTGTTAATCAAATGAGAAAATTGTTAGTTTGTGAATAAAAAAACTGTGAGATA
The DNA here is from genome assembly GCF_029867415.1 of Vicia villosa. NCBI lineage: Eukaryota > Viridiplantae > Streptophyta > Magnoliopsida > Fabales > Fabaceae > Vicia > Vicia villosa. The sequence continues at coordinate 100,384,173 of NC_081180.1, read as the reverse complement.
TTGGATCGAACTCTAGTATGGTCGAAGGGAAGCTTCTTGGTTCGACAGGATTAAGCATGAAGTCGAAGGTTGTTCACATGTTTGTGTCGAAGATGCTAGGGTTGTTAGCATTTTAAATTAGGTTTAGTGTTTAAACCCTAATTTGTTAAGTTAGCTTGTTTATTAAGTTGGCTTGTGTAATGGGCCTTGTGGAAAAAGCCCATTAGTTAGTATGTTAGGTTTTATTATAAATAACATACTAGTCTCTCATCATTGTTAAGATGCAAATCCTAATTTAGGGTGAGAAAGGTTATTTGTTATTCTTATAAACTTGTAATCTAGTTTTAAAAGAAAGTAAAAGTATAACTAATTCTTGTGTTCTTCTTATCTTCCCTAATTCCTATTATATTTTGTTCTTGACATTGTTTTTCACAACAAATTGGTGCGATGGGCGTGGAGAAGATGCCTTCTACAAAGTATGAGATTGAAAAGTTCACCGGAGTGAATGATTTCGGTCGGTGGCGCTTGAAGATGAAAGCCCTACCGGTTCAACAGGGTTGCTTGGAAACGTTGAAGGGAGAGGCAGCCATGAATGCAGAATTGACGGCAGCGGAGAAGACGAATATGATCGAGAAAGCACACAGCGCAATTTTGTTGAGCCTTGGTGATAAGGTTCTCAAACAGGTATCAAAGGAGACAACGGCATTAGGGTTATGGGTGAAACTTGAAAGTTTGTATATGACCAAATCGTTGGTAAATCGACTCTACCTGAAGCAAGCTTTGTATTCATTCAAGATGATTGAAGACAAAGTGTTGGCTGAGCAGTTGGATATGTTCAACAAGCTGATTCTTGATCTTGAAAATATTGATGTGAAGATCGATGATGAAGATCAAGCGATGTTACTATTGTGTTCTTTTCCTCGATCACATGCTCACTTCAAAGAAAATCTCTTGTATGGAAGGGAGTCCCTGACGTTTGAAGAAGTTGAATCAGCCTTGTATTCTAAGGACTTGAATGAACGAAAGGAGCATAAACCTTCGACTGTTGGTGAAGGTTTGGCCGTTAAAGGAAAATTCTTGCGAAAGGATGGTAAGTTCGACAAAAAGAAGGGCAAAAGCCAGTCGAAGTCTCATAGTGGCGAAGCATCCGGTATTCGATGATATCATTGTAAGAAGGAGGGTCACACGAGAAAGGTGTGTCCTGAACGCCTGAAAGATCATGGAGGTAAGGATAATGGTAATGCAGCCAGTGTTCAAGATGATTTCGAATCATCTGATGTCCTTGTGGTTTCGAGCAATGACTCTAGGAAGGAGCGAATTATAGATTCAGGTTGCACTTGGCACATGAATCCAAACAAAAACTTGTTCGAGGAATTATGTGATCAAGATGGTGGATCAGTGCTGCTGGGAAACAATAAAGCTTGCAAAATTGAAAGTGTTAGATCTGTGAGATTCAAGCTCCATGATGAGTCAATAAGGTTGTTGACTGAAGTCAGGTATGTTCCTGATTTGAAGAGAAATCTACTTTCTCTTGGTGAATTCGACAAGAAAGGATATGTTTTCCAAGGAGAGAAAAATGTCCTAAGAGTCATGAAGGGGTCGAAGGAAGTCTTGAGAGGCGTGATGAAACAAGGCTTGTATACCCTTGAGACTGAAGTTGTAAGTGGTTCGACAAATGTTGCATCCACGAAACCTTTGTCGAAGACAGAAATCTGGCACATGAGATTGGGCCATGTCAGTGAAAGGGGCCTGGTCGAATTAAGGAAATAAAATCTGCTTGGTGGAGACAAAGTCGAGAAGCTAAAATTTTGTGAACCCTGTGTAGTTGGAAAATCTTGTAGAGTGAAGTTCAACAAAGGCAAACAAAGAACACATGGATCCCATGATTACATCCATGTTGATCTTTGGGGGCCTGCAAGGTGTCCATCACATTCAGGAGCAAGGTATTTTCTATCCATAGTTGATGATTATTCCAGGAAGTTATGGGTATTCATCCAGAAGACTAAGGATGAAACTTTTGAGAATTTCAAATTTTGGAAGACTCTGGTAGAAAATCAGACTGGCAGGAAAGTCGAGATGTTGAGAACCGACAATGACCTTGAATTTTGCAATGAGGAATTTGATAGTTTCTGCGCGGCCTCTGGTATTGCAAGGCATAGAACTACAGCAGGTACTCCACATCAAAATGGTTTGGCTGAAAATTTTAATCGAACTATTTTGGAGAGAGTCAGATGCATGTTAACTAGTGCGGGGTTAAAGAAGGTGTTCTGGGCTGAGGCTGTTTCGACAGTAACATATCTGATAAACAAATGTCCTTCGACAACGTTAGATATGAAGACACCTTAAGAAGTTTGGTCGGCACATCCACCAGATCTCGACAAATTGAGAGTATTTGGTTGCGTAGCCTATGCTCACGTTAGGCAAGACAAGGTCAAACCTAGAGCTCTGAAATGCATGTTCATGGGATACCCTGAAGGAGTCAAAGCTTATAGGCTATGGTGCCTAGAGCCAGGTCACAAGAGGTGTATCACCAGTCGAGATGTAGTTTTCAATGAAGCTGAGATGGCTTTCTGTTAGAACAAGATTTGTTCTGATCAATATTCTTAGTTTTGATGATTACAAGTATATGAATTTTGTATGAGATAATATGGTACTCTAATACTATGCAATTTCCGTTTCAGGAATTATATAAAGAGTATGCACAAAATCAGCGCAAGAAGCACTGACTCAAAAGGTTCAGCATGCAACATCAGAACATGGTCTGGCAAGACATCAGAAGATGGTCAAGCAGAATCAAAACATGGGTCTATGGAAGCATCAGAAGAACTTAAGATCAGAAGCAGAAGCACTGAAGTTCTCATGGTATCACGCTCAGAAGCACTTCAAGGTTAGAAGACAAGAAGATGCTCTGCACCAAGCTGTTTGACTCTGATGACATTCAAACGTTGTTTACACAAACATCAGATCAGAAGCAAGTACTAGAATGGCAGGCTACGCTGACTGACAAAAGGAACGTTAAAAGCTATTAACGGCAACGTCAGTAGACACAGCGGAAACAAGGCTCGAGGTAGTTGACAAAAGAGTGAAACATTAAATGCAATGGTGTACGGATTACGCAAAGCATTAAATGCTCCCAACGGTCATCTTCTCAAAGTGCCTATATATATAAAGTTCCGATGAGAAGCTCAATACAACACTTGCGCATTATACAGAAACATTGTCAAATTCAAAAGCTCTCAAACTTCATCATCAAGCTCACTACATTGCTGTTGTAATATCTTAATGAGATTTAAGCTTAAACTTAAGAGAAAATCACAGTTGTGATAATAGCTTTATAAGAAGCATTGTAACTCTTAAAAGAATCTGTTTACATTAATTTGTAAGAACTAGAGTGATCAGGTTGTTGATCAGTATACTCTAGCAAGTCTTAGAAGTTGTCTAAGCAGTTTGTTCCTAGAGCGATCAGGTTGTTATCAAGATACTCTAGAAGACTTAGCAGTTGTCTAAGTGGAAAACCATTGTAATCAAGTGTGATTAGTGGATTAAATCCTCAGGTGAGGTAAATCACTCCAAGGAGGTGGACTGGAGTAGTTTATTTAACAACGAACCAGGATAAAAATCATTGTGCAAATAGTTTTTATCTTACAATTTTTAAAGCTACACTTATTCAAACCCCCCCCTTTCTAAGTGTTTTTCTATCCTTCAATTGGCATCAGAGCGCCGGTTCTAAGGTGCAAGCACTTAACCGTGTTTAGAAAAGATTCACGAAGAGAAAAACGCTTCAGTAAAAGATGACTGGTGAAATTCCAACAAACACATCTACATCTACATCTGGCTCTGCTGAGCAATACAATGGAAATGGTAACAATGGTTATACTAGACCACAAGTATTTGATGGTGAAAACTTTGAATACTGGAAAGATAAACTGGAAAGTTACTTCCTTGGTCTAGATGGTGAACTATGGGATCTTCTGGTGGATGGTTACAAACATCCAGTAAAAGCTACAGGCGTAAGGCTTACCAGACAAGAAATGGATGATGATCAAAAGAAGCTTTTCAAGAATCATCATAAATGTAGGATTGTTTTGCTGAATGCTATCTCTTATGCTGAGTATGAGAAGATATCTAACAGGGAAACTACCTATGATATATATGAGTCATTGAAAATGACCCATGAGGGAAATGCTCAAGTCAAGGAGACTAAAGCTCTTGCTCTAATCCAGAAATATGAAGCCTTCAAGATGGAGGATGATGAAGATATTGAGAAGATGTTCTCAAGATTTCAAATACTAACTATTGGATTGAGAGTTCTAGACAAAGGCTACACCAAGGCTGATCATGTAAAGAAGATCATCAGAAGCTTGCCCAGAAGATGGGGCCCAATGGTGACTACATTCAAGATTGCAAAGAATCTGAATGAGGTTTCTTTGGAAGAGCTAATCAGTGCCTTGGAAAGCCATGAGATAGAGCTGGATGCAAACGAGCCTCAGAAGAAAGTTAAGTCTATTGCATTAAAATCTAATTTTAAAAAATGCACTAACGCTTTTCAGGCTGAAGAAGTAGATTCTGAAGAATCAGAATCAGAAGAAGAAGATGAACTGTCCATGATCTCCAGAAGGGTAAACCAACTCTGGAAGAGCAAGCAAAGGAAGTTCAAGAGCTTCAGAAGTTCAAAGAAATTTGAACGAGGAGAATCTTCTGGTGGCAGAAGATCTGACAAGAAGAAGGTCGTCTGCTATGAGTGCAATGAGCCTGGACACTTCAAGAATGAATGTCCAAAACTTCAGAAGGAGAATCCCAAGAAGAAGTTTTATAAGAAGAAAGGTCTTATGGCAACATGGGATGATTCTGAATCAGAATCAGAATCAGACTCTGAGGGAGAGCAAGCCAACTTTGCACTGATGGCCACAGTGGATGATGGATCAGAATCTACATCAGAATCAGATTCTGAAGAGGTATTTTCTAAACTATCTAGAGATGAATTAGTTTCCAGTTTGACTGAACTTCTGGAACTCAAGGCTCATCTTAGTATCAAATACAAAATGCTGAAAAAGCAATTTGAATTTGAAACTAAGAAGCTGGAATTGGAAAATTTTGAACTGAAGGAAAAAGTTTTAAAATTATCTAAAGATAGTGGATCTCCTTCTGAATCATAAAAATCCATTCCTAGCCTCAATTATATTCTGAAAGAATATGACTCGAGCTTCAAAAAGTTCCTATCTAAAAGTATTGGCAGAAGTCATCTTGCTTTTATGATATATGGTGTTTCTGGAAACAAAAGGTTTGGTTTTGGCTATGAGGGTGATACCTCACATAAATTTGAACCTGTTGATGATTTGAAAATCACATACAAGCCATTGTATGATCAGTTCAAATATGGCCACGCACATGATATTAGTCTCACCTCACATGCACACAGTTTTAACATTGTACAAACCAAGAAGCATGTGACACAACCCAAGAAATATCATACTGTCAAACCTAAAGAATATCATGCTGTTCCTCCTGTTAATTATTATGCTAAACCCAAGTTCAATCAGAACTTGAGGAAGACTAACAAGAAAGGACCCAAGAAATTGTGGGTACCTAAGGAGAAGATAATTTTTGTTGCAGATATCCTTAGCTGCAAAGAAGTCAAAGCACAAAATGTCATGGTACCTGGACTCTGGGTGCTCGCGACACATAACGAGAAGAAGGTCTATGTTCCAAGACCTAGTGCTTAAACCTGGTGGAAAAGTCAAGTTTGGAGGAGATCAGAAGGGCAAGATTATTGGCTCTGGAACCATAAGTATTGGTAACTCTCCTTCCATAACTAATGTACTTCTTGTAGAAGGATTAACGCATAACTTATTGTCCATAAGTCAATTAAGTGACAATGGTTATGATATAATCTTCAATCACAAGTCTTGCAAGGTTGTAAGTCAGAAGGATGGCTCAATCCTATTTATAGGCAAGAGAAAGAACAACATTTATAAGATTGATCTTTAAGATCTTGAGAAGCAGAAGGTGACTTGCCTTATGTCTGTTTCTGAAGAGCAATGGGTCTGGCACAGAAGATTAGGACATGCTAGTTTGAGAAAGATTTCTCAGATTAACAAACTAAATCTGGTCAGAGGACTCCCAAATCTGAAATATAAATCAGATGCTCTTTGTGAAGCATGTCAGAAGGGCAAGTTCTCCAAACCTGCATTCAAATCTAAGAATGTTGTCTCTTCCTCAAGGCCGTTAGAACTTCTGCATATTGATCTGTTTGGACCAGTCAAAACAGCATCTATCAGAGGGAAGAAATATGGATTAGTCATCGTAGATGATTATAGCCGCTAAACATGGGTAAAGTTCTTAAAACACAAGGATGAGTCTCATTCAGTGTTCTTTGAATTCTGCACTCAGATACAATCTGAGAAGGAGTGCAAAATCATAAAGGTCAGAAGTGATCATGGTGGTGAATTTGAGAACAGATTCTTTGAGGAGTTATTCAAAGAAAATGGTAATGCCCATGATTTCTCTTTCCCTGGAACTCCACAGCAAAATGGAGTTGTAGAGCGAAAGAATAGGACATTGCGAGAAATGGCCAGAACCATGATCAATGAGACCAATATGGCTAAGCACTTCTGGGCAGAAGCAATAAACACAACATGTTATATTCATAATAGAATCTCTATAAGACCTATTCTAAATAAGACTCCTTATGAATTGTGGAAGAACAGAAAGCCCAACATTTCATATTTTCATCCTTTTGGATGTGTGTGTTTTATTCTGAATACTAAAGATCATCTTGGTAAGTTTGATTCTAAGGCACAAAAATGTTTTCTTCTTGGATATTCTGAACGCTCTAAAGGCTACAGAGTATACAATACTGAAACATTGGCTGTAGAAGAATCAATCAATATCAGGTTTGATGATAAGCTTGGTCTTGAAAAGCCAAAGTAGTTTGAGAATTTTGCAGATATAGATATTGACATATCAGAAGCTGTAGAACCAAGAAGCAAAGCTCCAGAAGCAGAAAATCTCAGAAGCAATGGATCAGAAGATCAAGTTGCTGCATCTTTAGAGAATCTCAGAATTTCTAAAGAGCCAACAGTTAGAAGATCTTCTAGACTCTCCTCAGCTCACTCAGAAGATGTGATCCTTGGAAAGAAAGATGATCCCATCAGAACAAGAGCACTCCTTGAGAACAATGCAGAATGTCAGTTAGGTCTTGTTTCTTTGATCGAGCCAACTTCTGTTGATCAAGCTCTAGAAGATCCAGACTGGATAATTGCCATGCAAGATGAACTAAACCAATTTACAAGGAATGATGTATGGGATTTGGTTCCTAGACCAAAAAGATTCAACATCATTGGTACTAAGTGGGTGTTCAGAAACAAGCTTAGCGAGAAGGAAGAAGTGGTAAGAAACAAAGCCAGACTGGTGGCTCAGGGATATAGTCAGCAAGAGGGGATTGACTATACAGAAATCTTTGCACCAGTGGTCAGGTTAGAATCTATTCGTTTATTAATTTCTTTTGCCACTCAGCACAACATCACTCTGTATAAGATGGATGTTAAGAGTGCCTTCTTAAATGGTTATATAGATGAGGAAGTCTATGTCCACCAACCTCCTATTTTTGAAGACTCTAAGTCTCTAGAATATGTTTTCAAACTTAAGAAATCATTGTATGGATTGAAGCAAGCTCCCAGAGCTTGGTATGAAAGATTAAGTTCTTTCCTTCTGGACAATGGTTTCACTAGAGGACAAGTGGACACAACTCTTTTCTGTAAAACATCTAAGAAGGATATTTTATTTTGTCAAATTTATTTTGATGATATTATCTTTGGAACATCTAATGCTTCACTTGGAAAGGAGTTTTCTAAGTCTATGCAGGCTGAATTTGAAATGAGTATGATGGGTGAACTCAAGTATTTCCTTGGGATTCAAATCAATCAAACTTCTGATGGAACCTATGTTCATCAAACGAAGTATGTGAAAGAACTTCTGAAGAAGTTTAATCTTTCTGAAATCAAAGAAGCCAAAACTCATATGCATCCAACATGTGTTCTAGGTAAGGATGAGGTAAGCAAGAAGGTAGATCAGAAGTTGTACAGAGGTATGATTGGATCTCTTATATACTTAACTGCTTCTAGACCTGACATTCTATTCAGTGTTTGTTTGTGTGCTAGATTCTAATCAGATCCTAGAGAATCTCACTTAACTGCTGTTAAGAGAATTCTGAGGTAACTGAAAGGTACTACTAACGTTGGTTTAGTCTACAGAAGATCTAAGGAATACAACTTAGTAGGATTCTGTGATGCTGACTATGCTGGAGATAGAATTGAAAGGAAGAGTAATTCTGGAAGTTGTCAATTTCTTGGAAGTCATTTGATCTCCTGGTACAGCAAGAAGCAAGCTAACATAGCTCTCTCAACAACAGAAGCAGAATATGTTGCTGCTGCTGGATGTAGCACACAAATGCTCTGGATGAAGAGTCAGCTAGAAGATTATCAGATATATGAGATTGATTCAGAAGCTCTTTTAAAGTAAAAACAACTGTCATCAGTCTTTCCAGAAAATGAACACGTGTTCACTATTTTTGGACAAGCATGCGTGCAGTTGAGGAGACGCCGCCCTAGGTAACTGTGCAAATCATTTCATTTTGTCACTTTATCTCTCCTAACGCCATTTCTCATTAAATGCATATTGATGTCATGTTTTACTGTAATCATTTCATTTAAATAGTTTTCTTTTTATTTTATTTTTTTTCTTTTCTTCTTTTCAAACCGTTTAAATAACCCGCTTCATCTTCATTTCATCTTTTTCGCTCTCTCTCTCCATTTGTGTCTCTCTCTCTCTCTCTCTCTTTGCATTCGTTATTTTCAAACCCTAGTTTTCTGATCTGTAACCAAGAAAAATCATCATGTATTCATCATCAAGTTCATCAAGCTCAGCAGAAAGACTTACTTCTACTCAGATTCTTCTAAGAAAATATGGGTATGCTCCTCTGAAGACTTGCATGATTCCCACTAACGAACTAGAAGTTCTATGTGAGTCTGTTGTGGATTTTGACAACCTAAGAAAAAATGGTTTCCAGTCCGATGCGAGGATATTAGCACATGGATGTTCAAACTATCTCGATAGATTGGTTGGACCAATTTATCCTGAACTAGTGAAGGATTTCTGGGTACATGCAACGGTTACCCCAACTGCCATCATTTCCTTCGTGCTAGGGCATGAAGTTGTTATCACTGAAAAGCTCATCAGGAAGCTATACAACCTGGATGACGAAGAAGGATGCGCTGGTCCTCAACCTGGAAGGGTTAACTGGTTTCAGGTTGAACAACAAATCTCTCATGCTTTTGAGATTGAATCTCATAAAACTGGTACTTTAAGACCATTTTATCAAGTGTGGGTTGAGATTATCCTGGGTTCTCTTCACCACAGGAAGCAGTTATTCTCCTCCTCCGCCTACATCAGTCCTGATCACAAGTATACTCTCTTCTGCATTGGCAGAAAGATAGAACTCAACATCTCTCACATTCTGTTTGAGAATCTGAAGACGTCTATAGTTGAGTCAAGAGAGGAAGAAAGGGCGAAGTGTCCTCATATTCCAAGAAACACTATTCCTTTCGCCAGAATGATATCTGACATTCTGACTGAAAGTAATTTGCTGGATTCTATCAGGACCATTGGAGCGTCCCAATTTCTTGGAGTTGTTCAAGGTCCTATCTTCAACGGTGTTGATCTGTTCAGACTTGATCTCATCTGGAAGGTATCTTCTGTTGGTACAAGCTTTCCAGATATTTTGTCTAGGAGAGTTCCTGTTGAAGGTTTTGCCACTTTGTTTCATTTAGAACTTCACAAGGCTGTCAAGCACTACTTGGAAGATTTTGTTAGGAAACAATCTGATATTGATTCTGCATGGATGTGTGGTAGAGTGCTTCTGCCACTGGCTGATCTTCAGAAGAAACAAGAAGCAAGGCTAAAAAGAAAGGCTCAAGAAGATGAGGCCAAGAAAGCCAAGAAGCAGAGGGTCACCTATGATCCTGACAAGGTGAACACTCCAAAATATCAGCAGTAGAAAATAAGAAGTTCTTTTCATGCTCCCAGATCTGCAAATGCTCCTCTGCAATTGTCTCCAGGCATGTTTTCACTCCTCCTTCTGTACCTCAAACTTCTACCCAACCACCTCCTTCTGAACCACAAAACACCTTCACCACACCAAATCTTCCTCCACCTTCTCTTTCTACTCCTGTTTTAAACCCTACACCACTAAGTATCCATCCCCCAACTCCTTCTGATAAGTCATCCTCATCAACCCCCATCATAATTATTCCATCCTCACTTACTCCAATCACAAATATTCCTTCATCCTCAATCATCTCCAGAGATATCCCATCTTCCTCAAACACTGCACCTCCACCTTCTCTATCCCATCCTCTCACTACCATAAAATCCAACCCTTACTGCCTTCTCTACCCTGACTACAAATTCACCTTCAACCCACCTGAACCTGAACCCCATATCTTCCTGGAGTTGTTCAGAAATGAAGTGGTAAGCAGGCTGAACCTTTTGAAGGATGCTTTCTTCAATGGTCTTGATGATGTTTCTACAAGAAACCTATGGAGAAGCTTTCGCCAGGATTTTCAAGTAGGAGCTATGTGTATCCTCCTTCGGGTATATCGGGAGGTTGGTAGTGAACATTTGGTTGTTGTGGTTCAACATCTCGATAAACAAACCGACCTTCCCGGTTTTGAAAAATGCCGGTATTTTTGGTGATGGTTGAAGTGTCGATCTCATTGTCATTAGTCATCATGATTTTAGGTTCCCTTCTTAGAGCAATATCAAATTGAGGCAAAAGGCGAGAAATCATTCTAGCATAGGGTAGGCCACCCGTCAATTTGAGTTGATGTTCCATATTCCTTAAAATCATAGTTGCCCAATCAAGTTTAATGCGGTTTTTGACCGCAAACATAATCATTAACTCGGTATCACTCACTTGAGAGTGGTTAGAGTGTTTTGGAATCAAAATATAGCTAATGAAAAAGTGAAGCACTCGATCACTTACGGTTAAATTCTTTGCCGGTAAAACCAAACGGTCCGCCGTGTTAGCCTTGGCCGCGAAACTCTCCCTAACCGATTCTCTTGAAATGTCATAAAAGTAGCCATACCTAGAATAGTTCTCCCATGGAGGTGTCATGCCGTGAAGGATAACCAAGCCGGTAGTAGGAATAGTTGAAAACTCCCTAAATTCCTCTAAGGTCATTGAAATTTGTTTCCCTTGAACCTCACTAGACAAAGATAAATCATTCCCAATTTCAAAAGAACAATAGAAATCTTTCACTAAATCCGCATATACTTCTCCATGGTCACTAACAAATCTATCCACTTTTTGATATCTAAGCAATTCCGGAAATTGGAAACTAGTGTTAGGGAATTTATGCAGCATACCATACTTTGTTGCCATTAGAGGTCTCTTGCGGATATTGAAGGTGAGACGTCGAGCTTTCAAGGAAGGTGCTGCCGGATGCCTTGAAGAATCTCCATCCATATGCTTGTTGCTTCTTGAAGATCTCATGATGAAAGTTAGGGTTTGGAGATGATAGAGATGTTAGATTATGGAGGATTTGAGGTATTATATAATAGGTAGAGTTTATGGGAATTTGAGAGTTGTTAATGAGATTTATGAGAGGTTGAATGTATTGAATGTGAAAGTTATGAGAGGTTTGAATGAGTTGAATGAGGTTTATGAGAGGTAGGTGGAAGAGATAAAAAGGAGATTTGAGGAGAGAGGAAATAGAATAAAAAAATATGATGCATGCATGTATGCCACATATGCAATATAGGAGAAAAAATAAAGTAAAAACACATTTAAATAACCTAAAAACGTGAACAAAACAGATCTGGGCGCAGGGTAATCGGTTACTGGGGTTTAGGTAACCGGTTACTCAAAGTGAAAACAACAATTTTTGCGCAAAACTCCCAGGGTAACCGATTACTCTCATCTGGGTAACCGATTACTCAAACTAAAACACTATTTTTTGTGCAAAATGCCCAGGGTAACCGATTACTCCCATCTGGGTAACCGATTACTTATGCAAAAATGCAAAAAATACATAAAATAAACATAGGAAAAACATGATAAGCATAGAAAGAAAGCACCTTAATATTTTTGTGAAGATTTAGGCTAGATCACTTTCATCCAGAATGCCAAGTTCTCGACGGATTTTATAGAAAGCATCCTTCGGAAGCGGCTTTGTGAAAATATCTGCAAGTTGATTTTGCGTATCTACAAAAGTTATCTCCACGTCACCTTTGAACACGTGATCCCGTATGAAATGATGTATGATATCTATGTGTTTTGTGCGGGAGTGCATCACTGGATTTTTTGTTATGTTGATCGCGCTTGTGTTATCACATATTAGAGGAATACAACCAAGGTTTAAACCATAGTCAAGCAGTTGTTGTTTGAGCCATAAGATTTGAGCGCATCCACTTCCGGCTGCAATATATTCAGCCTCAGCAGTACTAAGAGCCACGCTTGCTTGTTTCTTGCATGACCATGACACTAGAGCATTTCCCAAAATGTGACATGTTCCACTAGTGCTTTTGCGATCAGTTTTACAACCTGCATAGTCAGCATCAGAATAACCAACTAAAGTATTCATACTACCTTTAGGATACCATAAGCCGACATTGGTTGTTCCTTTTAGATATTTAATGATTCGTTTGACTGCTGCAAGGTGAGATTCCTTAGGGTTGGCTTGATATCTGGCACATAAGCAGACGCTAAACATTATATCTGGTCGACTTG